>NC_089683.1:87668266-87968980 GCF_031753505.1 Anomalospiza imberbis | reverse complement strand
TAGCTTGTCAGACCTTGTCAAAGCAGCATGTAATGCTTACCACAGTGCCTGTCACATGAGCTGTCATTTGCAGCTTTGAGACATGGGCCTCTCGGGAGGTGCCCAGCCAGTGCATCTACAGAACAGAGAACTTTGTCAGCTGTTGAGCTCAAAATGAGATTTTTCCCTAAGCCAGTTTTCCATCCTGCATTCTGGGTAAGGAAACCACCTTCGTTTATTTGTATTGATAACTGGTTTTGTAATGGTGATGTAAGTGATAGAGATTATTGTTATGTTTCCATAATGATGTATTTGTTCTTTAAGGCTGATACAGTGAGAAAAATGGGGCGGATAATGAGTTGTGGTGTAATGTGCTCTTAGGAAAGATTAAGATGAACTAATGTGCTTGGCTAGTGAGCAGGATCACTGTTGTATCTGCCTTTTGTGTCTTTTCCATTTCCTCCCTGCAAACTGCTTTATCTTTTCCAAATCAGTTAGCTGGACAAGGAGCAATCAGTGGGTTAGATTAAGTTTGATAGTTACGGATGTAGCACCATGTGTGTGTGTGCTGCATCTGTGTCAATTCAGGTGTAGACTGTAAAACCCAAGCCAGTGCAACTCCTGGAGAGTGGAAGAGAATAGGAATTGGTTCCGGTGACAGATGAGGGTATGCATTACTCTATCCCCAGAAAATCCAGGAGAGAAATAAATAAATGCTAATAATTAAGTTTTTACAGGCTACTGGGAGCAAGTGAGGATAGGTGGAACTCTGTTCCACTCCAGGAAATTTTAACAAGAACCATTACATCCTGCTGAGACATTTTTTGAAGGCATGCCAGTGATGGCCAAGTCCCAAGGGAAGCTGATGAGCTTAAAACACTGGAATTTCCATTAGCTAATTTGCTGTCACTGAGGTCCTGCCTTGCTTTGGGGTTGCATGCAGGATGTGGATATGTGCACACCACACAGATTGGCTCAGTGAGGTGTTTCTCCTGTAGGCTGCCCAGGTGGGCTGAGGGCCCTGCCACTGGCTTGCGCTTCCTCTGGGAAGCAACATGCTCCTGGATTCAGAAGATGCAGATCTTTATTTCTATGGATAATCCATGCTGGGATGTTTGGGAATTGTTCTGCCAGTGGTGACACATGTAGCTTGAGATATGACAGGTAAGCTGTCTGCCTTTCCAAAGTCTAGGAAATACTTGACAGTAACTTGCACATGTTACAAGAGAGTCTTTGAAGTGACATCTCTTTGATTATTCAAGGAAGGAAGGAAACTTTATGTGAGAAGACAGTGGTCTCTTTGTGGCTTTTAAGTTGCTGGTATGCTTTCTTCAGTAATAAAGACTACAAGCAAGAATCTTCCTGAGAGAGGGTCTTGTATCTGAGACCAACTCACTCAAAGTCACTTCACCCAGGGGCAAAAATACCTATTTAACATAATAGATACCCTAGTTATCTGTATTGTCCTTAGGATCTGTGTTTTTCAGGTCATAATCACATTTGTAGTGTGGGTAATATGTTGATCAGTTTAACAAAAAAGATTTAAAAATTTACAATAAGTTCTTTAAAATATTAAACCTGGCTCAATATATAATCACTGGAAATTCAGCTACCTTATACAAAGGATTGGGGCATGGGTAGGTAGCTGATAGAGAAGTAGTTTTAAATTACTGTTTCATTGTTTGTGTTTTTAAAGAAAATTAAAATCCATCTTTCTATAATCACCCATGATCACTTTAATTTGATCTTTTTGAACTGATGTGGGAGAATTGCTTTTAAGTGCTTTGAATTAGGAATACCCCTTATATTGCCAGATGGAGTCCTGGCAGTCAGTCCAAGAGAGCTCTAAAAATACAGGTTGACAAATGACAAAAATTTTAACACTGTAAGAAATGTCAAATGTGATAAAAATTGAATATATTTTATTTATACAAAGAATGTTATACTACTTAATACAGGTAGCAGATGGATGATTCAGGCCAGAATCACACTGACTTCATTGAATTGGACCTTAAATTTTTTCCACATGCTGGCAAGGTGTATTAAATTTTACTTCTGCCAATAACATCTGAAGTGCCTCTACATGCAGCATTTGATTTATGATGGTGAGCTAGGACACCATCCTACTAAGTGTTGCATATTCCCACAGTGCAAAACAAGGCTTGCCTTTGCAATAAAAAGCTCAGCCTGGTGAAGTTATAGTCTGGAAAAAAGGAGAGAGCTTCTCCAACTTCATAACAGATCTCTGCAGACTCATGAATTTCGATCTGGTGTCACCATTGCAGATCTACCCTCACTTTACCTGTGTTATCCTTTGACTGTTTATTCACTCAGTTTATCAGGAAAAGGTCTCTGAGGTCTGCAGAGCCTGTGACATAGATCATGCACAGCTTAGGTTGCAGCTTTTAGATAGTACTGTCTGAATACTAAGTAGTCTGAAACCAAGGATTCTTGACTTTGCTGTTTCCCTTTACTTGGCAGCCTGTATTCCAAGAGTTTTTCCTAAGATCACTACTTCAGAAAGTTGCATGGAGTCAGGTGTTTCCTGGAGGCACGTAATTTGGAGTATTTTGGTACACCTGAAATGTATTAAAGGTAGTATGTCCACCTTGGGTTTGGATTCCGTTATTTTAAGTTTTGGTCAATGTCACTTTATCTGCAAATGGATAGACGTATTCCAGAGGAGCGACTGCTTGTTGCTTTTATTAAATTCTCTCAGTTAGAAATGTATGTTGAGTCTAGTTCCCAAGCTATTAATTTAAAACTGATGCCCATCTGTCTTCTTAAAAGCAGCAGGGTAGCTCTTGCTCTCTTGCTGAGGGCTGGCCACAATGGTGGCACTGTTCAAAGTTGAACCCTTCCAGCAGCAAGTCTTTAGAGCAGATGGATGGCTTTGCTTTGAGGTCCAAACAAACTTTCTTAAACCCTTGTAAAGCCTTAACCAAAATTGCCTGTAGATTAATCTTAATGGTAATTCTGTAAATGTTTCTCTGTGGCTTAGGAAAGGAGCAGGTCATTCATGGCTGACTAGTTAGTAATGCTGGCTTTATTTCAGCGCTGTGATCTTTAGAAAACAGTGTGACTAAAATACACACTCAGTAATGGCAGGCCCTTAAAAATTTGACCTAAGCCATGTCTTCTGCATACAATAATATTTTTACAATATTATTCAGTAATTGGAAATGTAGTAGTTTAAATTGTAAGATTGATGATGTACTGAAATTATTACTGAGTTTATGCATATTTGAAGTCATTTTCAGGACAAGTGAAGGACAGGTGAGGACAGCTTGTCTGACAAGGTGGCACCTCTGGTTGTCTGCTCTCATTCAACCCTCAGAGCAGGTCACCACCTGGCTGTGGTGGCACCATTCAGGAGCTGACAGGAGCTGCCAGGTAGGGAGCTGCAGCATGGTAGGGAGCAGAGGGGCAGCAGCTGCATCAGCCTCCTCTTCTCCCATTCCCTCGCTGCTAAAGTTCTCCATTTGGTAATAAAAGCCCCTTCAGTGTGTTATGTGCTGGAGCAATAATTCACCTCTTGTTTTAGTGGTATAAATCAGAGGTAAGTTAATTGGAGTTATTTGAACTGTGTTAGTATAAAGAAAGAGAGGTATCACAACTGCTGAATTATTGGCTCTCATAAAAATTCCAAAGTGTTTGGCCCAAAATCCACTTTTGAGGAGAGATGTTTATGTGCAAATGCAGAAGCAATCGAAGTTCTTACAGTCCAGGTAAAAATGAACAGAAATTGGCAACTGAAGGCATGTGAACTCAGTCTTGAAAAGATTTAACAGCACAGAAAAGCAGGTTTAGCACTGCTTTGAGAGGAGAGATCAGTTGGAGCCATCCTGCAGTACAAAATTAGATACTCTCCTTCACTTTTTCTTAAAAAATAGTCTGGTTTTATATATTTTTAAATCTATATTTTTAAAATTATGTTGTAAATATCTCTTTGATAATATATGATAGTATTGTCCCAAAATTTTCCAATGGCCTAATATGCCATGGCTGAACATCAAACCTTTTCCCTAAAAAATGCTCTTTTCAATCTGATGGAGCTTGAACTCATGACAGTCACAGCAGCAAGGTTGTCCAAGTCTATTATTCACCTTTTCCTCTATTCTGTGTTCTTAGTTAGGGTTCTGTCTCAACTGACCCTAAAATTTTGGGCCTTTCTTAGATGCCCTGAGAGCTTGCTTTGTTTCCTGACATAATAGTGAATCTGTTAAGAGCCAAATGTAGCTTGTTCTGTCATTAGTGTACATTAAAGGTATCCCCTGTATCCCATGTGTTCATAAAACTGCTTGTAGCATGCCTTCTCTCCTCTTGTTGGTTCCTTTTGTCTTGAGCTCCTGAAGTGCAGTTTCTGTAGTCGTGTAGCATAATCTCTTTGAGCCTTTCTGATTAGAGAAACTTTATTTACATTTGGGGAGTATAATATGTCAGCTTTTTAAGACTTCACAGCAGTATTGCACTACAAAATAGGGCAGAAATAGAGAGGGCTGTGTTACACTGACACTGGTTTGAATACTTGGAGCAGTAGGTAGTTCCATTACATGGAGGTGTTTTATTTGGCATAGCACTGAAAGAGTATAATCCTCACAAAGACAGGCATTATGAGTCTTGTAACATAAATGACAGATAATAACTTACTCTCACCTTCTTTTGTGTAGCATAACTTTCACACAAAGAAACTTAAAAGAAGTAATTCAGGAAGTGTTAAGCAAAACAACATAAAATTGAAAAGTGCTTGGAATACAATGGCTTGCCAGGAGGTAAACTCTACTGCTTTTTCAATTCTTTAAGGACTTTTTAAACCACCTTGCTTAATATGTCCCAGGTGAACAGCATGCTGATGGTGAATGAGAATTCAAGAAACTTCCCTCCGATACAGTATCATTTTCCAGAGAAGTTTGAGTATGTGAAATGAAAGGACTGGGGAAAGATACCTTACCAAAATAAAGCGTTGTAATGAAACTATATCATTCAGGTATTAATCTGGCTTCTTCATCATGTGCAGCTGAGAAGTATTATGGGACTTGAACTAATACATTTTGACTGTAAAGTGCTCAGGCCTGTATGCAAGAATTTGAGACAGCTCAGTAGGCGCACTGGATAACTTAGATATCAATTATCTTAGAGCAGGGGAGAGAGAGAAAGAATCCCAAATCCTTATTTGTATTGAAATACTCTTGTACACTACACAAAGGGACCAAATGTATTGAAAATATGTTTAAACTACAATATTTGAGATGACAGTAACTTTTATGATCTCAGAGTAATAAGCATGAAACTGAGTTATAAACAATAGCATGTATAATGTGATTGATGTTTAATTTGGGAATGGGAACTTCTTTGCATTTGAAAACACTAGTATTTGAAAGGGGAGCATTCAAAGAAGCTGCAGTAAATCATACAATCACTTAGGTTTGAAAATACCTTTATGATTATTGAGTCCAAGTGTTAACCCAGCACTGCGAGCCACCACTAAACCATGTCCCCAAATGCCATATCTACATGTCTTTTAGATAACTTCAGGGCTAGTGGCTCAACCACTTCCCCAGGCAGCCTGTTCCAGTGCTTTACAACCATTTCTGTGAAAAACATTTCCTAATATCTAGTCTAAACCTCCTATGGTGCAACTTGAGGCCATTTCCTCTGTCCTATTACTTTTTACCTGGGAGAAGAGACTGATCCCCACCTGGCTACAAGCTCCTTTCAGGCAGTTGTAGAGAGTGAAAAGGTCTCCCTGAGCCTTCTTTTCTTCAGGCTAAACACCTCCAGCTCCCTCAGCTGCTCCTCACAGAATTTGTGCTCCAGACCCTTCCTCAGCTCCATGGCCCTTCTCTGGACTCTCTCCAGCCCTTCAATGTCCTCCCTATAATGAGGGGTCCAGAAATAGACAAAGCATTTGAGGATTCACTCCCCTCATCCAGATCACTGATAAAATTATCATTAACATTAAACAGGGCTGGCCTCCAACACAGAGCCCTGAGGAACATCCCCCAGTATTCCTCACTGGGGCCACCAGCTGGATGTGACTCCAGTCACCACCACTCTGGGCCCAGCCACCCAGCCAGGTTTTACCCAGTGAACAGTGCACCCATCCAAGATATGAGCAGCTGGTTTTGCCAGGAGAATCCTGTGGGAAATTATTTACTAAAGTCCTGGTAAGTACATCCACTGTCTTATCTTCATCCGCTAAGTGGGTCACTCATCATCGATGGACATCAGGTTGGCCAAGCAGGACCTGCCTTTCATCAGTCCATGCTGGCTGGGTCTGATCCCCTGGTTGTCCTGCATGTCCCGTGTAATGGCAACCCAGCTGATGTGCTTCATGGTTTCCCTGGCACTGAGGTCAGACTGACAGGCCTGTAGTTCCCTGGAGACTCCTTCAGCCCTTCTTGGCAATCGGCTTAGTCATATTTGCCAACTTCAGAAAACTGGGACCTTGTCAGTTAGCCAGGATTGCTGGTAAATGGCTTGGAGAGCGCATCCACCAGCTCCTTCAGTACCCTTGGAAGGGTCTCATCCAACCTCACACACTTGTGTGTCTGAGTGGTGTCTCAGATCCCGTTAGTGCTTGTTCAAGTACATCCAAATAGTTTTCAGTGCTATAAGTTCTATATACTCCACTTGGTATCTGTTACACAGGTTCACAGGTACATCAGTGCAGTGAATTCAGCTGTCACCAGTCTGGACTTTGGATGGGGACTGAAGTGCCTCCTGAATGAGCAGCTCAAAACTGAGACCACCTCTGAAAGCAGAATGTGAGTATGCCTGTTTGGCTTATGCCAGACACTGCTTTGTTGTGGGCAATGGAGAAGGGAGGTTGAAATCTCTACTTCTGTTTGTCCTCTTTATACAGAAGCTGATAACTTTGCCCAGCACAGCTATTTCAAAACTCAAAAGGTGAATCAATGAAGTCCTTGTTGTCCTGTGTAGCTGAAACTTTGTGTATGGGCTGGGATTCTTTGATTGTTCCAAATAAATACTTAGATTTTTGTAGCTAAGAAGTTGCTTATGTTTGAACTTATTTATTTTTCACTTCACCTTGTTAGGTGTAAAAGTTGGCCTGATCTATTTCTGCTTTGGTGCTGTCAAAGAAACACTATGCTCTTATGTTTAAATTCATATTTATTTTAAATATATAAAAGCTAGAATAACATGCCTGGCTTAAATTCCTATTATTATAACTGTTGTTTAATGTTATTATTACTTCAGTATTTTTATAAATGGGCAAGACCAGTAGAGACATATAAACTCTGATTTAATTTACCAGTTTTAGTACTTTGTGATTGTATTTCATGAGGCCTTTAAAATAATGAGTTTGAAAGGCTAGGCCTGGATGCATAGATGATTCAAAGCACCTGAACTTGCATCCCAAAGGACAAGAGCTGGCTATGCTATAGCAAGGGGCCAACCAGTTCTGAGGGGCTGCACTTAGGCCCGTGTATGCCTGCTTTTTCAGTGTGTTTCCAGACACAGAACTTGAAAAAGACCCACTGTTATATCTCTGCTAGTGCTTTGAGCAGAGGGAGGGGTTGATCTCAAGCAGCAGAGCAGGTGATGTGGCCTGTGTAGCAGGGGAGCACTGGGCCATGCAATCCCTGAGGATTAGAGCTCTCAGCAATATATCTGTCTGATATTGGGTCTAATTGGCCTTTTGTCCCTTGCCATTGTGTTACCCTGCAAGTTACTCCCCTTCCTTTGGGCGGCTCCCTCCTGGTGCTCATGTTCCTCAAATCCCTGCAGTTGCTGCTGCCTGCAAGGAGGCCCCACTGAGGAGGAATCCCTGCTGCTCCCAGTATTGTGTGCAGCCTCGTTGGAGTCCCTTGTTAAGGGGAGGAAGAGCTGGTGGCATTAATTTATTTCAGTGGCCTTGCCCCAAAGGTAGCTGTTGTTTTGTACGGTCATCTCCTCTGCCTCCTAGGGTCTGGGAAAAGAACAGGGGTGCTGTGAACTCCTGAGGTGGACTGTAAATATGAGGGCTGTGAATTTAAACTTCTTGTGTTTCTGATCTCAGAAATCGTCCTGACATCTCACATCTGCTGTCTCACTCCTGGGTTTTGATACACTAAAATAGTGTATCCTGAAAAGCCTGATTGATGTGAAACCCTGCTGGAGTTTTCAGTTGCTGAATTTGCTCTGGTTTCACATTGCATTTTAAGATCAGAAGAGCAAAGATTCATGTCAGATGTTGCTGCTGGTGTCTTCCCGCTTCCTTCCACCCAAGCCCATGCTATCTGGAAATGGGTCCGCCCTTCCTTAGGAAACCCAGACAGTGAGGAAGCCACAGCCTCTTCATGTTTTTACATTTAGGTGTGCCTGGCTGAATATAGATTTCCTCAAAGCTATCACAGCTCTCAGACTGGTTTGTTTTTACTTCAGAGGGTCTGAAGTAATATTTCAGAGTATTGAATTAGATGCAACTCCTGTTTGTAACCTCCCCTACAGTGGGAGGGGAGATGGGAAAGACAGAAACTGTGTCAAAAGACTCAGTTCTTCCATCCCTTCTCTGCAGAACAGTGGCTGATTTGTAGCTGATGATCTGAACTGAGAATTCAACTCAGAGCTACCAAAATTTGCCATATAGTGAATTAGTAAAGGGAGATCTTGAAGCTCCAGCCTGCCTGGATACAGATGCAGCACTTAGAGCTGATTGCTGACATAAGGAAAAGGATGTGCATCCTGGGCTGTGCTGTGCTCCTTGAAATCCCTCTGTTCTCACTGCAAAATACTCCAAATTAAATGTGGGACAGGAAGCTACTGACTATGGAATAGTAATGTGAGATGTAGCCCCCTTGCAACCCTCTAGAAGCACATGTGTCTTTTCCCAGTGACTGTCCAGAGAGCCCAAGGTCCTAATTCAAGAGCAGCAAATCCTACCTAACTTGGAACATCACCCTCTGAAGGTTTTCAGAGGTTGTAATGTCTTTTTTTTGCTAACATTGCAGTATAGGCTCTTTCCTGTTGATTCACAGACAAGCAAATTGAGACCTGAAAGTGGAAAGCTGGAAAAGCACAGGAACAGGTGACATACTTCTATCTTCTTTGAGGTTGCAATATGGCAAAGGGGCTCCCATAAATCTTTCTGTTTGACCAGACAAAGGAAAAGGAGGACAGCCTTACCTAAGATACATGCTCTGCTCCTGTTAGCTACCAAAGGAATCCAGCTGGGACAACACAAACTCTGGCCTGGTTTATTTATCCTGTGTTCAGTACTCAGTTCCCACAGGTATCTCTGTGCTGTGGAAATTAAACCATAAGCCAGTGCTGGCTTCTGTGGGAAATCATCCTGTGCAATAGTCTTTAAGGAGTTGCCTTTTAGGGACAGAGCATCTCCTTTTCAGGGTAACTGCTTACCTGTGTCATGATAGGGTTGAATCAATGGGTCTGGTAGTCCCTGGCTCTGAGCCCAACTCTTGTCTGTCTTTCCTGTATTGATGCTTCAAATCCAGTTTATCTTCCTCCCAACATTCACCCCTCAACCATGTGTTGACTTGGGAAAGCTTGATTCAGCTGACCAATCTATTGTTCCCATTTGTTTGTGTATGCAGTTTTTAACAGGAAAAGGCATGGAGTTTATGCATGGCATCAGGCAGCACTCACCCAGCACAGCTGGTACTGCTGCTCTGTGTGCAATGTGCATTTTAATAAATCTTGTGTACTCTTTGTAAACTAAAACACTGGATTTCCAGGTCAGAATCTTCCAGTGTGTAAATACAGATGTTAGGAAATACAGGTCATCTACTCTTGTTCTGAGGAATGAGCAGTTTTCTTCCACACCTCTGTACTTTTATGTCAGAGCCATCATTTGATTTAGGTTTTGAACAAAACCTCTCTAACTCTGGAATTTACTGTTGTCCTTTCATCCTTTCCTGTGAGGAGAAATTAAATGAGAAATAGTTTTTCTGGTAAAGTTCTATCGTTATATACACATATGTAAGTGTATGTGTAAAAATAAAAGCTAAATAAGCAGGCAAACCCCTGGATTTCTTTAAATGCTAGATCTGGTCATAAAAATTGACAATTTTTAAAAAAAAAGAAGTAAAAAATCTTGTTCTTACAAGCAGAAGGGAGAAGAAGAACAAGGAAGACACTGTACTGATGTGGTGTGACTGCTGTTACCAGGAATCCACAACAGTAATTGCAGGGTTTTCCTGCTCTGGTTTCATTTTCCTGTTGGTACTGAAGCTAACAAGAATTTGAAATAATTCTTCAGTCTTGTACTTGCATAAAAATTATGGATATTCTGAACAATGAAGGCAACAGAATGATGTGCCGTCAGGAAATGCTAAGTGTTGTTGCTGGGGGGCTGAGAGGGTCACGAAAAATACAGTGCAAACAATAATTCTTCAAGTAAAGCAGGAAGTCAAAACCTTCCCCAGGCATTTATAGTTCAAGAATTCGTTCTAAATTTTGCCAAGAGAGCAACTTGTATAAGAAAGCAGTTTCTGGAATAAATCAAAGTCCTTGTTGACCTTAGTGCCTCACTGAGATGTTCTTCTCAGATATCAGCTGTGTGAGAGATGAAAATAAGCGTGTCTTTCTGACTGACTGCTGTTCTACCTTGTCTTTATGGCAGCGTGAAGAGAGTTAACAGTCACAGACCTGGAGTGAGTGGGGTTGTCAGAAACTGCAATATTCGGGAGTCTTGATCTTTAAGGGAAAACCTCAGAACATGGCTGAGCTGGAAAACTCTAAAGAAAAACACAAACAGAAGAAATTTAGCCATTTAATGAAATAAACTCTTTATCAGCTCTGGGAATCACTGTCCATAGCTGTGTTTGGCCATGGATTGGCAGTAGGAAATGTAATGAACAAAGTTCCTGATATTCCCGGTCAGGGCCTTCCTAGTTCCCATGGTAACACTGAAACAACTACTAACTCTAGCTGAGTACCGATATTGAAATGTTAATTAGCTAATTGCTCTGTTTGTTTTCTCTAAAATACCTGGAGATAACCGGCCTCTCACCTCCCCCCTCCCCCCCCCCGACATTCTGGGACTAAAATGCAAATAAAAAACCACTTGGGATCATGGGGATGTTTTTAGGGGATAAAGACACGCCTTAATAAAGAACTAAACACAGTAGAGGGGGATAGACAAATGCCCTAGCTGAAGAAGAGGGAAACACATCCCCTGAATCCCCTGATCGACTTTTTTCCATCATCATCGCCTAAAAAAGACTAGACTAGACTAGGCTGTGGGAAGCGGAGATGGAGAGACAGATCTTTTGGGGGCTGCCACCAGGGAAGGAGAGGGGACAGCTGCTGTTCTGGACTTCAGCAACAGACTCTGCACGCCTCCTCACCCTTCAACTACCGGTGTGCCACAAGGGAAGAAGAAGGGACAGCTGCTGCTCTGGACTTCAGCGACAGACTCTGCACGCCTCCTTCCCTTTTGGCTTCCTGGGAAAGCTACAACAGCGGGGGCAAGCTCCATTCAGGCCCCCTGCCCAGCTGATCTTTTTAATAAAGAGCTGAACATTAATAAAGGCATTAGTCCTGTTCATTTCAGTTGGGAGCTCGTCCGGGATATCCATGCCCGAAGAGGACCCCTGGACAGCTGGACAGATCGACCACCTGCTTCGAGGGACCCTCGGGAGTTGCTGGCTACCTCCGGAACCTAGGATCAGTGTGAGATGAGCAACGTGGAGGAGCGTCGGATCGGTAAGAAAAAACTGGGAGACGCGTGAGTGATTGAGACAGGGGCCAGCAGCACGGACCCCCGAAGTGAGAGGGACCCGCTAGTACCGTATTTCCGGACTCCTGCGAAGGGGCCGGCCAAGAATGGGAGGAAGCGAGTGGAATAAAGGAGTGACTGAGGCGTCTCCTTAGAAGTAAAGCAGGCCCTCCTCTGGGTGTTTGGAGGTCCCCAAGGGGCAAAGTAAGTCCCTGGCAATCAGGGCAAGGGGAATGTCCCCAGCAGGGCAGGTGGGATGTCCCTGGCAAGTAGGGTGAGATGTCCTAGCAGGCAGGAGCAGCAAGTCCCGCCAGGTAGAGGATATGTTCCTGGCAGGCAGGACGGGATAGCAGGGCAGGTGGGATATCCCTGGCAGGTAGGGCGGGATGTCCTAGCAGGCAGGAGCGGCAAGTCCCGCCAGGCAGAGGGCATGTCCCCAACAAGCAGGATGGGCGGGTGGGATGTCCCTGTCAGGCAGGGCCAGAGGTCCCCAGAGGAGCATGCATGAACCCAAGTAAGCAGAAAGGCAGGAAGGCAAGCTAGCTACGCCTAGTAGGAGAGTCAGGCAAGGGGGCTTGGCTGGAGTTCAAGTGTAAGGCTCGGCAGGATTTTCGACCTTACCTCGGCAGGGAGACCAAGCTTCCCAAGCCTAGTAGGAGAATCAGGCAAGGGGGCTTGGCCGGAGTTCGAGTGTAAGGCTCAGCAGGACGTTCAACCTTACCTCGGCAGGGAGACCAAACTTCCTAAGCCTAGTAAGAATGTTGGGCAAAAGGCCAAGTAAAAGTTTATGTGAGACTTAGCAGGGGTCCAAGCCTAGAAAGTCCAGCAAGAAGTCTAAATGTGAGTGTGACTAGTGATTGTCCTGGCCAAGAGACAATGTAAAGTGTCAAGAGGGTAGTACCAAGAGTGGGAGTTTAGTTAAAAGAGATTAAGTTCAGTCAAGAGATTCAAAGTCCTAATTTGTGGGAAGGGGCCAGATAAGCTTTAGTTGCCTGTCAGTATATTCCATTTTAGATAGAGGCACCATTTAAGGTTTATTTTTTTTATTTTCTTTTTGAGGCCTAAAAATAGGAAGAGGTTATAGTAAAGGAGCAGATCATTCCAAAGAGACAACAAAGAGAATTCCCCCTAACAGCCCCTTGGGGTAATTGTTAGAGCAATGGGATTCTTGGGAGACCACAAAGGGTCTAGACAAGAGTAAGATGATACATTACAGTATAAAAGTATGGCTGAAGTTAGAACTACAGGGAGGGTGGCCATGGTATGGAACCTGAGATCTGTGGATGTGTAATCAGTTAAACCAACACCTAAAAAAAAAACAAACCCCGAGAGGACCTTGATATAGAACAACTATCTTATGCAGCTTGCTGGCTGGAGAATTCTATAAATAATGAGATTGAGAATATGCAAGTTACAAAGAAATAGAGAGGAAGACAAAGAATAGAGAGGGGGAGACTAGAAAAAGAAAGGACTAGGACACCCTTGATTGCCTGCCCCCTTCTGCTCCTTCTGTTACCTCTCCAACAGTTTCCCCAGTTAGTCCTTCAGCCCCTCCTATTGAGTCCTTGATTCCTTTCCCCCGTTTTCCCACCTCTGTTCCATTGTCCCTTCCCCCAGTTTCCTCAGCCATGTCCCCAGCTCCCTCTTCCCCTTCTCCAGCTGGAGTTTCCTTGCCTCCTTCCACTTGGGAGCTGAGACCACCCTTGCCCAGTGTCAGTTCACCACCTGGCATGCCCCCTGGCCTCCAGTGTCTGTCTCCACTACTATTTCCCTGCCTGGTGTGTTGGAAAAAGGGCCATATTGTGGCACGTGATCCAAAGCACCAAGGGTGGAGGGGCTCTTTCCCCTTAGCAGGGTTCCTATGGGTGGAGCAGCTGGGGGAGTTAGGTTTGTAGATGTACCTTTGACAGTTTACGAAGTCCGGGGATTTGGGAAAGAGTTAAGAAATTTAGTGGAAGACCCCGTTGGAATACCTAGCCAGTTTGACCAATTTCTAGTATTTGTACCTGGGGAGAGCTGAGCTCTATTGTAAGCATTGTGTTCTCTCCAGGAGAGGTCCAGATGATCCGAGTGGCGGGGGTGAAGATATGGGAAAGAGAGGGTGGACAGGGAACCAGGGAATGCCCTTGGTGGACCCCAACTGGAGTCCCAGCCAGGAAGAAGGAAGGCAAAATATGAGAGACTATAGGTCCCTCATGGTAAGAGGGATCGAAGGGTCTATCCCTAAGGGAAGCAACATGAAATTAGCCTTTGAAGGTACTCATGAGAAGGATGAGACCCCAGCAATTTGGCTTAACCGACTAAAATGAAATTTCCAGTTATATTCAAATATAGACCCAGATAGCCCAGAGGGTCAAGTCCTCTTGAAAGTCCAGTTTGTCACCAAATCCTGGCCCGATATTAGACGGAAGCTAGAAAAGATGGAGGACTGGCAAGAAAAGAATATGAATGAGTTGCTCAAAGAAGCCCTAAGAGTGTATTTAAGTGGGGAAGACATAAAAAGCCAATAGCCTACCTCTCAAAACTACTAGACCCAGTAGCCAGAGGATGGCCAATTTGCCTGCAAGTAATCACAGCAGCTGCTATCCTGATAAATGAAGCCCAAAAGTTGACCATGCAAGGGAAAATTAAAGTACAAACATTTACTAGTGATGGTAGATCATCTCACTCACTGGGTGGAAGCTTTCCCAACCAGAAAGGAAGCCACGCAGGGAGTTGCAAGAATAATCTTAGAAAACATCATACCTCAATACGGGCCAGTCAATAACATTGACTCGGACCAAGGTCCACACTGTCACTCAAACTTTACATCAAGTAACAAAAGCCCTGGGGATAAGGTGGAGATTGCACACCCCATGGCATCCTCAAAGCTCTGGAAGAGTGGAAAGGATGAATAGAACTCTTAAAAATGTGATAACCAAATTAATTGAAGAGACAAAGATGAATTGGCTCAGGTGTTTACCTCTCGCTCTCTTGCGCATCAGAACAAGACATCAGTCCGACACAGGGGTCTCTCCCTATGAAATTATGTTTAGACTCCCTTTTTTAATCCTCCCTTTCAGTACAGCAGATTATCTGGGAGGCAGCAACTCAGAAATATTTAGGGGTCATAGGAAAATCCCTAGAAGGCCTCAGAAAGAAGGGGTATCTTCCCCAAACTTCCCTTCTGGACACCAATGCCCACAACATCAGTCCCAGGGATTGGGTGTTAATAAAGTCCTGGAACACCACCACTCCATTAACCCCCAAATTCGAAGGACCTTTCCAGGTACTACTCACCACACACACTGTGGTGCAAACCCAAGAAAAAGGGACGGCTGCTGCTCTGGACTTCAGTGACAGACTCTGCACGCCTCCTTCCCTTTCGGCTACCTGGGAAAGCTGATCGACTTTTTTCCGTCATCATCACCTAAAAAAGACTAGACTAGACTAGGCTGTGCAAGGTGGAGACGGAAAAGGCAGAGCCCCCTGGTGCTGCCACCAGGGAAGGAGCAGGGACAGCTGTTGTTCTGGACTTCAACAACAGACTCTGCACGCCACGCCTCCTCACCCTTTGGCCACCGGCTGTGCCACAGGGAAGAAGAAGGGACAGCTGCTGCTCTGGACTTCAGCGACAGACTCTGCATGCCTCCTTCCTTTTGGCCACCTGGGAAAGTTACAACAACAGGGGGGGAGCTCCGTTTGGGCCCCCTGCCCAGCTGATCTTTTTAATAAAGAGCTGAACATTAATAAAAGCATTAGCCCTGTTCATTTCAGTGATGACGAACAAAAGTCGATCAGGGGATGTGTTTCCCTCTTCCTCAGCTAGGGCAGTTGTCTATCCCCCTCTACTATGTTTAGTTCCTTATTTAGGCGTGTCTCTATCCCCTAAAAATACTCCCATGATCCCAGGGGGTTTTCTTATTTGCATTTTAGTCCCAGAATGGCAGCATGGTGGGGAGGGGAGGCCGGTTATCTCCAGGTAGTTTAGAGAAAACAAACAGAGCAATTAGCTAATTAACATTTCAATATCGGCACTCAGCTAGAGTTAGTAGTTGTTTCAGTGTTGCCATGGGAACTAGGAAGGCCCTGACCGGGAGTATCAGGAACTTTGTTCATTACAGCATGATATGGCCATGAAAAAACAGAGACAAATGTGCAGACACATGAGCAGAATTTCATCTTGTCTTTCATTTTGGAATCTTGGAAGCCAAGAATTTCATCTTGGCTTCCAGAGCCAGCAGAACTGAGATTGGGTCTTGTCTGCAACTTGGACTTGTCTTTTTTGAAGCACAGATTGAAAACAACAGCCTGAATTTTTGAGGGTTTGTTGTTGTTTTTTTCACCCCCTCCTGTATGGATTCTTTAATTATTCCCCAAAGTTTTGTAGCCGATTCCATTTCACACCTCGCACTTTGCAGCTCTTCAAGAGCTCTGTATAATGTTGTCATGCTTGGAGATGCTTCACCTTAGATACATCCCATATGTCAGATATTGCCTGGAAATGAGACAGAAAACAATGGGTTGGAGTGTGATGACTTCCACATGACATATAAATCTTATATAAATTTTATATAGCCCATGTTAATAATGCTATATAAAAAGTTATCACAGATGCTGAAAAAGGTCCATGACCTAACAGACCTCTCAAGGTCACTTAAGCTTGCTGTGATTCTTTGCTATCCCAGTGGATATTTCGTCCAAGGTCAGTTATGGGTATGCTTAGGTTTAGGAACATGTTTTGGTTTGTAGCATGTGCAAGTGGAGTGGTGCGGGGTCTTTTGTTGTCGGGCCTCACTCCCTGATTGGGGTGGCCCGGAAAGGTGGAAAAGTCTCTCCTCCAACCCAAGCTTCTAAAGAAAGACTCAGTAGTCTTCAGTCGTCCACTCTCAAGGTAGTTTATTGTATGTTATCTGAAAGATTTCTCCCTGAGCTGCTGCGGTCCATTCAGCAGTCAGGCAAAGGCACACTCTCTCCTCCCAGGGGGCTGGTGCCCTCTTTTATATCATACATTGCATATTAGATGTTTATAGTTTTTCCCCAATGCCCATCACCTATATTGAACAGTGACTTTCTACTCTAAACCAATCTGTGAGTGCCAACATCACCAAGAACATGGAGGTTAGGAAGAAGAAAGAAAAAGGACAGGGCACACCCAAATCCCTCCATCTTAGAACTTCTGACCCCCATGTACAAAACTCAGACCCCTCTGTACAAGGCCTAAAACCCCCTGTACAGCACTCAAAAATCCTTCCTTTCATTTTGTGACTACTTCTATTATAATATCTAAACTTTTGTGATTTCTTGTTCTTCCTGCAAAGTTGGTACATTTTTCCATGGATCAAGTTCAAAGCCACAGGGGTCTGTGGCTGCATTCCAGGGTCTCAAATGCTTTTGACCTGGGCCCGGAACATCCAAGAGTGTCCAAGGGACATTCTGGGTTCCGGCAGAGTGGAAGTCACAGAAGCCACTGTGTGTAATCCAAAGCCAAATATTTTACTCAAAACTCTTAAGAATTTTGCCTTTAAAGTGCCCTTTATCGATTACCTGGTTCTTCCTGTTCCAATAATAGGTTTTCTGATTCTTTCTCTGAAAAATGAAATCACTTTATGAAATTACATTAGTGTGCATTGAGAGAGCACCAGTTATATCATCTGACATTTTATGTATTGATTGAAATGCTAAGAGACAAGAAAGTCATGATTTATAAGAGTACAGTGAAAAACTGAGAAACAGGTGAGGGAAGGTCACAAAACATGAGCAGTAAATGGGGTCTGAGCACACTCAGATTAGTCTGACAGGGCTATTCCTTGATGAGAAAGAAGGAATATGGTGGGGGGGTCTTATTCCCCAATCCAAGTTTGGTTTGCTTAGCTGTTTTATTCTTCTAAGTAGTCTTACCAACCTATATGGAACAATCCCCATTGATTGTAAGAATTTATACTAATACTTAATGCAAATAGTCAAAAATAGTTCAGAAATTTAAAGCAGCAGAGATGCCCTAGCCGGCTGCTGGGGAAGCCAGGACAGCCCCCAGCACTCTTGAACCCCAATCAACGAGTCTGTCCTTTTGGCTGAATTGCCTCTGATCATGAGACCAAGAAGGAGTGATGTCAGGGTTATGTTGTCATCTGCACTTTGCAATAGCTGGACAAGTCACATTTAACTTGAGCTGGTTTCTGGAGCATGCTTGGCTTTGTCAGCTTGCCAACTTTGGCCACTGGGGGAGAACACAGAATGTCTTTCAGGGGAGGGTTTTTTAAAACAAGATTTTTGCTTTAATTGCTATTTACACGTTCCACCCTTCGCCCTTTTTCAGCTGCAGGGAGATCTTGTTCTATTTTAAAAGCTCGGGCAGGAACTTGAGGCTAGATACTGCAGCCAAATCAAACGGGAATCTCACTAACCCAATAGAGGGTTGGCTGATAATAAAGGCTATCTTTCCAAGCCTTTAAAGCTCTCTTCTTCCAAAGACACTCCCTTATCTGAAGCCTCTGGCTTCCCATGAGAGGGTATAAACATGCAGCAGAGTACTCTTTGACATTAAGAGGAAAGCATAACTCAAGATAAATTGAAGAAGCTTTTATGTCTAATCTCAGTAAGCATTCAGAGGCTGTGAATGTCTTTTTATCCTGAGTTGTTGAGGTTTTTTTTTTTTTTTTTTTTTGGCTGGGAGCACATTTTGCTTGGAGTTGTATTACATCCCTCATTGCTTTTTTTTTTTTTTTTTTTTCCTTTTTCCAGATGAGCTGTCCGTGCAGTACTGGTTTGGTCAAGACTTGTGTGTTTACTTGGCATCTTCAGTGTATAAGCCCAGTGTTGTTTGCAGGGCTTCCATGCAGCCAATTCTGCTAATATTTTAAGGCCCTGATTCATGTGGCTTGAGGGTAAATGTTTTCTGACTTTAACATTGTACCTTGCAAATTCTGATGACTTCCTTTCATTGGCAGAGGTTTCAACATTGTCAATTCACTGCTATTCCTCATTAGAGGTTTTTTAAAAGGTGTCAAAGATTTTTTTTTTTCATAGCTGTTGGGATCCCATGAATGAACAGCTCATAGAAAGCCCAGCTCACTTCATAGAAATGCATCCTCTGTGACTGCTGAAAGCAAGACCCCTGTGCTCCCTTTGCAGTAATAATCTCCTCTTTCAGGAGTGCAGATCTCCAATGTGCTCTACGGGACCTCTTCACTGATCCTTGATCCATGTCCATTTCCAGCCCTTGCATCCCATCCACCCTTCTCCTGGCTAATGCAGAGCAAATGAAGTCTCACTCAGAGCCTGTTGTAAGTGTCCCCACTGCTGTCCTAAAGGATGGAGGCTGAAGGATTTGGGAGGTTCTTGGTGCCAGCCCATGGCTGTACACTGCTTCTGCTGCCCTCCAGCCTGTCAGGCTGGGAAGACATGGGAATTGACCTTCTCCTCCCAGCAGCAGTGCCAAAGGCCTTGCTATTCTGCTTGCTGGGAGCTAATTAGAGAGAAAACAAAGACATTTCAGCATAAGATTAACCCCTGTGACTTACCAGCAGTGCTTTACTCAAAGGCTGTCTTGAGCCTCCCCCTTCTATCCCATGGATAGAAAGGAGTGCCTCACATGTTCCCAGTAACCACAACAGGCCTTCCACACTGGATGCACCCTCATGTTCCAGCCACTTTAATTTCTTTCAGAAGGAAAACATCCCTCGAGGCTCATTGTGTGAATGTGTTTTTAGATAAAGAACAAGTATCCAACCACTATAATTAACCTTCAATTTTAAAACCTCCAGTTCCAGATCAGCTCCCTACAGGCTAATTTTTCTGTTTGCAGGAATGCATGAGTGATGCACAGATGCTCTGTCAGGACACTTTACCTATTCATTAAGTTTGATTAGATAGCATTTGCACTCTGTCATCTAAGAATGTGCCACTTTCTGATATAATTAGTGTTCCTCCAATTAGGATAAATGGCTGTTTCATTACTTTAAAGCGGATCATTAAAGTGCCATTCCTGTCTCCTGCCTCTGGAACTGACAAGGGTACCTGCACACTCCTTTTTGCAAAGTCAAACCTAATTTCAGGAGGCTAATGGGGAAGGTAATGTATTAGGGTAGATGTTGCTCAGGGCTCTTGCTGAAAGCGGTTCCTGTGTAGTTGATTTTCCTGTGTGCTTGAGACTGATTTGTGAAACAGAAGTGCCTGATTGCTAAGACAACTTTGGAAGAAGTTCCTGGAGGCATCAAAACTTGGAAATTATTTAAAGTACATATTGATAAGCTTCTGTTGCCAAATAAATTCCTGTTATGATTGTGGAATTGTATTATTGTCACGGGGAAAACACAGACATTATGCCTCATCAAGACCAGTCTTTGTATCTTTGTATTCCCATCCCACATTCATCCACAAGGATGTCTTCCCTCCATGGTCATGCAATTTGCTTGGAACCTGAGTGTAGCAACCCTTTTTGTTTCTCCAAGAGGCCTTGCAATTCCTTAATCATTAGATACTGCTGTGTTTAAAACACCATTTTCTGAGAACTAGAGGGCAGATTTCTGAGAACTAGAGGCCCATATCAGAGAATTCTGACTCACATTTTGGGAAGGGAAGATTTGAGTTGTGAATCACCATGCCGGTCCCTTTCTGTAATTTTTTCCTTTTTAGATGTGGAATTCAGCCGTATATTTTAAAAATGCTTAAGGCTACATCTGCAAAAGAATAATCTTGACAATTTTGGAGGCTGTAAGTCAGAAGCTGGTCGAGCTCTGAGATCAGCTGATTTGCCCCATCAAGATCTAATACTGTTTCTAAAAATTTCTCAAGAAGGGCTAAGATTTTGGAAAACAAAGATTATACTTCTTACTGCAGGATTAATCTACTCAAGATGTAGTAAAAATGCATTTTAAAAAACCCTAAAATATCTGTGGAACTCCCTGGGTATCTTTCTATTGATGAAGCTGGGTCAGATCTTAGATTGCTTTAAATGTAAGAGGCCTATTTGTTTTTCTCTGCACTTTTTGTTTTCCTCTTGTTTTCTCTGATTTTCAAGCCTTTTTGTTATCTTCTGACTCATGGTCGCTGGTTTTCTTTTTGCCACAACATAATTGTGTAAGACTTATCCTCCCCAGTTCCTCCAGCTTATAACCATCCACATATTTCTTAGGTTCACATTTCAGATGAATCATGAAAGCCAAAACATCCATTAACCAGTCACCAACCTACTGATTGTGTTTATTTCTTGTAAGTCTGGAACGAAAAAACAGTCAAAGATGTTTTTCCCATCCTCTTCAAAGTCAGTGGGTATCAGGCAGGTGGGCTGCAACCTTTATCCCCTCCAATGACTTCTCAGTGGGTAGATTGAAACATGCAGAGCAGTCACAAAAGACAAGTGGCACTGGGCAGGAGGGATTAGATCTTGAGGAATTTTATTTAATTAATCTTTCTGCTAAAATAATCACATCTCACTTCTCACACTCTTACCCTTCTAGGTCATGTTTTCTGTATCAAACTGTGAAGTAACACAGTTACACACAGAATTATATAGCCTTCTTGGTATCTTTGATTTAAAATAAAAACGTAAATAATTCTGAAGTGACATGAAAATATAAATAGATGGGGTAAGAAAATATTTACTGCTGTGTAAACAGCTATCAGTCTGTCAGAGACATATGCAGCTGCTGGATCTCGGTGGGAAGCAACCTGAGCCTTGCACCTTGAGCCACTTGTGACAAAGGTTTGCATTGATCCCACATGCTACTTTGAAAACTGAAGCTCGATGCATCTCTAGTCTTTGCAGGAAGCCAGAATGAACCAGCAGCTCCTGTCTGCAATCTGTGCTGGTTTTGCTGTGGAGGGTGTAGCAGCTCCAAGTGAAGATTCTGGCTCCAGACGCACATTCCACAGCAGAGCAATGTTTTGCAATGCCACATTTCAGTGACTTAGGCCCCAAACACATCCTGGGGTAGATCATCAGGCATTGTCAATGCATGTATCCTGGAGCTCTTGAGATGAGGTCTGGCCTCAGGTTCATAGGTTCAGGCAGGATGTGCTGCTTTGTCATGCTGATGAAACACAGTCAACAGGATATGGGGAGATCTCCAACCTCAGTAAGGGCTACCAAAGGGTCACTGGAATAAAAGCTGCTTCTTCTCTATGTGAAGTACGAGTGTATCCCTTCAGAGTGTCTCCTGCTAAGCTTTTCCTTCAAAGGGGTAAAACCAAGGTCAGGGAGCAGTAAGTATTTGAGTTAAAAACTCTGGATTCTGAGGCCATCTGGGAAGTCTACAGGATGGCAGTAGGAGAGGTGAGGGTTTGCTGAGGAGAGCTGCTGTTATGCTGCTGTTGATGCAGGTCTGTTCAGTGAATTTCATCACCCATTGCTGTGTCTCATGAATGTGAAGTATGAGCCAGTTTCTGGATAAATGTCTTACTCCCATGGGAGAACTGACATCTGAGAAATACATTTCTCTGAAAATTCAGAAGGCAGAACAGCCCAGCCATAATGATTACTTGCAGCAACCTACTTTGTCAAATATTTTTTCTCCAGAAATTCCTGATGGTCCCTAATTTATAGTGTCAGACCTCTTTCCTAAGGGCTTGCAAATACTGAGAACATGCAAACCTGAGGTGAGTCATGGATCCTTCCTAAATCTTGGACCCTACAAGGAGCCCATGGAGAGTAACTTGAGTGGCAGAAATGATTGTTTACTGTTAAGAGTGTCCCTGGTGCAGCTCTCTGAGGACAGTCAGTGGTGTCTGTGCAGATGTCCCAGGCTGCCTGTTGGATGAGAAGGATAAAGCTTTTAGAGTGCCACTGCTGCCTCCTCACCACAATATCAGCAGTTCAGATTAAAAAGGGGCATGTCTGGTGCCTCTGGTAGCTCCCGAGTATGTTGGAGCTGTAGAAAACTGCAGTTATTGTTCTTTTTCCTCAGGCTTGATACAACTGGGCAGCCCTTTTATCTCCCAGTGATTTTAGGACTGTAACACATATGTTGGCCTAGTGGAGTTGTGCAGAGGAGGTGTGTGCACCTTCATACCTGTGTTATATGTAACAGGTATAATTCGCACCATTTTTTAAATATATATTTATATAATGTTAAATAATTGTTAGGATGTACCCTTTGGCATTAAAAGCCTCCCTTCTCAGGCAAAACTGAGTGTGTGTTAAAACCTGATTTACAAGCAAGGGAATGTGGCTCGCCAGGAGATGGGCCTTATCTGAGGCGATATGGAGACGCTGATCATCATCAGGAACATCCTCCCCCCGGGCCGATACATGTGAATACTCTGTTCCCGTAAATTTCATCAAGAGTTTCCACAACACCAGACTTTGAATTTCTCTGCCTTGTCGCCGAGAAGGAAATCTCATCAACTTATGGGACTTTGAATGAAGAAGGAAATCTCATCAACTTATGGGACTTTGAATGAAACAAAGGACTGAATGCCGAAATCCTGGCCTCAGGCAAAATTTTCCCTATAAAAATCGCTTGTACCACGATGGTGGTGTGGGGGCATAGAGTGAAACCTCTGCTGAGGCTGATCTCCGTGTCTTGCACCCAGCGCCGATCCCAGGCTCGGCACTGTCCTTTTCCGTGTGGCTGGCTAAGTTAGATCTCTATTGCTAAAATAAATTATTTTTATTTTTTTAATTTGGCTGGATCATTTTTCATTTATAACAGCTGTGTGCACCTATTGTGCTGTAACATGAACAAGATAGTTTAGTTCTGTCCCTTCATCTAACTCCAAACTGTGTTATAGCCCATCCTCAGGTAGGACAAACTTCCCTGTGTGCCCTTCCTCCTCACAGGGCACGGATGTGTCCCCTGTCTGTGCACTGTGGTTGGCCACCTGCAGCCTGGCCTGCCTCTCTCCTCGGGGTCAGGCTCTTGGCTGACTGGGTCAGTCTTCCCCAAATCATTTACTACAGCCACTTTTAAGCATTTTATAGTCCTTCCTCTTTATTGCTCAGCTTGCAGGAAGCTGATTCCTCTCTCACAAGGCATATGCTCCGTGTTCTGACAGCACACGTGGCCTGGTGTGGAAACAGTCACGATGCCAAATCCTCTAAATATTGTAAAATTCCAAGACCCAGTCCAGGTCTCCTAAAATAGCATGTCTGTGCAAACTTCCTGGGGCTTTTTAAACAGCCTTCTGATGTGTGTGCTGGTGTATGAATGGAAATGCGGATTTCTGAAGTGTTAAGGGGGCGAATGTGTGTGCACCCAAACAAGAATATTATGAATGAGTCTCTTCAGAGAAGAACACTGATGAAAAGGACGCTGTTAGCAAAAAATGACCACAGAAGTATGAGCAAATACTCGAAAGGAACAACACCCAGGGGGAGTGGGTTCCTACTTTCTAGTGAACTACATTATTTTCTTTCAGAAGTCATGCTAAATAGGAAATATTTTCCAGTTTTAGCAAAAAACTGAAATAATGTCTGTCCTTAGTGTAAATTCTCATGAGTGCGAAGACAAGTCCCAGTGTACTTCCATGGCCATAGGATAAGCCTATGGATTTGGCTCTTAGGAGGAGTTAAGTTAAAATAGGCTAAACTCTTACCTGTCTCCTGTGTTTACATTGCTTCATCAGCATGTTGTTTAATTATCTTTCAGTTTTAATATCTTTAAAATTACAGCACCCTCACGACACAGGGTTTCTGCTATCTTCTCACAAAAAAAGATGAAAAGGTGAGGCATAAAGAAGGTGGTTTGCACAAGGTTCTTTAAAAGATGAATTTGTCTCCATTATTTCAGGTTATTGGCCTCTCATACCATTTTTTATCTCCCATTTGGTCATCTACAATATGAATAGACAGTGAGCTGACAGGGACAGTGCCCTCTAAAGTAGTGCAGCTCCTCTTTCTTCACACTGAAAGCTTCTGTGGGCTTCAGATATAATTTTCCTGCAGCTGTTGTTGGTAGTTCTGCTTCTCTGCATTCTTCAGCTCTTTCAAATCAGACTAAAGATCTTTCCTAATGAAATAGAGATTTTTGGAGTTCACTTGAATTAACAAAATAAATTAATTTTAACCTTCTACTTGAGAAACCTCTGCCATGGTACAAAGGGCACAGGAAAATGCAAATCTCTGAAGCTTCTTGCAATAAAAGACAATGCCAGAGAAGACCAGGAGATGCAAAGAACCCAGATAAAAGGGCTCCTCTGTCTCCAAGCTTATCAAGACCGACAGACGCACTCAGATAAGCACCAAAGGACCAAAAACGCATGCGCAGAGGGGAAAAGTTCAAAAGTTCAGTCCTGAGGAAGACCACAATCTTCAGCCTCAGGAGACCACCAGAGACCACCGCGCGACCACCACAGCAAACCACTCATGCCCAGAAGGGTGTGGACCTATTTAGCATGAGAGGCAGGACAAGTGAGGCCAGGGGTTGAATATGCATGGCAAAGTTGTGTAATGTATTGCATATGGAACACCTTTGTGAATAAAGATGTGGGTCAGACTGAGGCTCGGGGCACAAGTTTTTGGAGAGCTATCTCACTTGTGCCGGGCGCTGACAATACATACCCACTTCATAACTACATCAAGTTGTGGAGTCTATTTATTTATTCCACATATCGCTTCAAATTTATAAACAGTCATTGCACTGGGTTGATCACCATATACAAGATTCCACAGTGTAAGAAATCAGGCTGCCTCAAGCCTGCATGGAGGGCAGTGATGGACAGGAGTGGAGCAAATGGAGAATCCTCATGCAAAACAACAGTTTAAGATATCAGAATTGCAGATGTGGGGGAGAGTGTTGAATCAGGATTATACCTACCAGGCTGTTCATGCTGCTACCTAAAGCTAAGTACTTCAAGTCGTGAGGTCTGTTGACACTGTTCCTAAAAATTGGATTGGCAATGTAATTTCAGCATTGAGATCAGGTGCAGTATCAAAACATATATGGCACATGTGGGACTTTGTAGCAGTAAACCTAGAAATGTTTTATAAAGATGAGTGCATGATATTATCTCCTCTATAAAGATGGAGGACTTGAGGTGGAGAGGATCAAGTTATGTACCTTTGGGCACAGGCAGCACTGGGAAGAGAGCTCAGCTTTGTCAAAGCTCTTAGGTCTGTTTGCTTGGTTTAGCAGGAGTTTTACAATGGGCATTTTTATTACCTTTAAGCTAAAGTCTTCTATTTAGCAGCAGAACTAATTAACAGTGTAAGGCCTCCACTTAATGGCTACCAGTCTGCTCATGTGGGTCACAACTGGTTTTACAGGGAGGAGAAGGTGGCTGAAGAGTAGTGGAGTGTCACCAAATTGATCTGAGCCTATTCAGGATGGGAGCCAGAATCCACTGGGCATTTCACTGGGAGGTGCTGACACTTTTCAGGTACCCACATGGTCTGGTATTTGTGATGAGGGCTTGCAAATTAAGAATAATAGGAAAAAAACCAAAAAACATATGACCCCCAGTAAGGACATTGTCCTCATGAAGATAGACCCATGGGAAAGTGATCAATGGAGTAGGAAGAACAGGGAGAAGGCAAGATAATTAGAAATGCATGAAGTCTATTTTGAGAACTCTCAGATACTAAAATTCATCAGTAATCATGAAAAATCTTTGGAATGGGCCATTTGGATATGTTGTTTCAAAACAATGATGCCTAAGAAATTAATGTCAATAAAAAAAAAATAAGGTGAAACAATAAGTTGTACAGAGCATGAGAAATTAACAAAACTGTCCTAACTATAACCTCCTTTTATCCAAAGATCTGGTGTTCTGGAATTTTTCCACTTTAACTCATCAGAAAGGAAAACCCCAGGCCCATACACCCAGCTTTCCCTTTGGGATGGTGAAAAACGCCAGGGTGAATCATTTACTTTGTATAAGAGTGCTAGCACCTGCAGCCCTCCTGACATAAACATTGAGCACTCCCAAAAAGCAGGCCTGGAATTTCTCACTCTTTTCCTAGGGAGAACAGCCTTCAAGCTGCATTACAACTGCCTGTTGGAAGCAATCTTGCAATTTTCAGTGTCAGCTTCCTTAATTTTAAGCTTCAACTGCTTTGCAATTCCTTTTTGTAACCTCCCTTGTTCTGCACCATCAAACATCCCTGCACAATCTTTTGCCGTTAATAGATTTGCAGGCCATCCTGTGCTGTAAGGGAAGACTGACAGCAGCTAAGTACCATGAATGTCTGTGTGATTGAATACAAGTTAGGAAAGATCTGCAAGCCATTTACCCACGTATTTCCACCATACCCTACCAGGGCTTCAGAGAAAAGCCACAGATTAATCACAGCCCCTCTTCATGTCTCTGAAGTCTGAGCTGCACTATTCTTGCCAGAGGCAGGACCGTTTATAAAGATGTCAGCTCAGTCTTCAGCTGTAGCAGCCAGTGGTGCCCTTGACAATCCTCATGGCACTAGGGAAAATCCAGGCTGGTGTGGAACAAAGAGAAATCCAGAACACACTTCACCTTTGCCAAATCCCTTGATACCTTTCAGAGCCACATCCAGCAAGAGGAAAGATTGTTGGTTAGTACAAAGCCAGTGGTATTTCACTCAGTTCTGTCTTTACAATTCTTTATCAGGAGCAATTTTGGAATGTGACTTGATGGAGAACAGACCCGAGCTGTGAATGACAGAGCTTTGTTAGTTTAAATAAAGAGGGAATTTCTTCTTTTAGTTCCTAAACTTGAGACATGATTTAGAAAAGCCCATGCAGTTTTCTGCCCTGTTTTCCATTTTTGTGCCATTCTCCTTGTGAAACATGGAAACAAATCACTCAAGACGGAGGTTAGTGAAGCGATACGCAGAATAAATAAATAGACTCCACAACTTGATGTAGTTATGAAGTGGGTATGTATGTCAGCGCCCGGCACAAGTGAGATAGCTCTCCAAAAACTTGTGCCCCGAGCCTCAGTCTGACCCACATCTTTATTCACAAAGGTGTTCCATATGCAATACATTACACAACTTTGCCATGCATATTCAACCCCTGGCCTCACTTGTCCTGCCTCTCATGCTAAATAGGTCCACACCCTTCTGGGCATGAGTGGTTTGCTGTGGTGGTCGCGCGGTGGTCTCTGGTGGTCTCCTGAGGCTGAAGATTGTGGTCTTCCTCAGGACTGAACTTTTGAACTTTTCCCCTCTGCGCATGCGTTTTTGGTCCTTTGGTGCTTATCTGAGTGCGTCTGTCGGTCTTGATAAGCTTGGAGACAGAGGAGCCCTTTTATCTGGGTTCTTTGCATCTCCTGGTCTTCTCTGGCATTGTCTTTTATTGCAAGAAGCTTCAGAGATTTGCATTTTCCTGTTCCCTTTGTACCATGGCAGAGGTTTCTCAAGTAGAAGGTTAAAATTAATTTATTTTGTTAATTCAAGTAAACTCCAAAAATCTCTATTTCAAATCCAGTTTTGCAAGAGACTGGTGAACTGGTAAAAATACTCTAAACAGCATTTGGGACACACTAAATAAAGAATGAAACCTTCTTTGATCCTTACTGATGTGTACATACCATGTAATTATTATTATCATTGAAAATCCCAACTTCCTCTCTTTGAGCATAATTTCTAAACAGGAAAAAGCTAACCTTCTGTTTGGCAAATAGTTCGTTTCAGAAGAAATGTATTTTTTTCTCTCTTGCTTTCAGTTCTCATATATTTTATTTTTAATACAAATGAAAAAGACAAACAATAGACTATCTAAAAGGAAGGGAAACCACATGTCTGAGACAAACAGAGTCTGCTATGAATAGATAATCTTTGCACTATGAAATAACTCATGTCATACCTACCTACATTTGGACTTTTGCATATTGGGAAAGGAAATGTAGACTTATTTTTGGCACCCACTGCATTGTATATACATAATACAGAAAGCAAAGCTAAAGTTAGAGAGGGAAGAGAAGCCTCCTGTCAATCTGTACAGAGAGGAGGAATCATGTAGGCAGTTGGCCTGGCCCAACAGTAATTTCTAGATGTAATGCAAGGCTGACTTCAAGTATGTGCTTGGCATATAGTGTTCTCTGGTTCAAGTCAGTGCTGACATGGCTTTTTGGGTAAATCTCACATCCTAAACTCTGCTTTTGCAGCTTTTGTTTAGTTAAAGGAAATACTGGTGGAGCAGCACCTGCAGCTCTGTTCCAGGTGTGTGTGGAATTTCTGATGGCTGCCAGGAGCCGCATAGTGAGACTGAAGACTGAGACGCTCCGCTCATCTTTGGGAGGCAGAAATCAGAAAACAGGTAACTGAAAGGTGACTATGAAAAAGGGTTCCTACCAAAGGCAGAACAAACTGTTCGGCATTCCAAAAGTGTTTCATACCTTGCCAGAGTGTGACAGGCAGCCTAATGGAATAACCAACTGGAGAGGCCTTGTGAGGACTGCTGATGTCAATTTGTCAGTATGGGAAGTGTTCATATTGTCACTTCTCATTCATGTTATTTCATCGCAGGCAAGGCTGTAGTCTTGCTGATCCTATTTAACAGCAACTGCTGAAACATCTTGCATGAATGGAAGAGGATATATATGATATAAGATCACTGCCCACAGAGGGCTGGGAAGATGGAAAGGCCTGTCCTTTCTCCACCATCTTCCTAAATTTCTATAATCCAGACCTGACTAGTTTATATGTTCTTTACAGCTAAACAGAAGTCCTGAAATACTTGGGCAAATTCTTGGTTCTTGTATCTACAGACTGTATTAATATCTACCATCTTTTGATCATGTGAAAAATGTGAAAGAAAGTGTGAAAATGTGGTCTTACAGGGTCAAATACCAGACATTTGTAATTGTTTTCTATTCCTTGGGGTTTTTTTTACACCAGTCTATGATTTTGGAAGCCTTATTTTACCAAACTGGCAGCTTACTGTTGGCAGTACTGTGTAAGTGTAAAGAAACCCTGCCAATATTTTCTCGGGCTATTTCCAGGTGGATCTTCTTACTCCATTAGGGCATTATGCTTGCTCATGTTTGTAGAGTCAGACCCTAAAGACATATCTTGTTCCTCGTCTGTCTTTGCTTGCTTCATGTTTGCACTTCTCATGGAACCCAAGTGCGCACCCTACCCAGCTTTGTGCTTTTCCAGAGATTCACAGGTGAAGCTTCAGCTCCATTTGCAGCCCCTCACTCCTGCCACTCAGTTGTGTCCTGCTCTTCATCTGTATCTTCCCAGGTATGGGCCTTGCTCTGTGATTTAACTGGACTGCAGCTCCAGCAAGAGGATAACATATTAAAGCCAGTGTAAAATAATGGGCACCACACGAAATCAAGAAGGTGGGGTCCAATGATCTGAACTGCAGATGGTCACTGGCAGGGAGAAGGAGAGCTGTCATGCTGAAAAGAAGACCCAGAAGTCAGTACATGAGTGAGTTAATGATGTGACACAAAAAAATTAAGGACAGAGTGTATGTAGGAGTGTCCCTCTTGAGACTGAGCTCTCTGAAGTTTTATCTGTGCTTGTGCAGGTATTGGGGTGGGAGCAGTGCTGGATACTAACTGTCAGTAGTTAGATCTATCACCTCATTAATTAACAACATGATACTCTACCAGCATGTGGAACAGGCTCTCTGATTGGGATTAAAAAGTGCAATTGGACTTCACTGAGAATACTATGCATGTCACATGGGAGGGGATGCCTGATTTCACAGTGTGGGAAATAGCAATAATAATGTCAAATGTGAAATAATATGTGGCCATACAATTGTTTCCTTCTGTTAGTCTCCATAGGGATATTTATAGAATCTGGATTCTGGTCCTGAGTGCCTGGATTTCAAGGAGGAGCCCATGCAATCCTTGGACTCCGAGTGGCTGGCTAGATGTCACTGTTGAACAACAGTGCCCATTTGACCAGTTAGTGCTTATAATATGTATTGCAATGGCAGGACTGGGCTTTGCTATTGAATATCTGAGTTGATACTATGGGGCACTGAGTCACTGTCCTCCCCTGTGCTGCTACTGCAAATAAATTCACCAGCTTCCATCTTAATAGCTTGCTTTAGAGCTAGTGCCACACTTCACACTCTATTCTGGACCCTCTCCAACAAATTAATGTTTTTTACTGAGGAAGATGAGTAAAAATGATGAGAGTATCCTTAACTAAGGAGCCATAAAACTCTGATAGAGCAGTAATGTTCCCAGTGAGCCTGAAGGAAATCCAATCAATAGTTATGAGGCTGAAGCTCAATTTACGGCCTGAATTCATCAAGCATAGTCATTCTCCATTTTTGTACAGGATACTTTTGTGGTTTCTGCTGAGCAGAGGAGTATAAAGTCAGCACAAGCTCTCTCTCAACAATTCCCCAAGCTTTGTCATTTAAGATAGCTGACTCTACAGAGATGGTGATCAGGGTCCTATGATCTATTCGAAGGCAAATTTTCATCATATAGGACAGGCTGTACCAACTGTATGTGTTCTGAGAGTCTCAGGCTTGGAATGGTTTCACAAAGAGTAAAAAATAAAGTTATTTTGAATCTCTTTGACACTGCGGTTATTAATTTGCCTGCAAACCACTCCACAGTCAGGAATGGTTCAATAGCCTGTTCTCCAAAAATCCTTTTTACTGCTTTTTGTAGATCTCTTACAATAGAGTTATCTAGATGGAGCCTGGAATAATTCTACATTTCTAAGCTGCCTCTGTGGAAGAAGTTTTCCCATCTGATTCCAGCACAGGTGTGATCTCCTTAAGTTTTGAAATTGGTTTTTAAGGACAAAGTCAGACAATGAAATTTCATCCAAGGGTTTTATTAAAACCTCCATATAAAAAGCCAGACCATTCCAAAGTCTGAAGTAAATGCAAACCTTATGTAGCCATCTCCCACCAGTGGCATAAGCATGAAATAGACAGAAGCTTTTCAAATGAAATGGAAAAGCCTTGGTTTAAGCCATGTCCTGCATCTACATGTCATTCCTGCATACACAGGTTAGCAGTGAAGTGACAGGAGTATTTTGTAAATATACAGTAAGGCCCTAAGTGAAGAGGGCTCTAAATTAACACTTGACCAAAAAAAATTTGTGATACTCATTCAAATATAATTTCTTAAGGGTGCTTTTAAATCCCCAACTCTTACACCATGCACAGATCCATAGACTAAGCATCTGGACCTGCAGATGATCTTCATTGTACAGATTCATTCTTGCTTTGGCTATCTGCCAGTTGGTTTTATGTGAAATACTCCCTGGTATAGCCTCTGCATTTAAAGGATGCCTATAAGTATCTGCACTGGCTGATGGGACAAAAGGAGAAAGAGTACTTTTTTAGAGAAATGTAAGATGTGTAGAGAGTTGAAATGCCCGTGGTGGCTTTTCTGATGGCTCAGGGGGGGCTCTGGGAAGCCAGGGCTGCTGGTGCTTTCCTAGCCCTCTCCCTGCAGCAGGATTTTCCCCTCCTACCAGCAGCTGCAAGGGCAGGAGACAGGAGGGGCTCAGGAAAGCCGGGCTGTTACCTAAGCCAACAGCGACACCCAGAGCTCCAGCAGCGCAGTCAATACCTTCTTACATCTGCAGCCCCGTGTCCATGCTGCCTGGGAAATATTCCAAGGTTTAGCCCTTTTTGCCTTCCTGAATGACTACACTTATTGAGAAGGAAGATATATTTTGCTGTAGTAACTTTATCAATAGCAATCGTGTATACTGTAAATTAGATCAGCCACAGGCACATCTATATTCCAACACCTGCATTCACACAAAGTGGATTATGCTCTTTCATCTCTATCAAAACAGTTAAGATGATGTTAGTTATTTGTAGCTAAGGTTGAGGCAGACAACTTATAAAACCTCCCATTTCTGCTTCCTCACTACTGCAAGAAGTCTCACTGAGACCACACTGCAATTATTTTGGTTAGCTTTTGTTGAATAAATGCACAAACAGACGTGAACAGTACATGCAAGGTCTATGTCAAGATCAAAATAATAGGTGCAGGTCCTGTAACAGTGAACACTGAGTCAGAATTTTATTAAAATGACCCTATACAACCCCTTGAAGACATATACTGAGCAGACAGCGGTAAAATAATTAGAAATTATGAGAGACTTAGGCATTAATGTCTCTAGAAAAATATTTCAACAGAAGCAAGAAAACACCTTAGAATTGATCAGCACATGGGGTGTGCTGAGGACAATCTAAATTACACAGGACAATTACAAAGTACAAGTGTATTTCCCACTCCCAGAATGTAAAAGCTCTGTCATCAGGGTACAGCCTGCACAGCTGCTGAGGTAGTTTCTTGTTTCCTTTCCAAGCTCAGGCTTGCTTCAGATCAAAAGGGAATAGTGGTTCCTCTCTGCAGGGCAGGAGGTAGGTTGAATGAAAAAGCAGCAAAGCTTAGCAAGTAGCAAATGTTGTAGACCGATTATTGTAATTTGACCACCAAGCAGAGAAGTTGGTGTAGGGGAAGGGCATGAATGGAGTCCAAAGTTTGTATGTTTCAGCTGAGGTTAACTGAGAAGAAAACAAACAAATTAAATCTGTGTTACACCAATATAAAGCATAAAGGTGCAAAACTATGTGAAACAGAGCATGAAAAGTTAACAGTGCAGCAAGCACAGAATTAAGTAGTCCAGGAAGCACAATGATCAGGCTTGGCAGTGCCTGAGAGCACTTTTGGTCACTCCTGGACAGTACCATGGGTTTTCTTTGAAAAAAAAAGCCACAAGCATGCTTCTCTAGCTTAAACAGACCATTAAGCAGTACTCCAAAAATCAGGACTAAAGTGCCTGAAGATGCATCCAAAATGTGAAGCATCTGTGATTTATTCAATTCTTCTGAAAATGCATCTTGTAGTCCATTTACACTTTCATAAATCTGCTGGTTGCTTTGTCTCTGTGTTCTGAAGGATTTATACTGAAACAGTAACCATTCTGCATGTCTTTTCAAGGAAAGATGAAGCCATCATCTGTTTATTCCTGCTATGGTACAGTTGGAAATGGGATATTTGCCAGGAACTCACATAGTCAATGTGAGACAGTTGCTATAGGCTGAAGCTCTATACCACTGGTTTTCCTTTGCACTTTTTTTTCCTTCAGAATTTGGCAAGAAAGGTTGTCTAAAAACCAGTCTACATCTTGATAATCTTCAGGCCACCGCAAGTACTGACTTCTTTGTAAGAAGTTTTGAATTGGTTTGTGTTTCTTAAGTTGATACTGAGAAAGTGACCCAACCACTACCATAATGAGGACATCCTTCAGATCGCAGAAGTACCTGCTCTGGGCAAAATTAAAGGCTTCCACACACCACCCATCTTTGAGAAAATGCCTGGTCACAATGCAAATTGTTTTCCTGCTGTTCCAAATGGCATCACGAATATTGTTGATATGTTCTTCCCCGGGCAAGAAATCTCTTTCCTCAAAGCACAAGGTAAATCTGTTTTTATCAAAATACTGTGAATCCAGGTGTTTTAGCAAAGAATTCTGGACCCATTCAAAGTCATTTTTGCTGTAGCACAGATATGCATCATATTTGTATTCACTTTTATCTGCTGCTTGTGGTTGGTTGTCTATCAGTCTTTTTGTGGTGGTTTTATACCAGATGAAACAAATCCCCCGGCAGCGAGTAAAAATGATGACTGCCACCAGAAACACGAGAAGAATGACCGAGAAGAAGATGAATAGTGAGAATCTGAGTGTCTGCTGGAGTTCATCTTCATCACAGCCATTGTATATCATATGTGACAGGGGTACCCCTTCAAAGGGAGTGGGGTACACACAGTACCTGTCAGACTGGGAGCCAGCCAGGGTTACATTGGTTTCATTCAGCCACACTACCAGGCTCTTTAAAGCACAATCACAGACATAATTATTGTGTGTTATATCCAGAATACTCAAGGTCATAAAGACTTCAGGCTCAGGGGAAAACAGCTGGTTTCCAGATAAGTTTAGGTTTGTTAGGCTTTGTGGGAAAAGCCTGGGAGAAAGATGAGACAACAGGTTGGAAGCCAGGTTAAGTATTTTAAGAGATGTTAGACCTCTGAAAATCTCCTGTGGAAGAGCACTAATGTAGTTGTTATTCAGATGTAGAACTTGAAGTTTGGGCAATGCTTCAAACACATCCAAACATAAATCTCTCTCCCACACCAACTGTAACATATTTTCACCTAGATCCATATATACTAACTGATTGTTTTCTATAACATTAGTACTCTTCTCACAGTAAGAGAACTGGTTCTGTTTTAAGAAGATATATTGCAGATCTGGAATTTGGAAAAGAACATACAGGTCACCTAGGTTTGCCAACCGATTTCTTTCTAATTCAAGGTGTGTTGCAGTTATTGCTATGTCATCTACAGACATTAACTTATTGTCACCTAAAAAGGCAGAGGTCAGATGTGGAAAGGAAGGGAGTCTTTTAATAGCATTGTCTCGGAGATCAATTATTTTCAGATTTACTAAATTCCTGAATGAATTGCCACCAATCACCCCAATATGATTTTGCTGTAAATCAATATACATTACACTATGTAGACCCTCAAAAGTATAATCATACAACTCACCCAAAAGGTTACTTGAGAGATTGAGAATTTTTAGGTTGCCCAAGCCAAAAAATGCTTCCCTTTGGATTTGATTTATCTTGTTTTTGAAAAGGTTCAGTGATTCCATATTGCCAAGACTTTGAAAGACTAAAGAATTGAGAGAAAAAATGTAACCCTGTGAAATATCGAAGAACCTAAGATTACTTCTTCCTAGTCCTGCAAAAGTAGAATCATCTGGATTTTTAAAGTTATTAAAGCCAAATCCTGAACCCATTATAGTAGTGCTAAATATTAAAGAACTTATTTGAGTCCCTTCAATGGCTGTGCAGAAATACTGGACTCTCTCTGTGCTCCAGCCACTGTCACTAAGGTCTAGTGAGCTAAATGTAATATTTTTGAAAGGATTGGGGCAATTGGCCCAGGCCACATCTTCTGTCTTGTGCAGATGATTAGAACCGAGGTTAAAAAATAAAAAGTGTTTTCCTTGGAAGCTGGTAAGATTGGTTTGACAGAAGTTGGATATCTTGTTGAGTTTCAGGTTCACACTTTTCAAGGCTGTTAGGTTATAAAATAAGGGATGGGGATGAAGTTTTGTGATTTCATTCATTGAAAGATCCAATTCTTCCAATGACCTCAAATCTTGAAAGTAACATTCTTCCAGGATGGAATCTCCAAGGTAGTTGTGAAACAGACGGAGGACAGTCAGGTTTGGCAAGCCCACAAAAGCATCAAGATCCAGTTGAAGAATCTTATTGCCTCCCAAGTCTAAGATACAAAGGTTTGGCAGGTTCCGGAACGCTCCTTTTCCTATGGTAACGGGATGGACTAACTGGGTTCCGATTTCCAACAGCCACAAGTGCTCCAGCACTGGAAACGAAGTCACTCGTCTGATATAGTTATAAGTCAGGAAAAGCTTCACTGTATCCTTTGGCACAGGTGGAACATCTGTGAGGCTGCAGAAAAAATACATGGAGACCTGGGCTTCTGAGTAGCACCTTCTAGATGCACACACACCACTAGCTAGCGACAGCCCAAAGACAAGGAGGACCTGATGGCACAACATCATGAACCTATGTGAAAAAAAGTGACAACAGTGAGAATTAGTTCTGCAGTTGGCTGTCTTTGCAGTGAGTTTCAGAGCACATTTTAACAGCTGTAGAACAGAGGACTAATGTCACCCTAAAAATGTCTTGTGATTTGGGATTTATCCTTTCTCTGAAGTCTAACAAGCATCACCTGATAGGCTGTTTGGTGAACATGCATCCCAAAAAGATGTGAGGACCTCCTACAACCTAAAAAGTAACTCTCCTTTATGTTCCTTAAAACCCCACCAGGTAAGAGTAAAAATCTTGGCCTAGCTATTTAATCTGCACCATGGAACTGGTAGTGCTAGTGTATTAGCTTAACTCCTTAATTAGTTTTTCCAAAAAGGCTAAAACACTTTGGATTGTTCAAGTAAAGTGCAGCCATGTAGTCATCTCAACAGAGCAGGCAAATTCTGCTGTTTCCCTGAGTGCTCTCCTTGTCACCTGTTTGGAATTCAGATTGTTACCACACAGAGGTGCCTAAAAGCCATGAGTTCTTAAGAAGGGGAACCTCTTTTGGGGCTCCTCGAGCCTCAGATTAACCTGACAGTGTGAAATTGTTTTGGAAATTGGTGTAAAATAGTTTAGAAAGTATAGGCAGGAGCAAGACTAACAGTGATGGAACAAAACAAAACAAAAAAAAAAGCAGTAGCCTGAAACTGTGCTGCAAGATTTAATGTTTTATGAAAAACTACATTTCCCAAACTGTAAATTCCTAAATTATACAAAAAGGTGCATAGCACAATTTATGCAGCTTACCGATGAATCCATTTATTCCCAAACTCTATTTTTCTTGCATTATGCCCTCTGTCTGCCTGTCACCCTTTTTATCTGAGACAAAAACCTCTTCAGAGCAAGGAAGGTCTTTTTTATTGAGCATGGTAAAGAACAGAGCAAATTATTGGCCCTGAAGTGGTTGCTTGTGTAGTGTAGTTTTAAAAAAAACTCCTAACCTTCTAACTAAGATTGCAACCATCTGCCTCTGCTTTTAGCCAAGCATTTATTGAAATGAAATGATGACTCAATGGGTGATTTTTTGTGTCCTCCAGCACAATCTGCTTAAATATTGGTAAACGTGAATTCTTGTGGAAACAAACCCCCATCTTATGTCTGCAAAGTAGATCTCCTTCAGAGTGTAAAACAGTGGGGCTTTGAATGATTACTGCTCTGATTTGAGCACACCTCTCTCTTTAAAGGACAAGTACAAAACTCCATCCAGAATACTGCACTATTAAATTAAATTAAAATTATGCTTATTGCTGCCATACAATGGGATTCCTGGGAAATCAAAGTATGTCAGTAGAAGTCACTACAACATTCCCACCGCAAAAAACAAAGGAAAGATCTAGCCAATTTTTAGAGACTATCTGCTCCATAGAAAGTACAAGGATACTACAGTACAATCCAGTCCCATAACTGACATGATCCCACTGTATCAAATATTTTTGGTGATGTTCTCCAAGTCACCTGATTATATTAAAACCTTCACTTGTAGCAGCTTTGACTGCTGGAACAAGGCTGTGAATTTTCACCCTCGAGGCTCAAACACTAAGTGGGAAACCCACATAGCTTGCAACTTAAAATAGTGATCTTGTCATTTTTAAGACAATCTCATGTGCTTGAGACAAGCTCTGATCATTGAAAGTAAAAGAGATTAGGGATCTATGATAAGAGTTGATGTCTGAAGTCCTGGCATTCAAACTTCATTCATGTTTTGTCTCACTAAGGAATTTAGAATGTGCTGCAAAGGAAATCAAATTGCAGGCAACGAGCATCAAAATTCTTTTTTATTGAGCATAGTAACTAACAGAGCAATTTATTAGCTCTAAAGAGGTTGTCTGTATACTGCACTTTAAAATAACAATGAAAAAATTTTAACTTCTTCTATAGAAAATAATTCCAAGTACTAAAAAATAATTGCACCTACTAACCTCTTTTTTTGACTTAGCATGCACTTTTAAAGGGGACTTTATAGGCAGCAAACTATATAATGTTTGTTGTGACTACAAAATATTGTAGGTTATTAAGAAAAAGACACAGCTAAACATACAGCAGGTCATTCAAGATCTTGTTTACTTTTTCACTTTTCACTTTACTGGAACCATGAAAACAAGAAAACACCAAATTACCCTTTTAATATTTGATAACTATTATACCGCTTCTTCTTGACACCTTGATATAAGGTGTTTAGCACAAATAGTTTTAAATTACATTTATGTTTCAGACATTTACATTTTCATCCCAGGTTAGATGGATGCTTTTAAAGTTTGGGCAGAATCACAGCATCATCAAAAGCAGAGACAAAGAGAAAATACTTTAAAAGTCAATATTTAACAGATAAGTGTACAATAGACAGCTAGAAAAAGCTCAGAATGTTTAGAGTGCAAGAATTAGAAAATTTTGGTTTTAAATTCTAAAATGTAGTTTTATTTTTATTATGAGAATACAAGAAAATGGGGGAATATTTTTAGAGATTTTTCTTTTACATTGACCTGCTTTTCCACATTTTTGTGAGCTAAAAAACCATCTAACAATCTTTTAACAGTTGTTACACTCCAACTTTGCTCTGGTTTAGTGTCAAGCAAGATTTCACTTGTAAACTCTTTGTTCCCTTTCTGCCTAAGTTATTACCTTCTTCCCTGAATCCATGAGCAGCAGAGGGATGCTGGCAGTGAGAAATGCCTCTTACTGCTCTCATGAAGACAACAAAGATTTGTAATTTATCAGAATCCCATCATGTAGCAGTTTATGCAACACTTCACCACTGTACATTAGCATGCACAACCTTTTTGGAAGAATATCCTTCCTCCAAAATGAAGATCATCCATAAGGGACATGGAGATGAAGGGATGTGTAAAGTCTCAATTCATAGAATCATAGAGTCACAGAATCTTTAAGGTTGGAAAAGACCACCAAGATCACCGAGTCCAACATTTGACCAAACACCACCATGCCAACTAAACCTTAGCAATAATTGCCAGGTCCACCTGTTTCTTGAACACTTCCAGGGATGGTGACTCCACCACTTCACTGGGCTGCCTCATTCAGTGTTTAGACAACCTGTCAGTGAAAAAATTCTTACTGATGTCCAACCTGAACCTCCCTGGTGGAGCTTGAGTCTATATCCTCTTGTCCTGACAATTACTGAAAATTTTCATCATTGAAAACGGGAGTACTGAAGTTCAGAGAACCAGCGTCCAGCATGTGAGATTCTGTTTCCTTCTACTGCACTGATGTCAGAAAGGGTAAGTAGTAAAGGGAAGGGGAAAAGTGGGAAGGCTTTTGGAACTGATCTTCCCTATTGTACTCAATGTTTTAAAACCTGATTTTGCTAACCTGGTTTCAAACCACAGCAAAGGAGGATGGGAATTGGCAGTACCTGAGAGTGGATGCTGTAGCAGTGCCTGTGTATCTCAGCACCTCTGTGTTGGCCTGAGGACATCCAGAGGAACTGTCAGTAAGCGGGGCCTGGAGTAAAGCTGAAAAGGAGGGCTCACACTGTCTCTTTTTGTTATTCATGGCTGAGCAGCAACTCTCTTATGGAAATTTAGAAAGCACTTGTTGCTGCTCTTTCCACACCCCCAACAAAAATGTGCTGGAAAAGTTGCTGTGCAATTGCTGTCTAAACCCCATGAAAATTCACCTGAATAGATAAAGATGTCTCAATCTGCTTCTTCAGATCTTGGGCACCTTCCAGCCATCCAAAGGAGTCTCCCTTGTGCAGTCTTCACTTTATATTCCCAGGTCAAAATTCTGTAGGGAAATGAGAATCATTCCTACTTCTTGGAGAAAGTGCAGAACAAAATACATTGTCTGATGCTTTAGTATCATTCATATTTTCCTCACTCATGGAAAAAATTATGATTATCTTTCCCAGAGGCTGGTGATATTCACTGACTGTGAAGGACTATTTGTATTTGGTGGTTAGTAAAATTTCTCAGGAAAAAAACCCACAAGGACCTTCAAAGAGCATCCTTTTTATTTTAATCTAACAGAAAGCCTACTGACAATGAATTTGTAATATTTATTTAGGTAATAAAAAGATCTTGAAAGATATATTGCAAAGCAGGAAGCTTTTGTTCTTAGACTGGTCAGATAAAGGCCCACTGCTATTGTGAAAATTGGTGTTGCTGCAGTTATCTGATTAGATAAAATCTACTTACTGAAACAAAAATAAAGCTCCAAGCTTTTGACTGGGCTTTAGGCCATCACAATATATGCATTTGTGCTCATAAAAAGTTGTGCAGTGTAAACACACTTCTTATCATGGAGCCCCTCTAGTCAATTGAGATCTAAAATAGAAACTATTTCATTCATCAGACGATGGATGAGTGTGCCCATCCCACCCCCTCAGTTTCTCCCTTAGGTTGCCAGGATGCTTAAATCAAATATAGCATGTTTCCTATTAAAATCAGGAAGCATCTTACAAGGTAATTGAGCACTGTGACAGCTCCTATCATTGATGGAGAAAAGCATAAGGCAGTAAGGCATTTAATGACCTGGCAGAGCAGAAGGACCATAAAAGCCAGAACTTGTTTGGGTGTAATGATCTACTTCCTGTTTCCCTGCCCAGAATGGTCCCAACACTGGGCACTGATCCATGAGCCAGCCCCAGGCAGCCTAGCTCTGCTGTGTGTGTCACAGGACAGCATGAAGGCAGAAAGAGCTTCAGCTGGGCCTCAAAGAGGACCAACAACCAGTCTTCCAGCTCCTAAGGAAATAAGGCTTTAGTGAGGACAGCGAAGATTCGTTTGGATGTTTGGGTTTTTTTTGTTTGGTGGGGCTTTTTTGGTTTTCCAAAGTTTTTGATACTGTTGTTTGCCAGCAGTGACACTCATTCTAGGCTGCACAAACCACCTGTGGGCAGTCACAGTCACCACTTAGGAATTCTTACCTCACAACTTGCACCCATGTTTTCCTCATTCTTTGAAAGCTGTCATGTGAGAACTGCCTGGTCTACACCAGAAGTCACCCTGAGGGAAAAAAGTCTCCTTCCTGTTAGTGTCCCTTCTCTCTTTGCTATAACTTTGTTTTTCAGAAACTGGATTTAGCCCATGGACACAATGTTCTTTTTTTGTGCTTGGGGATAATTAGAAGTAGGCAGGATTTAAGCTCTCACCTAGAAAAGATCAAAGTGATAATAGGAAAAGAGTCTTAGGAATGACAGTCAAGTTTTTAAGTTACAAGAAGCCAGCTTTCAGCCAGTCCTTTAGGAAGCAGTGAATTCTTGACAAAGTGGAGAAGCAGCATTCAGACTGTAACTCCTGGGGTCACAAGCAGAGTTCTGTACAGAGCTCTGTACAGTTCACCTTTTTATAAAGCTCATCAGTTCTGTCATGTCTGTGAAACAGCTGCGAGGCATAAAACAGTGGTAATTGTTTGGTAGCCTGAAGTCAGCAAAGATGAGTAACGGTGATCAGCGAGAGGGGGAATGGCATGGTTACCACTCCTGCACTTCTGGGACCAAAACTGGGCACATTTTTCATTAGAGAACTATTAAAAAAGTATGGGAACTGATTCCTGAATATGTGGAGCCAAATGGAACAAATTATAAAAGAGATGTTTGCTTTTGCAAATATTTTTTTTGCACATGCATTTTAAAAAAGCAATCAAAAGATAACAAGCTGCAAATGTCCAGTGACAAAAGGACCATAAATATAATATAAAGAGAGATAAAATCTGCCCAGCTTTTAGGTGAAATCAGAAACCTGCTCCAGACTTTCCTGGAATCGAGATGTTTGAATTTATTTTAAGTAGGATTTAGATCTGAATGAATTTGAGTTTGCTCTTGGTGATGGAGGAGAAAAATGTGAAAATTGCACTCACTACTACAGCTGACAAAACTCTGTACTGTCGAACCTGTGATGCAATGATGACCTACCAAGTGAAGAAGGTAGAAAAGAAGTTGGTAGCCTTCCTGAAACCATTCCTGTGGGAGGCTTTTGGTGAGGGAGCTGTTCCATCGATTCCCAGCATGGCAGGAGCATCCTAGGGCTCACCTGCATATATATCCCAGTTCAATTGCTTATCCGCTGATTATCCTTACACAAGATAGTCCCAACCCAGCCAGGAAGAACAGGTGTCCCACAGGCTGAGCAGATGAAGGGCATGTAGAGTGAAAGCAGGAGACTGAATGACACACTCCATGCAGTGCATCTAGAAGAACACGCACATTTTTTCTGAATCCATAAAGACCTACAGTCAGACACCAACGGACTGCCAAAACAGAAATCTCCATGCAGGTTATATTTTAAATTCTCTCCCTACTCAGCTTTTTCCAGAGAGAAAGTCAGCTATGTCTTTCTTTAGCATATTGATCTGTCAAGTAAAACAGCTACAGTCAGTATTCTCTTCACAATGCAACACCAAGCGCTTTTCTCACACTCATATCCACTAAATGTGCAAGCATTGGTTATTTTGGACAGGAGGCACTCTCCTCTTTTGTTATAGCTCTTCCAACTGAGTGAATAATGTTCAAGATTCTCTGAATTAAATATGTGTTTCAGCCTAATGAGGGGTTGGGGGATTCTTTGTATGGGGCCGTGGGAGGGAAGGGAGAAGATCTGCTCTGGGCTGCTTCCATGTTCTCATTGTGCATGTGTTCAACCCAGAAACCATCCTTAGAGAACACTGTGGGCATCCTTCTAGCCCTGTCCTCTAGTTCCTGTTTTTCACCACCTTACTCAGCTTCCGAAAGTTCTTGCATAATGGCACAGCATCACAAGGAAGCTGGAGACAGCCAAAATTAGCCTGTTGCCAGTCAAGAGGAAGACATTCTCATTCATGCTCAGGCAGAGATCTGATGGACTGAACTCTCCCATGACCCAGGTGAATGCTCCCAGCTGTAAGTCATGGAATTAAAGAAATACACCAACAGTTCCCTGCTCCATTTTACAACACTGCTGTGCTTTATGCTAGGTTGGAGCTAGAAGCCTGCCTACCTGACAACACCTATGCCATGTGCTAGCCAGGTTAGATGCTGGCCAGTCAGCCCTGCCAGACTGGGACACTGCTGGGTGTCTGCAAAAGCAAAACACTTTGTGCTCAAGTTCTCAAGTACAAAAGTCCAGGGTGGAACTGGTGAAATCCCACAAACTGGACTCTTCAAAGACCAGGTGCAGATGCAGCCCTGTCTTATTAAGCCCCACCTCCAACACCTTCCTGCCTCTTAGGGACCTTGTACCCCACAGATCTATTTTTCCCCATTAAAAAAAAAAAAAAAAAAGTGTAGTAATCCTTGTCCGCCTCGGGGCGAGAAAGCGAATGACTGCTAAGTTACATTGTGCTCTGAAAAATGCGAAGTGAAACCCTGCTGCCAAAGATTCTCCTAAGGGGTGGAAAACCTTATTTCTTGGCGGCAAAAAGGGACAATGGAAAGAGGGGCGGTCGAGGGTGGGAAGAAAGGGTGAAGACTGACCCTTGGAATGCCGTGGGCTGTGACGGACCCGCGTAGGGCTGTCGTTCTCTCCCGCAGCCCGGTCCCGTGTCCCGGCGCCACCGCCAGCGCTCCGGGGCGGAGCGGCCTCGCACGGAAGCCCAGCCGGGAAGAGCCGCCTTGTTACCTGCCTTGTTCCCCGTTCCCCGCGTTGTTCCCGCATACAAACCGGGCGGCTGGAGCGGGAGAGCGTCCTCCACCTGCCGGGAATGGCTGGGGCGCGGGTCTGGCGGGGGAAGCGCCGCCCCGGGGAGAGCGGCAAGAAGTGGTGTGCTGAGCTGCTCACTCACGCAGGGCGAGAGGCACCAAAGGGCCGAGCCAGGGAGCGGGGGTGCCGCAAGGGTAAAGACTAGAGGAAAGCAGTGATTATGTGGATATGGAACGGGAAAAAAATATTTTAAAAGGCAGAATCATCGGGGAAGAAGCACTGGAAGGTAAATTCCCCAGCAGAATGGAAATCCTCCCTGGCTTTCCAAGATCGGCTGCTGGATACCGAACTCTAGGGCCCCAATAAAAGAAGGAAGTGAAGTGTTGGAACAGCTCCACAAGAGGGTCACAAAGATTCTTAGAGGACTGGAGCATCTCTCCTGTGCAGACAGGCTGAGACAGCTGGAGTTGTTCAGCCTGGAGAAGAGAAGGCTCCAGGGAGACCTCAGAGCACCTTCCAGTACTTAAAGGGTGCCCACAAGAGGGCGGGAGAAGGTCTTTTTACAAAGGATGTAGCGACAGGACGAGGGTTAATGGCTTTAAACTGACCGAATTTAGATTAGGTTTGGATTAGATGTTGGGAAGAAATTCTTCACTGTGAGGGTGATGAGGCACTGGAACAGGTTTCCCAGAGAAGTTGCTGATGCCCCTTCAAGGCCATCCACAGGGCTTTAAATAACCTGGGGATAGGGCTTTAAACAAGCTGATCTTGTGGAAGGTGTCCCTGCCCATGCAAGGGGGTTGAAACTGGATGATCTTTACAGTCCCTTGCAACCCAAACCATTCCATGATTCCATCAGAGAGTGTCAGGCCAGGGAAAACCAGACTGAGGGGTGCAGCCAGAGACAGGAGACAGCTTTTATGGGCTTTGCTGCATTTTAATCCATAGGAGATGATAAGACTGACTTATCTCAGTCAAAGAAACATTAACATTTCTGTTTGCTAGCTACTTGGTGCTTGAGCTATTTCTTCTGCTCTTTTTTCAGGTGGAAAGAGCCAGCACATCTGTCTCTTACCTCCAGTACAGCTGTCTCTCTGATCTGCACTTAATCTGACCCAAGATAACTGTAAGCAGGTGATCCTCCACTCATATTATTATCCTGTTTCTAATGGCCATTACATTCCATTTCCTACATTACCTTATACTAAGTGGAATATTTAGGCTTCCTAAAGAAGTTAGGACTGAATGATATATCTATAACTGAAGTGATTTATTTGCCTGTTACTGTAATTCTTAGAGAGCAATCCAGGCATGAAAAGGGGACATAAAAGAGAGGATAGGGTAACTTTTATTTTTAAAAATTATAGTAATTTAGGTTTTCATGTTACATTTAGATAAAATTTCTGGAAATTGATGTTATTTGAAAAAGTGACCATCTCTGAGCTAACTCTTGAGCTCACTTTTGCATGGCCATATCCACAGGAGAGAGCTGGGGATTCAGTAACATTGTATGGGAGACATGGATAAAGCACTGGATCTACATCTTGTTAACCAAAGCATCACCTAATCTGGACAGCTGGAAATGCAGCACTGAGGGCCATGTTTTAAGATTATTAAATAAAATAAGTCTCAACTCTCTTGGGGTTGCATAAGTTTCAACTTGTTTTGGAATTAAGTGCCTAAGGCTGCTTGTGCTCACAAGTCACACCAAGTTGTGGACCCTTCTCCTGTCCAGATTGCTCCTTCTGGAGCCCTCCTCTTTGTGAACTCTGCTTCTGTCCATGATGTCCCCTGGTCTCCCACCAGACAATTAGAATATCTACACAGGAAATTCTTACTCTTTCTTGGTTAAGCTGTTCTGCTTTCTATGGAATCAACTGGGCCAGAGATGACACCCAAGTACCTATTTTCAAACTAATCTGTGTTATGTACCTTTAATTACTTATATTTATGTCACTCCTGTATTAAGTATTTATAAGTGATTGCATACCATAAAACCTAGGCCTCCAGGGACATTGCAACTACAAAAGGCATGCAAAGGGGAGCACTTCATGTAATTTCATTACATTGGCTTACAATCACTTAATTCAGTATTTGCTTTTATTTCTTTAAACTGAATTTCACTTCATTATAAGTTCATCCCAGTCCAGTTGTTTCACTTTGTTCTCTGACTTGGAGATTGTATTTCCTTTCATATAAGAAAATTCTTCATTTCATGAAAGGAAATGAAATCTTGCTATTTCAATCCATTTGGCAACATTTGGTCCATTTTCCTGCACTTGAAATCTTGAAATGAGAGAAGAAAGTGTAACAAACACTCAGGAAAGGAGATAGAATGAAATAAAATGCAATTGAAAAAAAAAAAAAAAGAAAATTCAAAAACGGAGTGACTAAAACCAAATGGATTGCAGTGAAATGAGGTGCAGTGAACAAAACCAGAATTTTGCAGAATTATACTTACTGAATTCCTGAAATGAAATCAAACAAAAAGACAAGAGATGAAATTAATGAAATAAAATGCTTAAAGAAAAGGACAATTTTGCAACAAAGTGAAAACAATAAAAGCCAATAGGATTATAGGACTGACAGACAGTGGCCCAAAGTGTGCCACTGCCTTCTAAAATAGTGAACATGGTAGGACTTCTCCCAGCTCAAAGCTGCCAATACCTAAATTTCTGGCTGCCTCTGAAGCACCAAACACCACGTCTGAGCTGACCCTGAGACACTGGGGGAATTAAGTTTTTTTCCCATGGAAAATGACCACTGTTTGCATCCAGTCACACTGGCGGACAGTGGGGTGCTGCCTCCAAAATTCACAAATGACACAGCATGCCTCCCAGAAAATAGCTGCCACTAACTAGGACTCTGGCTGCCTTTGGAGCCCCAAATGCCATCTCTGAGCTGACTCTGAGACACTGGGGGCTGAGTATTGTGTTCCTTTGAAAAGGGGCCGGTTATCATCCAGGCATTGGAAATCCAGGGAGATGGACAGAACCTTGCCGAATTAATCCTCATTTAATTCTCAAATATTCATTTCCTCTCAATAAATGAATAATTTCTATCAATTAAATGTAATAAAATCTTGAATTCAGAAAAGAAAGTGCAACAAACTCTGTTCAAAGGAGATATGATATTACAAAATACAGGGGAAAGAAAGAAAGAAAAATAAAATTTGTAAATGGAATGACTACAACCTAATGTATTGGGATGAAATGACCTGCAGTGAAAATGACCAAAACTGTTTAAAATTATACTTTATGTAATTCCAAAATCATGGAATGAGGTCAAATGAAGAGACAGGAGAAAAAATTGATGAAAATAAATTATTAAAAATATAGAAAATTGTAAATCAAAGTGAAAACAATAAAATGGAATAGGATGATATCAAGTGTAGGTAAGTGGACCAAGCCTTGCCAAATTTATCCCGACTGAACTCACAAGATTTTGTTTCCTTTTGTGAAATTAAATTTTGAAATCAGAGAAGAAAGTGTAACACTCTGGAATGATGATATGATAAAATAAAATGCAATTGAAATATAAAAAAATATATTTCAATAAAATTTCAGCTTCATTCAATATAATCAAAATAATCCATGATGGTGACTATGTCATAGTTTTCCTGCTGCATGCACTAATTAGTACATTAGTGCACTAATGCACTTCATCTGGGCTGCTGATTTCACTCCTCACTCTGGCTTACCCTCCTTGGGCTTGTTTCTGGACAGCCTTGCATCCCCTTCCCCCTTCAAACCTAATTTAAAGTCCTCTCAGTCAGCCTCCACATGGGCTAGAATTCTCTTGCCCTTGTTAGTTAGATGGAACCCAGCTGGCTGCAGCAGGCCACGTGTCATAAATGTTGCCCCATGATCAAAGAACGCAAAGTTCTGCCCAAGGCAGCAGCCCTTAATCCACTTGTTGATCATGTGGGTTCTCATGTTCCTTTCATCATTTGTCCATGCAACTGAAAGGACTGAAGAGAACACTACCTGTGATCCTGCCCCATCAACCAATCAACCCAGAGCCTTGAAGACCCTTTTAATTGCCCCGGTTCTCTTTTCAATCTTGTCACTGCAGGCCTGGAGTATCAGCAGTGGATGATAATCAGAGGGCTGAATCAGCTTAGGGAGTCTCCTTCTGATATCCCACAGCCAGGCCCCAGGAAGGCGGCAGACCTCCCTGTGGGATGGGTTTGGTCAACATACAGGGCCCTCTGTTCCTCTCAGAAGGGAGTCACCCACTATGACTGCCCTTTTCTTTTTAATGCTAGAGGTGCTGATCCATCTGACAGACAAAGTGCAATTGGGAGGCTCTTTGGGCAGGTTATTTTCTTTGATGGCACCTGGCTGACCCTCTGGATCCAGTGCCTCATACCTACTCTGAAGTGGCACCTGAGTAGGTGATGGGGTCAGAGGAATTTTTATTAACTCCCCAAGTAGGAACTCATTTCCTCTCCCTTTCATCTACTAGGTCTCCTCCTTCTGCCTGGTGGTAAGCAGTATGGGAGTCCTCTGACTCCTGGGGGGCTTCTTTCAGGAATGAAAGGGTGAAAATCCACCAGTCTATTTCCCTTTAACTTTCCCTAATATTCCTAAGTCTTTCTACTTTCTCCTTAAGCTTGGCCACCAGACAGAGGCGATCATTCACCGACCTGCATCACATGTGGGCATCTTTTGCATTGTCCCCTGGTGCTATTGACAGCCTCAAACACTCCTTACAGCTAGGGGTCTGGACAGACACAGCCTTCTTGAGGAGCGCTGTTTGGGTTGGTACATTTTTACTAGCTATGGCTTTTAATCATTTGGAGACCATTGCTGAAAAAAAAAAAAACAAAAACCCCACAAAACCAAATAAGTGAACAAAATCCCAACACAAAATAAAAACCCCACAACCAGGAGTATGACTGCCACCCAGCCTGCTTACCTTGCCTGTGTACACCACTGTGCCATGCCCTTGTTTGCCCACTCCTGGCTGCTACCCTCCCTAGAGCCTTCTTTAAAGCACCTCTGATGGCCAGAGGAAGCCCCTCCTGAGCCTGAGTGGCCAGCGAGAGGGAAAGGGGACCACCTGGTCAGATCCCTTTTGAAAGCACCTCAGATGACATGGATTGGAATGAAATGAGGTGCAGAGAAAATATAAGACCTTGCAATAATTGTACTCGTAGAAATCTTGAAATCAGGGAATGAAGTACATTGAAGAGACAGGATCAGTAACTGATGAAATTGTGTTACTGCACCTCTCTGGTTGCCTGGGATATATTATACTTCCATAAAATCAGGTGACAGATCTGGCACTAAAACAGTCCTAAGGCCAAAGAAAATGGGACCTCAAAGACAAGTAATTCTGCTAAATTTGGAATAATAAACAAAACACAGGGAATTGAAGAAAGCCAAATATAGGAAAAGTCCTATACAATTATTTGAGGACACATGGGATATTAGAGAAATATCTGGAAGCAAATTGTTTTGTGCAAATTTATGGTGTGAGGAAACGGTTGTGATACTTATGCTCAAAAATATGACTTATTTTCTTTTTGGTCCTACTTCTCCCTTTTATAATTGAATAGAGGATACTGGATACTTTAAGTTCTGAATATTTTCAGGATTACCCTTAGCTGTAAATAATAGGAAAAGACAGTAAGCCTGTAGTAAATCTCTTTTCTACCGAGTCTACCACCACAGCACCTCTTTTTATGTGGTGACAGTACGAAGCACAATCATGATTTAACCATGCTTGCCCCCAGTTCACAGGCCACAAACATCTGTCTGATGTAGATACTTCACTTATAATCCTGTTGTTGCCGGTGGGAAGCACCTCAGGTTTTGTAGATCCTGTCAGCTTGGGCCTCCAATTGTTTGCACATATATCTAAAAGGCTGAGATATTTTATACTGACATTACTAAAACAAGATCTGAAATGCTGTGATAGTTCAGGTACAAGCTAAGCCAGTTTCAGTTTGTAAAAACTTCAGAAGTGGCTGAAGCAGCAGGTAAGCAGGACTGTTATCCTTTCATGGCCTAGTTTTTGAGAACCTTTTTGTTTAATACATAATGTACATTTCAGCATGGAAGCAATGTATTCACTGCTGCTTGTTGTACAGTCACCTGCTGCTAACAAATGGTCATGAATTTACACAAGTGTTTCTTTGCAGAAGTTCTTACTAACTTATGGTTGAAAATACAACCTGGAACTTTTCTGGGGTTGGTGCATTGGCTGATTTGTCACTGAAAAAGGCTTGCACACCATTATTATGAGTGAAGACTTGCTTCTGGATTAAATCCTTTTGATCCAGTTATTAAAAACCTCCAGGCTTTATGTCCATAAATCACAGGACGCTATAATAAAGATGCCAAAATATTCAACTACTGTGGTTGTTCTCTCTCTCAGAGAGAAAAGAAACAGCAAAGTTTTTTGTTAATGCAGCTGTATTCTCTGTAGCTGTGTGCTGATACCTTTCAGTGCCTTCTAGCACACAGGAAGAAATGCAATTCCAAATTATGCAGATGAGCATGTCCTGCATGTTATATTTTGATGACAAAAGGTCCACCTACACAGCCCTCTCATGCTGTTCTGTCACTTGAAAGAAATTATGGAAGCAAAAACAAAAGCTGTCTTCCTGCCAAGGTATCTCTGTTAAGCACAGACATGTTTCTTGCTCCTCCTTTGTCTTATGCAAGTCACATACACACAGTGAACTAGACACCTAGCAGGCACCAAAAGGGATTAGGATGGAGGGGGTAAAGAGATCCTCTCCAATATGCATGGGAAAAAGCCAAAAATTAGGAACAATTGCTTACAGGATTTTACTGTCTCCTAGATTTATGTAGCTTCTGGAAATTAAGCACTGAGAGACATAATTTTAAGCGTGTTACTAATTTCAAGAAAATACCATATATGAAAGTTCATTTATAAAAGATCAGTAAATGCTGTAACAGGTTTTATAGCTATTTGTCTCACATTTTGATAAAGACTGCAACAGGTTCATAGGCAGTTTATTGCCAGGGTTCATCACCAGCTATGATGTCTTCTACTGATGTGCTCATAACATTTCCAGTGTATCCCACCCCATTTTAAACATGTTAATAAAATACATGAATAGCATGCAATCTTTATAAGCCCCCTTAAAATGCAGCCAGGATATAGTCTTTATTGAAATAAGACCCAAAAAGGTGCTCTCTCTTGTATTTAATGGAGTGGATTTAATACAGAAAAAAAATGTGCTTCCAGCCAAAACCAGCCCCTTGTGTGAGCTGGTTGTGCAAATGACATTTGCCAGTTGTAATGTACTCAGCCTATGAAATTCTAATAGCCACAGAAGGTTATCTATGGTGAGTGACTAATACCTTCTAAATTAAGGCCTGTAATTGCACTCCAGTTATTAATGCATTAAATTACCCATTTCTTTCATGTAGGACAATTACAAATGTATATCTTATTGTACCTCTGAGCTCACCTATAATGTACAATAGGCAGGTGAAATACATGGGCATTACCCCCAGGCTCCTTCTACACCAGACTTCCACCCACACAAGATCAACGCTTTAATAAGGTCATTATTTCTGGAGATGCACATTCTCAGATCTTGCATAGGTAATGACATTAAGTTCCTTTACCTTATGAGTCCCAGTTAAAATTATCATAATAAATGCCAAGCATGATTTGATTTTTTCCCATATGAATTTCACAACTAACATTGGAAAAATCTATGATCTCTTTAATAAACCTCTTACTTAAAAAAAAAAAAGGACAGGGGGAAAAAACAGTATTTTAGAGTATTTTGGGAATAATTAAATTCTTCTAGAAAGATTTTTATCAAAGCAGTGAACTCAACAGTTTGTCCACATAGTGGAGAGAATAAGAAAAGATAAAATTCTATATGTACAAACTTAATTATACTCTCTTTACGTATATAGAAGAATTCAAAATGAACTCCTGCAAATTATTTTTTCCTGGGCTAGGTAGCATTGATTTTGATCTCAATCTCCTTCTGTGAGCTTTTTTGCTTAGTGAGACTAAATGCTTTGGAGAGGCAGGTTTTTGCATTTATCTGCCTTTAGAGCCTTGGCTACCACTGACTTACAAATATGACTGTGTTAATTTGAGCAAAGAAGAGAAAAGCAAGCTCAGTAAAGGCTAACTGAGCAAAGCTTAATCAATTGAATAAAGTGCTCTATCTGTCTCAACATAAGGATAATTCAATATATTACATTTTAGCTTGAAAATGATGATACCTTCATTTTAGCACACACTGAAACCGAAGTTTCTCTGTTGAAATTAACATGGTCAGATCTTGTAAAAAAAAAAAAAACAAACCCTCAGAGTGTGTTTACCCTGCTTTAGATTCTTGAACCCAAGGTAAAAATATGCAAAAGGATAGTGATGGAGGAACTGGTTCATCTTGCTCTGCTTGTCTCCCCGATCTGGGTAGGTTGTAGGAGAAAAATATACTCCCACATTTTATTATGGATAAAATACAGCCCTGGATTGTCTGACCTCCACAGGTGTGCAGGATAAATCCCTCTTTTGGATCCTGCTGTCAGGCCAGCCAGACACAGCAGCAGCAGCAGCAGCAGCAGCAGCAACAGCAGCAGCAGCAGCTGCCCCTCGAGGCCACTTGGAGTAGAAGGAGACCTTTGTTCGGGCAACATACACCAGCCAGCTGTTCTCTGCATCCTGAAAAAAAAAAAGGCTGACTGGAGCTGAAATCTGGTTTTACTATAATCTAAAAACCTTTCAAATGCTGGGGCTATAGCAAAATGACCTGTAAGAGCTTTTGTGTTATTCAGTTGTCTGGCATCGGGTTGTGAGAGTACATGTGAAGCACTTGTGCAAGCTCAGGTTCTGCCATGGAATCACACAGTGCACGTGGGATTGAGAAGGACAGGAGAGAGCCTCAAGACATGAGTTTTTGCTGTGTTAACAGAAAGAGGAGATGAAGGTAAAACAGAGTCCTCTGGTAACCCCAGAAGAAATGTCCCATGAAACTGAAAACTGTACATGCTGACAATATGCCAGGGCTGTGCATGCAGCTGGGATTTAAAAGCCAGCACCTCCACAACAGGCTTGTATCCTTGTGACTCCTGTGGCCCTCAAGACATGTGTCAGTTAACAACAGCATACTCAGCCAGGATGGCTGGCTTGGTCTATGCTGGCCACTTCTCCAAGTGTAAAAATGACACATGAATTGTGACACGTCATGTTGTGCCACTCAAACACACAGCGGATGAGGAGAGCATAAAACCAGCACATCACTTCTTACACTCCCAGAATGTTATTCTTTTAAGGATCTCCAGAGTGGTTTAGTAGCAGAGCATGTGACATCCTAGAGAAAAAGTCCTTTTTTTCACATGGAAAGATTCCTGCAGGCATTAAAAGGATAACCTGAAGTCTCAATACTAGATCACACTTTTACCAAGAAGCAGGTGGAAGTAATCTTCTGTTCAAGAGGGAGGACTGCTGGGTGACCACATGAACTCCCAAGCTGGGTGACAGTCTCTTTGCTGCTGCTGCCTCTGGCTCCTATGTCCAGGGCAGGAGGGGCCCCAGAGTGGTGCAGACAAGCAGGACCCACCCACCAGAGAGCTGTGCCAGAGGCTGTGCTTCCAGTAGCCACCATAACCCTCTCTGGAGAGATGCCAGTCCACTCCAGCTCCTGCCCCATAGCAGGGAATCACACTGATGGGGTGAATACAGAATAGAAAAATGCAGCAATAGTTCTGCAGTTCCTTCCACTTCACCCAGTGCTTGGTTTAGCCAAACTCCACTAAGTGGTGCTTTGCACTCCTGATCTTACGCCGACAGCACCTGCCAGCCGGGAGTAACTGGAGAAAGTGCTTGGAGAGGGATGTCACTTCTGGCTTCATCCACACCTGAAAGTCCAACCTTTCAGGCATGAAATGTGTTTCACTTTTTTTAATGGCCTCTTCCCGTATTTTTTCTGCCTGTTTTGAAGTGACAGCAGTTTCTGCTCATTTTGTGCTATCAGCACAAACCCTAAAACACTGCTCTTATCTACACCTGTTCCTGCCATGGAATGTCACTGCCTAAAGAAAAGACAGATGCAGCAGATGCCAAGAAGAAACTTCTCTGACTCACTGCCTGTGAAGCAACCATCACCTCACAAATCATACTTGCCTGAAAAGATCATGCTTACCATTTCCAGTAACCCCACCCATTGCTGATATTGTTTTCTTTGTAGATTTGAATCTGGTGCCTGGTCACCTTTGCTCCTGTCTTTTGTGGCCAGTGCACCAGTACTGATGGAGCTGAAATAGCCTTCAGCAGTGAACAGCTGTTGTTTTTAAGAGAGCAGAACCAATTCTCTATGACCATGCCAAGGGGTAAAGCAGTTGCTCAAGTGGAACATTTGCCAGTTATCACAAATTTGTGCTTTTGAGGGTTTCTTGCATTTCCTGCCTTCTTCAACTTGTATTGAAACAGTTGTGTTTGACACCTGCACATGAGAGTCCATCTACATTTGGAATTGAAAATGTATCACAACCTGTTTGGCAGCATTTTCCCTGTAAGCTTTCAGCATATACTTATGGTTCTCCACAATAAATCTTCATTTCTTTTTCTGTGGCTCTGCTAATCAAAGCTTCAGTTCACTTTCCTTTTAAGGTTCAAACTCTCTTCACTCTGTAAAAGAGAAAAATACTCATCAAATGTCAAAGGTCTTTGAACTTTTGTATTGGTGTAATGCTGATGATTACATAGGACTCTTTCTGACCAGCAGCCTGGGATTTGTGCCTTTCTCACTCAGTAAACAAATCTTTTCCACAGATCTTAAATATGTAATTGCAGGGCAGAGGCTGTTGCTTCTTAGGAAAAGCACTTATGAACACGTTTTGCACTAAGTGTTGAGGTTCCAGTGTAATCATGGGCTAATATTTCTCTGTTTTACAGGCTGGATTTCTTTCCAGGGTCCAAATTATGAACATAAGATTTGGCTTCCCTATTGTGAACTTCCTGTTCAAGTGCATGACTAATCTGAAGAGAAAAATTAATGCATGGGAACAACATAACAATGAGGCTACTCCTAAGCTTGATTTATTTATTTATTTTTAAAAACTATTTGTTTAGTTTTCAATGGTATTCACTTTGGAGCTGATGGGAGTTGAAAATACTCACTGCCTCACAGAGCCAGGCCTGACAGACATCCTGATACAAAGATCTGACAGTGCTGAATACTGCTGAGGCAAAAACCTAAGAGGATTTGCAACCATTTCTAATTGGGCTAGTCTTGACCAGTGCCATGTCCATCTTTGGAGTCACCAGGAACTGGGTCTGCTAAATGTGGAAGAAGCTTCAAGCAAGTTCTCACAGAAGCTACTCCTGTAGTCCCACCAGCTACCAAAACCAGGCAATGCTAAACCAATACAATTTCACTGCACTTAATTTCATTTAATTCCGTTCCATTTAATTGTTTTCAATTTCTTTCATAATTTTATATTTTATCAATTAAATTTAATTTCATTTAATTATATTTCCTTCCCTTTCTATCCATTGCCCTTCATTTGTTGATTTCTCATTTCATTTCCTTTAGTGAAATGAAAATTCTTCATTTCATGCAAGGAAATGAAATATCAAGATTTCAATGAGTATAATTTCAGTAAGGTTTGGTTAATTTCACTGCACTTCATTCCATTCCATTTCATTGTTTTCATGTAATTTCACAATTTTCTCTTTTTTTGCATTTCATTACAGTTCATTCTTTTTCCTATTCTATCTTTTCATTTCACTTAATTCCTTGATTTCTCATTTAATTTCCATTCATGAAATTAAATCTCGAGATTTCAATGAGTATAATTTCAGCAAGATTCAGTTCATTCCATTCCATTCTATTCCATTCTTTTTACTTCATTTCACAATATTTTTTTAAAAATTCACTTAATTTCATTCTATTTCCTTTCCTGTCTTTTCTTAATTCCTTGGTTTCTTATTTCATTTTCTTTCATGAAATAAAAATTCTTCATTTCCTTTCATGAGATGAAATCTCAATATTTGAACGAATATTATTTTGTTTTAATTAATTTCACTACACTTCAGTTCATCCCATTCCATTATCTCGCCTTCAATTCAGTATTTTCTTTTTTCTATATATTCAATTCCACTTCATTCTATTTCCTTTCCTGTCTTTTTATTTAACTTCATGCCTTGATTTCTCATTTCATTTCCTTTCCTTTCATGAAATCTTAAGATTTCAAGGAGTATCATTTCAGTAAGTTTCAGTTCATTTCACTGCACTGCAGTTCATTCCAACAATTTAACTTCTCCTAAGAATTTTTTAAAAATTTAATTCTTTTTCCTTTCCTGCCTTTTCATTTCACCCCATTCTTTGAATTCTCATTTCATTTCCTCTCTTTTTATATATTCTAGAGGAGGCATATATTTGATTTATGTCTGCTGTCACCTAGTGACATAAAATACAGTTTAGTGACACTGCCTCAGTGAAGAGACTGAAGGTCAGGGGATAATTAATCACATTCTTGCCCATAATTTAATATGAAGATATGTAGGCATATTTAGGACACTTAGGCGTCCAAAGGTGAAGGCAGTGCTATTCTGGATTTACAAGTGTCTAAGAAGGCAACTGTCTTAGTTTCACGAGCTTGTCTTTGCCCAAGGCAGCCAAAGGCTGCTGATGATCTGTTGCACAGCCCTCACGTGTTGTGAAGACTCAAATGAATCCACAGTACCACAATGCACCCAGTCAGCCCGAGTCACTGTGAATGCTGTAATGCAGGTAAAATCAGAAGGCTGGGTAGATTTTCCAGAGTCCAGTTTTGCTCTAAAGGAGTGTAATGATAAACCCTACCTTCCCTTGGAATGCAGTACATGGCCTGTCTTCTGCTACTAGGAATTAGATGGAGACTCTGACTACACAGTCAGAAAGAGCTTGTTGCTGAAAAGGGTCCCAGTTCTCATTCATTTCACTGGAAACTGAGAGCAGTGTGTATATCCAGAGCCTTCTGTCTAGAACAGCTCCTAGATTCAGAAATTCAGGGAACAGGAGCCTCCCAGACCAGAGAAACCTGACTGAAGAGGCATCATTATCTTTAATAATGTTTCTCCTTGGCAATTTTTCCTCCCACTTTTTCCATAAACCAAAGAGAACACTATCTTCTAAGCCTTGTTGTAGGTATACCTATCTCCAGTAAGATGTATTTGTGATAGATCAGCCCAGCATCCTAATTGAGAAGCTGGACACTTTACAGCAGTCATGATGTCTGTTTTAATGCCAGGCTTCAGCACTTCTGTAGCTCTGTCTACACTGCACACGCCTGCAATGTGAATAGATATGTAAGAAAACCTGCTCAATTATTGTGGCACTTCTCTTCCCAAGTGGTTGCCCAAAATCTGATGGAAAACCAAGCAGGAGGTGTACAAGCAGACAGTTGGACTAACCCTCATTTTTGCTGCAGCACTTCAGTAAAAGCCAATTATACCGAACTCCAGTAATGGCTCTATCAGTGATAGACTGCAGACATTTATAGTCTTCATCAATGAACAGGCTAAGTGAATCGTTCTGCTAAACTTTTTAGTAAGTAATTAACCCTGAATTATTAACAACAGGCAGCTCTGGTAATGGTTATGAAAGAAGTAACAACTGGTTGCACGGTTATTAGCATGAGAGCACTGAACAAGGCAGGCGAGCAGCATGTGCTGCCATGGAATAGAAGGGACAAGGGTGGCAAATGTGATCCCCTGCAGGGCAGTGCAGCTTCAGGGCTCACAGAGGTGCTGAAGACACTTGCTTTGGAAAGAGCAGCATGTACTCAGCAGTAGATGGATGGAAGTCAGAAGTGGATAGTAATAAGGAACGTTAAAAATAAATCCAGTCTCATTAGGTTAAAAAGAAAAAAAAAGAAAATATGTGAACCTGACAGCTCAGCAACTCTTTAGTTCAAGCAGTTATCCAGGGGACAAGAAGTTCATACTGGAGCACAAGGAAGCAGGCAGATGAAGTGACCTGCTGTGCACCCTGTGCTCCCTAACTGGACCATATCAGTGCCAATTTTCTGAAGATGTGAGCTCACCAGTTTCAGAAAGGAGAGGGTCTTTTTAGAGGTCTTTCTTTAACAACACCCTAAAACATTAGCAGAACCTTAAAACCTTTGGCTACTGCTGTTTTCATAGGAGCATTCACATGCACCTGTGAATATCAGCGATGAAAGCTGGTGAGCTGACAGTCCTGGGACCAAAGCATAGACACAGCACTCATGAAGCAGTGTGGGCTCCCCTCAGTGCCCCTCTCTAACCATTTTCATGGGCCATTTGCCAGCAGAGTGAGGAACTCCATGTCCCTTCTTGTCCTCTCTGCTGAGAACTTAAATGAGCAAGGCAAATAAGAACAACCTCTAATACGGGAGGGAAAGTGTCCTGCTGTGTACTGCACTGCAATTAAGCAACTTGTTTTGCTTCCCAGCATGACTGGGGTGGCAGAATGAAACTGGAACAGTATTAGTTACCAAAAAACAACTGAGTGAATAGAAAGATAAGCAGAGGAGAAATGAAGGCAAACACAGTAAAATGGAAAAAGTGAATCCAAACAAAAACCAAGGCCCTTATTGTAAACAGAACCAGTCTGATGACAGAAATGCAGAGGTGATGAAAAGAGCTGCTGAAGCCCCAAAACCTGGAACTCTGGGCTTGCCTCTTGACTTCCTTTTGAACTAGTTGTATTAAACAAACAGCTCCCACTGGTCTTACTGGAGAACATGGGGGATTTATCCACGTCCCCTGGACTTTATTAAAATTTAAATGTCTTTTCTTCCTTCTCCCAGCTTCTGCTTAACATATTTTAGCAGGTGAATGCCATTTTCCTGGGTTATAAAATGTCCTCACATAGCAGCTGCCCCTGCCCTACAGGGCAGCCCCTTTGCCTGGCTGAGGAAAGGTGCAAATCCCAGTCAGCCTCATCCATCCAATCTCTTCATGGGGTCTTTGTGAATTATTAGAAGTCTGCTCTGACACCTGGACAGAAGATAATTCAATCTCAGCCCTTTCTGTTGCTGTTAAATAACCTATCTTCCTGTCCTGGAAAATGTAGGGCTGGAAGAACAGGCTGTGGGCCACTGTGTAATAGTAGTGAGGAGAGAAATCTGGATGCATGAATTAAGTTATATACATTATATGGGGAGAGAAGGATTTGTCTGTCTATCCTGGCTGCACACCTCGGCCTGGTAGAGTGATAGGTAAAGCAGGGCCCATCTCCCCTCTGCCACAGGGCTTCCCCTCCAGTGTAGTACAATTCCTTTGGGAACTGTGTTGTGTCCTCGACTATGCGAGATCCCCCTGGGTTTGGGGCAGATGTTTACTTGCTTTGTAATTCTTTCTTCTCCCAAGTCATGCCTGGGCATCCACAGGAGATCAAGAACAGGAGCTTGAGATATGCTTCTCTCATCTGTCCCCTCTGACAGCTGACCTGCTAAGCTGTGCTACCATCCACAGCATAGAGCAGGAAGGAGCAAACAGCCTTTGGGTGTGGGAAACAAGGTCTGCATAAGCATGACAATGGGCTCTGTGCTCCAGTTGCCTGAGCTGCTGTTTCTCATTGAGCTCAATAGGTGTCTTCAGATAATTGCCGAGAGAGGATTTACTTCACCTAATGCACAGGGAGTATTAGCAGGGCTGCGTTCATTTAGCTGCCTAAGATAGACATGAAGACCAGAAAATCCCAAGTTTGGATTTGTCACAGAAGAAAATTCTGAAATCAATGCCACTTCAATGCAACAGGGTTTAATTCACAGGATTTTATTTGAGTTCAGCCCATGCTACATGAAAGCTTCTGTTGGTGAAATCGAGAGTATTTCTGGCTGTGGTTTTGTTGAGCACTCACCAGGTGCCCAGTACCATCAGTTTGGAATTAGTCTATGGGCAAAACTGGGCATCAGCCAAGTTTACGTCTCACAAGCTGAGAATCATGCAGAGACAGAATGAGAAGGGGCCCCAAAATTCACATTGTGCATCTCCCCCAGTGTTTTCCTGGCCTCTACTTATTTAAACAGTCTTTAAAAATCCCTCAGAGGTTTTTACAGCTTCTTCAGACCATCTCTCTCTCCTAGTAACCATTCCTGTGACTAGAATGTTTTTCCTAATATCTAACCTAATTCTCTCAAGCCTCAATTAAGTCTATTATTCTTGTCCTACTTATACAGATAAATTCAATCTTCTTTGCAAAATGTATTTCTTACAGCAAAATGAATTTCTGTGTTGTCTTTGGTCTTCTGTTGTTCACACTGAGCACTACATAATCTGTGACCTGGGAGGACAGGACAGGTTTTTCCAATTCTCTCTGCTTGGCTGCCATCCAGCTGTACCACATTTCCCTTGAAGAGAAAAAATTTGCTAAACATTTGACACACTGCTCTAGCTGAGGTCTTACTAGTGCTGAACAAGTAAGGCAGTGCAGCTGAGTGCAGCTGAACAATTGCTTCATGCCTTTTATAAGTTACAGTTCTGTGTAAACACTCCTGTGTTGACATTTAACATTTTCACAACAGGCAGGTTCTGTTGACTCATGCTCAGGTTGTGATTCACTCCCTGCAGGCCTCCTGTGAGACCCTGGATCCCCACCCTTCACCCAGCATTCTGCAGGTCAAGTCCCTGTTCGTAAGTCAGTGTTCAAGGCTGACACATTGCTTACTTCTGCTCCTCTTTTCTAATTTTTAGAAATATTGGCAGGATGAAGCCAGTTCCTGTTTTTCTTTCCTGGAGTTCTCAGTACACACCCTTTTTCTCTCTGCAGAAGGCACATACGTTGTCCATCTTCACTAACCCCTCACCAACGAGGGTTTTCCTGAATCTGTTTTAATTATCATCCAGTTAGCTCAAGGAAAAACAGCTTATGATCTGCATAAGATGTGCTCATCCTCCCATCTGATCCCATTTACACAGTGAACATCCTGCCGTGGGCATAGCAGCCCTCTTGTCTCTTGAGGCCCTGAAAACATCCTGAGGTCTTAGGCCAGGGAGCTGTGGAGTTCTCCAGGGTGTCCAGGTTGCTGGGTAGGCTGAAGGCACCCAGGGGCAGCCCCCAGCCCAGGGTGCCACCTTGTGGGTTGGGACACAGGTGTGGATCCAGAGGCAGGCAGTCCTCTCATGAGAATACAAGCCCTATGTGGAAAGAAAATAGTATCAGAAAAAATCCTCTTTCACCCCAGATATTCAAGCATGCAAATCCCCCAAACTCAACCACACAAGTAATCCCCCCCAAAACAGCTTTTCAGGAAGTTTTATCCAACACAAGCAAAAAATGGTAAAACCCTCTTCCCTTTAAAAACTATATTTAGCAGAGTCCTATCAAAAGGCTATCAAGCAAAATCCATGTTTTCTGGTGTATTTGCAGTTCTGCACTTCTTTAAATAAAAATGGTCTAATAAGTCATAAATTTGCATTTCTTCAGTTACTCTGTCTGGCTCCCTTAATAAAATGACTGCAATACAATACACACAGCAGTGTAAATCTGTAAAACTTTAGAGCTCCAAATATTATTCAAGAAGCTTTCATAACTGAAATTATTAATTGGAAGCAAAAATATTTAATAAGGGATGAAATTTCACAAGCCACTAAAAGACCAGCAAAGATGGATTTCATAATATTTTATAAGGCATTTAAAGTAAATCCAATACTTTCCAATGGCATTATGGAACTGAAATCACATAACTAACTGGAGGCTCGGGGCATGCTTCACTTCAGGGTTGGTTTTACAGCACTCCTGTCTTGTTTGATGGACTGGTAATTCTGAGCCTCAGTTGGTTGTGCAAACACCTCTGGAAAGCCTAAGATCTAAAAAGGAAGGGGTAGCCAAGAAACTACAAATGCCTGATAGATATATCTGTGGGATAAACCTGAGCATACAGCTGCCACTGAGACCATTCAGGAGAAGAAAAATGCAAATATTGTCTAAGCAAGGATGGAGGATAATATGGAATATGTCTCATTTTTCAGTACCAATGGCGGTGTTTTCATCAATCTTACTTTAGGATAATTGACAGAATTACTTCTGCTCACAACAGCTTTTGGTCTGTTTTTGCTTCTTGCTATCATGTACAGTTGCTGACAGGATGCTAATAAACACTTTTCTTGAATGCTTGCACATCTATTATTGCTTGAATACTTGCACATCTATTATTCCACTGGCCTGGCTCATGAGTGGGGCCACTAAATGCTACCACAATATAAATAAATCATTAAACAATCATGAAAAAATTATACAGCAGCTTGTAGTGATCCTCTATTTACAGCAATAGAGATATTATTAATTTACTTTGAACATAAAATCAGAACTAAGTCATATTTTCCTCTTTGGGTTGGATTAGCCCACATGATGGCAATCTCTGCCATAAAAACACAGTGAATTATTCCTTCAAACACTGCCAGTTTAAGATGTTTCATCTGCACAATACCAAAAATAAGACAAGAAAATCTTCTTGGGTTTCAGTAAGTACATGAAACAGCCAGGAATTTTCCTGACAAAGAACAAATAGGCTGTAACACCACGGAGTGAACCCCTCATACAGGCTTTAGCAAAATGCTCTGGCCCAGCCTGCAGAGCAAACCCTCAATGAGACCCACATTGCACCTGCAGAAGCTGTGCCCCTGCTGCACCCATTCCCTGTGCTCTGCTTAACCAAAACCACTCTCTCAATTTCCAGCTGGATAATGGATGTAAAGCTGAAAATGCCACAGGATAGGTGTTCTGCTACCTCCTAACTTCAGGTAGGAGCTGGTGAAAGAAGTGAGGAAGGAAAAAAAAAGGCCAATTACACAACAGTCAGATAAGTCAAAAGAACTGAAACTCAGCTTTATTTTTTTTTTTAAGTATTCTACAATAATGGCTCAGAATACTACCACAATGTACAGGGACAAGGCAGTGCTCTGGGCAATGACTGTAGATTACTCTCATATATATATAGATATATTTAAGAGCTTAAGAAAGGTTGAAACATGGCAGTTCAACATTTCTTAAGCATGTATTTCATAATTTCAACATCTTCTAGATCTCTCATATTACAGCAGGATTTATCAAAGGCAATGTAGTCACAGAAGTGCATAAATACAAATATTGATACTTTACTTTGAATATTGTCTATGATATAAATTCTGCCTTACCTTAAAAAAATCTCCAGATCGTTATGTGACCTGGGAGTCTTTCCTTTTCTTTCTCTTTAAGAGTTTTTAAATATATATATATATATTTATATATATTTGCTACTGTACATCAAAGTATATTTGAATACCACCATTTCCGTTATATTTTCTGCAGACATGGTCTGAAGCAAATTCACCAACAACTAAATCAAAAACTTACTGGTTATCATAGGAAAGCCAAAGAGGATCTTTCCTCTTTTTTTGTGTGTGTTTCAGTACTGATATTTTTAAACTTGAAAGGATTCTTCATAAACTAGAGGTCCAAAGATAATTTAAAGTAGTCTTTATAAGCAAATTTACATATTTTGACATGCTTTTGTGAGGCAGTTAGTATCAAAATCCAATAGCATTTCTTACAGAGCCATATGATTTTCTGCGATGCAGATATACATTTCATTTCTAAAAAGCCACAGTTCTTTTTCTACATCTGCTCTCATCAAATCCCCAGGATTCATTCATAAAACTGCTGCTGTTCCAAATGCTGATGCTGTTATCCCCACTGTAGATTAAGACATACACCCAACATGGTGACATCATCGTGTGGAAGATTGATAAGTAGGAAAACACCCTCCCCAAATCCACAGAGAGTCTTTTCTGTCTCTGAATCCTCATGATTCATGTCACCCAACAGTGCAATGTGACGAGGATACGACTCAGTGCAGGCTAAGGGTCTTCTTCCATCAAAGGAATCTCTAGGAGAAACAAAGAAATAGCATTGCTGATTGCAATTTCCTTTTTTGCTTTTGCAGAATATTATTGTTACCAGTTCTACAAAACCAAAACCAAAATCTGAACAAGACATGGGATATTACCAATTCTAGACCTACTCAGACTCTAATACCTCTATGAAAATTAGATAACTAAAATGACACAGATTTTCTCCAATAAGTTAGGACCACAAAAACCTAAACACAAACATCCTTGCTACTACATTAATCACTGAAGCAGCATTCAGAGGTGGAAGGGACTTTAACTGGCAGCTCCACAATTTTTCCTCTCCTCCTGGCTTTCCTGTTCCCCTTGTGATAACAGTAAAACTATCCAAACCCCACTGAAGCAGAAGACTTCCTCTACCCAGACCTTCACCCACACTGAATTTAGGACACTGGGCTTCAGCTCAGTGACAATGGAGAGCGGGATATGAGCCTCTCCCTCTAAATGTCTCCAAGGAAAGCCATCCAGTTTCCTTAATATGCTGAGCAGCACCAACCAGAACTCCATGAAATCATGTCAGTACATGCTCATGTTCTATTTAAAGGCAGGCAGTAATACATGACAAGATCCCTCCTGGCACATGGACCAGTGGCACATTCTCCTTATGCTGTGACTTCCATGTCCATGGCTTAAGGCTCACATGCCTCAGATGGAAGGAACATTTTGCTGGATGCACAGACATGATGAGTTTGCTAATTTTGGCCCAGTATGAAAATATGATTTATTTCCTCTTTCAAGGAGAAAATCCTGTTATATGCTGTGAAAGCCAGGGTATGTGAGAGAGCTGTGAATGTAGGAGTTGAGAAGCAGATGAACAGATTAGCACAGGCAAGATGAGGGTTGGCTTTGCTGCTGTACACAGGTGTTTGCTGACATCTCTGTTGATGAAACTGGGGTCTGAACAGGAGCCTTCTGGCCTGGCATTTAAATCACATGCACCAGAGCTAGCAAGGACATATCACAGACATGAAATTCTATAACCATGGAGTTTTATGATTTACAAAAAGTTTCGAATTAAAGGTGTAGACAAAACCATGGAGAAAGTAGGAGCAAATCAGTTGGGTGAATTCCTGCTCTGCCAGTACAAATAAATGATGTCCCCCGTCCATGGACTCACCTATTGCACCTATGCAAGACTCACCATCTGTGATATCGATCCGGGGACTCGTGGATGCAGCGTCCCTGTCAGTGCTGTGGGACACGTCAGTTCGATCTGAGACGGGAAGTGCTGCCTCTTGGCATGTCAGGGATGGGTACAAACTTTGGAGCAGTTCAGAGGAACCCGACCTACTGTCACAGGTCTCAAATTCATTGGGCTGTGTGTCTGGAATCCTGGGACCAGGGTAAGCAGGGGGATTCTGATCTTCTGACTGCAAAATATGCCCCTGGTCTGTGGCAGCTGAGTATCCAGGTGCCAGGGCATTCAAGCCACTGCTGACAGCTTCATCATAGGAAGGCAGCATGACAGGAACACCATCCACCACCACGAAGTCAGGGTCGCCCATGGAGCCCTCCTGGTTGCCTCTACATCAAACACAGAAAAGTTATCACAGAGAGCAGGGGCATGTCAGCAGCAACTGCTGAACTCCTGTAAACACAGCACTTTTCAGTCATGCCAAATGAGGCTACAGGTTCATCAACAATCACAGAAATGTTTGCCAAACTATGCTTGGGTTGACAGGTGGAATCTGTTACAATCAGAAAAAACAAAACCGGTAATGGGAAAAACAGTTCCAAGAAGGGAAGTTAAACAGGTATGTGGAAGAGATAAGGAGCACCATTTGCTGTGCTGTGCACAGTAGGTGTCGTGGATCACAGATGTAGTTCACCAGGCAAAAGTCTCTGAACCCCTGGCAAAATGTATGCTAGAGCACAAAAGTGTTTACAGCCCAAGTAAGTGGGTGCTGAGATCACTACTGCTGGATGACAAGGGTTTGGTGGCAAGACTTTTGGCCTCCTTCAGGCCTTGCTTACAAATGATGGAAGCTTCCTTAAGCAGTATTAAGCTGGTTTCTTTTTTAAGCAAAACATTTCTATTAATTGGAAAGATCCATTAAACCCTAAAGTTTCTGCTTAGTAGCCTATTAAACACAGTATAGTCCAGGCAGGAGGGAATTGGTCCCAGGTACTTTTAAGACGTGAAAGCATCTGAAAAGGAGAGGACTGAAATCCATTTTAGTAAGCTAGACAAGGCCAGGCTATAGGCCTTCCTCATGGAGAGCACTATGTCAATCAATGACAAATGCTCCCAGCTCCATGATATTTTATGGAAATAAAGGAAGATGCAGGAGATGTTTATGAATCGTGATGAAAATAACACTAATGGAGGTAAAGCAAACCTTTAATATAAATTTGTCCATAGAGAAAAAAAAAATTCTTTCTTAAAACTTACATTACTAAGTCTACAGTAGTTAAAAAATTAATTCCCCCATCACCTGAAAACGAGTACTTAAAAATATTGTCAGCTATTTTGCTATTTTTACAGTCAGAAGCAGCAGCTCTCAATAGAAGAGCGGTAATTACTCCCAGAGTGAATCTGGCAAACTTTGCCTTTTATCTTAGCTGCATGAAGGACTACTGCAGGTTTTTGGGGGTGCCCTTCCACAACAGAGGTTCAGGGACTTCTGCTCAGAGCAGAACAAAGTATCTGCAAGGCTCATGAGCTGCTCCATCTCTCCAGCAAGGAGTGCTGAGTGTGAAAACAGAATCAAGCCCCTCAACCTTCAAAATAAGAAAGAAACCAGTACAAACCGTGGAAGGAAATGTGTCTTAAATTTGGTCTGGAATATCCTGGCTAAAATAACCAGTAGCAGTACTAATAAAACACTGGTAGCAGTAAATGCCACTATTTTCCATGTAGTCAGGAGGGTCTCCTGTGTATTTGGCCAGGTTTGTTCTGTAACAGAAAGATAATACAAGAGTTGTGCTTGTATATTCCTGTTGTTATTTTATATTCAACACTACTCAGAAATGCCAGTTAGGACCAGACATTTTTTATATGCAACTTGTAAAAACACACATAACCCCTTTGCCATGTACCAAAAGCAGTCTTAACATAAAGCTGTCACAGAGGCTGGATCTTGCTTTTTCCCCTTGACTGGTCTTTTATACGTGCAATCATGACCTTAGCGTGCATACATATAAAATATCCAGATGTTAAAAAATACATTTGAAGAGGTAATGATCAAAATGGTTTAGAACCATTCAGAATCTTGGGAATGCATTATATTTAGCCTTTTTCAAAACCTGAGACTCTCGAAAAGGAGATCGAAAATAGCAGCATCTTAAAATCAATGCTCATCACTTAACCATGAAACAGACGAAGTTCACCAGGCATTGCCAAACTACAAATTTGCTCCGAAATGAGGGGCTGTAAGATGACAGAGCTATTATGATAGGACAGTCCTTTACCTGTTTTGACACAGTACACTTGGTAGGAGGGGAACCACTCTCCATACTGGCAGGTGATGTACTTGTAGTCATTGGTGAGGGTGTAACCAGGGTCGCAGTAGAACTCCACCACCGTCCCATGGTTGTAGCGCTCGCAAGGCCGCGGGTGGCAGATGTAGTCTCCATGACTCACCATTGGAGGTAGTGAACAAACTTGGGCAAACAAAGGGAAAAGGAGAAAGATATTAATGCCAGCAACCCACCACTGGGCTGCTTCGGAGTGTCAAAATGCAGCAGGCACACTTCAGGGTTTGTCTTGGCTCCCTGCGGTTCTGGGTATGTCTCAGTGGCACCTGGCCACTGCCCAGGCAGGCCAGGTGGCCATCCACACCAGTGGAGGGATGCACATGCCAGGGGGTCACTGAGGTGGGATCTGGGAAGCTTCCAACCCACTGTGGGAAGAGGAGGGTGAGAGGAAGACAAAAGGGGACACATGCCCATCAGGTGGCTTCATGGGGATGGAGCAGGGCAGTCAAAATAAGGAGAATCATGCTCTTCATAAAACATTTATAATTCAGCTGTAACATGCTATTTTTTGTTTCATCAACATAATTAAATGGTTATATGCATTAATTAAATTCCTTTTAAAAATGTTTGCTATCAGCAGTGCTGCAAGAGATGCAAAGCACCTAGTGTTGCTTAAGCATGAGCAGTCTGTATCACTGTAATTTTATTAAGTTGAGCTTAAAGTCTACTGGTGATATTTGTGTTTTGTTATTTCTGAACAACCTGACTGATCTCAGTGGGACCACTGGTGGAGCGAGGTCTTAAATATAGCAGAGGCTGAGCCTGTGTTAATTAAGTAGAATGGTTTACTTAGGTTTAGGTAGATAAGAGAGAATTGCAATATAAACATGTGGGACCTTTCCTGTAGGCCCTGGAATGACAGCCCAGGCAGATGAACTCCATGGAGAAATGAGGGAGCACTCTGGAAAACAGCAGTGGGGAAAGCAGCTCACAAGCAGTATTTTTACAAGAGGAAATTTTTCCATAGTGTAAGTGTTGGTTGATTACTGCTTTCTTAAGTGCTTCTAGCACAGGGCAAAAAATCCCCTACAAAGTGTAATGATGTTTCAAATGACTGCATACTGACCCAAAAGGGCTTCAGTTACTGGATGGCTGCTTTTATTTCCCTTCAGAGGCAGTTCCTGGCTGGCTCAGTGCCCCATCTACAGGCCCTTCCCTTCACTTCATGCCTCTCCCATGCAGGCAAGACCTGCCGCATTGATTTAAATAATGAAAATGACATCTCTTGGAAGAACAATCTTCCCAGAAATTACAATTCAGCTGCTTCTCCCCGTGAATCTTGTTACATGAATAATGCATTTCATAAAAAAATACACAAGCTATTAAATGAATCTTCAGGAGAGGCTGATTACAATGTGCACCAGTCTATTCCCCATTCTCTGGAGACATGGTTTTGTTTGCAATTTTCACTGGAAAGGCTTAATAATAACTTGAAATCAGAGTAAGTAATTCACATAAAAATTCACATCTTCAATGCTCTGCAGACTTTCCAAAGTCTCTGGGCCCACAAGAAAGAGGAATGCTTCACTGGGAAGTCAACTCAAAATTGAAAACAATTTTCTTAAGATTAGGGTGAGGTTGGCAGACTGAAATAGCAAGAAAGCACCTATTAATAATTCTTGTATATAAAAAGAAAATGATCAGTGAAAGCCATGATCCTGGCCTATCGTAAGGAAACCTGGTACATTTTTATTACCTATGCTTAGAGTATGAGAATAAAGAGAACAATTTAAGCTCCTCTGCAACTGAATTTTGCCAAGTTCTGGCAGTGTGCAAGAAATGTGTAGATACCCACAACCTTTCTAGCAATGAGCAAGTAGAGCACACCTTATCATAAAGAGAAACACTCAGAAGAAATAATTTTCCCCTCCAGCAATGTAGCTGTTACATCATCCCTAACCTCTTAATGTAATTGAGAGCCAAAGCAGCCCGCTGAATAGAAAAATCCCTCAAAGCTGGCATCCCAGCAATGTGGGCTAGCTCAGGAATGACACATTTCTAGGCAGATTTAAAGCTATACACTGTGGGGACAACCCAGATATGGAGCTGTCAGTCTGTTTATAAACAGAGGTGTATTTTATAACACCCAAATACAAGAGTGTCACTCTTTGTGCAGGACATGTCTCCAGTACTAAAAAGGGTGCCACTCCTTCCAGGGACACATCCATATTTCAAGGGAAATGCTTGTGTATTGGTGCTGCCTAGAAACTCCTGCAAACAATTTTTTATTGCCCTGCCAAGTATTAGTCATGAATTAATCAAGGTTTATGGAGTCATATCTGCCAACAGGTCCTGCAAGAAACACTGGGAACCAACAGATGCAATGGAACAGGTTTAAAACTGAGGGCTTTTAGCTCAGCTGAAACAGTGCTTCATTCTTATGTCAACTGGACTGCAGGAGTCAGGGATTCTAACTTACCTGGAGTGTCGCTCACCACCTCCCCTGGACTTCAACCAGTTCAACCAGTTTCAGGATCCCTTTAACACTTCCATGGGCAAACTGGCCCCCACATACAGTCTGTAGCACTCAGGTTCAAAGCCTCTTTTCATAAATCAAGTCAAAGGTACATCACAAACAACCCTAAATGGACTCACTTCTAGCTCTGGGCAGTTAGTTATACACTCAGTCCTTTTCTCCACTCACTTCATTCCCATGGTCATCCTGATCCAAGATCCTTTAAAGATGTCCAGTGGAAGGACAGCCAGCAAGTGGCCTTGGTTTTGATCATAGAAAAGAAAGATTATGAAAGTCTGGAGGGCAGCTGAACTCTCTTGGCTCTCTTGGACAGAAAATTTTTAGTGCAGAGCTGGTCATTTTATAGGGTCTGAACCCTTATTTATGCCAGATGCCAGTGTATGATAGTGGTTACATGGATTAAAGGAATGTGTCAGATCAAATATGGAGGGAAACTCCGGTGATGAACCTAAGGCCACTGAAATTTTTTAGGAAATTTAAAATTTTAGCATTCCCAGTGATTAATCCTAATTGTGTTTGGAAATTACAGGCCATGGACTTCAGGCAAATGCATCAAATTCACAGAATGGAAATAGCCATAAACTGATTACAATAAAAGCATATCTGACAAGTTCATTTTCACTGCCAAAGCCAATAGCAGTATGCACAATAATCATAGAAACAAGGGAATTCTACTTCAGAAAATTCTCACAGATCAAAGAAAGCCCTAAGTGCTGTTCTTAAATATGATACTAAATTTTTACTACCAATAGCTTTCAGTGTCTTCACTTTATAAGGCTTTGGAGACTTTAATGCTCTAATTACAACATACAGCATGGATAATCCAGTAGTATTTTCTGACGACCAGCATTAAAAGACCACATGCCTGTGTCCTTAACTTTGGAGCTTGGCAGAGGGACAGACAAACAGTGTCTGCTGGTGGTCCTGCAACAGGTGATCCTGGGTCTCTGGATCTGTCTTTGTACAGCAAATGGCCACAGACTGTGAGGGGATGTACAGGAACTTTATAGCTCAGCATTCGCAGCTGAAAAGTCGAATCATTCATCAAAAAGAAAGAACAATTGTTTTTATATGCCAAACAAATCCCTTGCTGGATGCTCAAAAGTCCTGTTACTCAAGGAAGCTGAAGGGAAGAATTCCTGATTTGATTTGGTGGAGCTCCCTGCCTGCTCCTAGGAGCTGCTGGAGCTGAGGGCTCTCCTCTGAGATCAGCTCTCTGCTCAGGTTGATTTTAATAAAGGACTAGCACTACCAAGAAGAGCTTGTACCAAGAAGCACTACCTGGGGAGCTGAGCCTTGTGTAACGAGCAGTGTGGCACTGTGGCCTGGAGCAGAGGCAACGGCTGGTCTGCCCCAAGGAATGTCCTCTCCATCACAGCCTCCACAGAGCCACATCCCGTGGAGCAGGGCCAGGGTAGGGTGGCACAGGCTCCATTCCTCATTAATTGAGGAATTAATGAGGTTCACCCAGTGATTTTTTCCTACCCGTTTTAGTCAAGAAGCTTTTTAAACTCTGCCCGGAGGATGCTGCAGCAATTCTGCAATGTTGACACTGGAACTGGAGGAGGGAGGGAAGATTTCTGGCATTAGCATACTCTCAATTAACATCGATGGCACAGAATAAAGACATTGCATGACTTTTAAAAAGCCACTGGTAGAGACATAACAGTAGAGTTACAGATTTTTACACTGCTCAAAATCCATTTTTAGTCAATGTTCAAAGGCTATTGGTTTTAGTCTGTGGTCCAAGTAGACAGGTGGCAAATCATGCAGGTTTTGCCCAGTATTTTTTATGTGACCCAAAAACTAAAAGCAAAAATGTCTTGAAGTATGGGACCCTTATTTATTAAAAAAAAAAAAAAAAAAAAAGGATAGGAGCAAGCAAGCTTATTTTCCAACTGTGATTATTTGTCTCAAGCTACTAGTTCATCTTTTGTGTAGGACATTAATTTCTTGGTTAACTGGGTTAGCAGAAAGCCCCAGTGTAAGGCCAGCCATTTCTCCATCTCCACAGGGATGGAGAGGATTAGAGACATTTGCACCTTATAAAGAATAACACCTCTTCCAAACACATCATGAATGCGTGCTCATTATGCAAAGAGTGAGAACAGATTAAGATGAAACTTCCAGAAGAAAAAGACACAGATAAAAACCTGCCAGTTCCACTGTACAGGAAAATGCTGGTGTGTCTCACTCAGAGAATCATCTGAGAGGGGGAGACACTCTCTGCTTTGCTCACAAACTGAAAGAGAACAAGAGTTTCTCCTGACCCTCACTTGTCATTTTTGTACACATCAGGACACTAATTATCACCAGGAATCTGGACACCTGGCTACACCATCCCAACCAATGTCAAATTCAAGCTGTCACTTACTCCATGAGATCACAGCTGTGTATGTCCCAGCAGGTCTGATCCTTCCCATTGAGGGTGACCAGGTCCCCACCTGAAGCTTTACTGGCTGGCTTCTGGAGCCTAAGGAGGGATCCTTTTCCATATACTGCCCCCATATAAACACATGCTTAGGGATGCAAGATTTGAAAATTATATTTTTTCCAGGAACAGAAACGATGAAGATTATGTTTGTTCCTTTTCCTGCTTCTTTATGAACACTGTGCTAATAAACTTGGTTTCTTGGTTCCCTCAGTGTCATCACCCTTCATACCTTCAGAATAAAACAAATCATCAACCAAGAAGATTTTTCTTTCATATTCAGAAGAATTCCTGGTCCAGTTCACTTGACAGACCTGTTCATTTCCACAGATACTACCAGCAAATGAATCACACCTGTACTGCACAGTACAGAGCCTGAGGAAATTAATTCTGCACTTTGATTGTGAACATCAGTTTAACAATATCCTAATGAAACATTCCTACAACAAATTCTGCTGGCACTGTGAAGGGAGACTTGGTGCCTATTACAGCTGTACTGGAACAAACTTGGAGGCCATTGAATTTGTGTTCTGAAAGTGATGCCATGCTTTCAGGAACTTTTCTGATTACTTGTTCCCACAGCAAAAAAAGAGGACCAAGAGTAATAACAGAATAGAAAGTTTGGTGGAAACGACTGAGCACTCATACATAAATCCTATTTAGGCCTGACTGAAGATGTAAAGTAATGAAGATGCAAGATGCTTACTTTGACCTCTCAAGTTGCCAGAGAATTTATTTCTTGAAAGCCTAGAGCAAGAATTATTAATAATATTTTATTCTTAGCCAACAGTATCCAAATTATTTTCAATCTTAACCTTTCTTGATTAGTTAACCTTCACAATGTCACTTAGATGTTTTCTACTGAAAAGACACCTAACAGGTAAGCAATTTCTTCCCAACCACTCAGCAAGCCAGGAACATACCCCAGGTCTCCTGGCTCCAGACTGCTGGCTGTACCCCTAGAAAATCACCCCTGGGTAATTCTGAACCAGTTTTGACACTGAGGTAAGCCTTTCAATGTGCACACAGTGAGAACTTCTCACCTGCTACAGAGTGTGAAAGCAATTGAATGATCAAGTTTTTTAAAGAAAAGCTGGTTATCTGGTCTAGCTTTGACAAACACCATCTTAATGAGAATTTCATAAAACAATATAAAACTAGTTTCAAACATATTTTAATAATAATTTAATCTTAGCTGATTCCAAAATGGAAACAGACAGTGTTTTACAATCACTTATGGTACACGCGTTCTTCCTGGAACTGCAAATTACACAGAAGATTTTGCAGTTCCAGTCAGCTGAGCTCCTACAGGAGCATCATGCCAAATTCACACTCATCCTCAACAACTCTGCCCTTCCCAGTACAGTACCTTGTGAAACATTGATATCAATGCTGAAGTCTTCAGTTTCAAATGCATTTCACAACAAATACAGGATGAAGCACACTCTAAGTAATATTTTCCTATAAATTATAAGTTAAACAGTGAAAGTTTGATTTAAACTACAAAAAAATTGATGACAAGTTTGCAGCTAGAGCACTAGGACTTCTTTTAGCAAATGGTCTGCAATTATATTTAAGGAAATATTTATATTCATTATTAACATGTGAGTGCTTGGAGCACTGTGGTCTCATTTACAGCGGATAATTTTGGCTTTCTTCATCACTTTCTTCCAATTTTGTTTCTTCCTTCCCTCATGAGTGGATGGCTTTATGATCAGCAATGGTCTTTTTAGGACTTTGAGAAGCAGATGCTGGGGACTACAGACACTTTGCAGGAAGGACTTAGAAAACTCCAAAATAAATCAAGGCTTGGGTATTTGATAGGCATCCCAGGATAACCTGAGGACTAGAAAAAGTCAAAGTGCTTAAAAGTATAATGGAGAGAGAGGGGAGAGAGAGAGCAGTCAGGAAGCTGGCTAAGAAAACCAGACAGCTAAAGGCTCCTGTCAGGAATGTCTGAAAAAGCCACTGCTCACTGAAAGCGGGATGTATCAGTGGGTTTTTATGTTACTTTAATCCCTCTTTTTTGAATAGCTTTTTCTTCTCTGTTATAAGCAAGAATCCCTTGAGTTTGTGTGGGGTTACCTACACCAGTCATCAGGGACTGATGGAGACAAGGAATGCTGGAATAGACAAGCTGTAATCCGGGGTTTAGCTGAAGGCTGAGGAAATCAAGCTGTACCATATAAGGAAGGAAAAAAGCACAAGATCACATTCCCAATGGAAAGCTACAAGGAGAAAAAAAAGACGGGCAAGGAAAACCAGCAGATGATCTTAGCACTGTAATTTCACAGATAATCTTACAAGACCAGGAAGGCATGGAAGACTGTTGGTTTCTGTTATTTATGTTCAGTTCCCAAGTGCCTGCCTACACTGATTGGTGAAAGTGCTGCCCTTTAAATACTGGGTTTTATCTCTGGAAATGAACAAGAGAGTAGACTTCTTGATGCACAGAGTCCATAACTACAGTTCCCTCCATTTGAGAAAGATGTTCTATGAGTGCACCATGTCCATCAAGCACAGAGATGTTTGATTTCAAGGTAGGCAATGTGTTATTTTCCCTTCCAAGCAGCCTTGTCAGATACAGTTAAAGATTAATATCATAAAATAACCCTCAGGAAGAATTTTTGTCTGCTTTGCCCCACTTATCTCACAGTATATTCAAATAACTATGGATAAAACACTACATGCATCTGGCAGCTAATATATAGCTGCAATATAGCTGCTGGAGTTAAGAGATTGGATTACTATTTAACAGAATAACTTCTGCTAGACTTCTCTGGCTAGCATTTAATGTCTCTGTGCTCCTTTTGAATTAAATTCTTTTCCACACCTCTTCTCTTCAGCTGTGGGTAACAGATGAGGTTCAGCATTTTCCAACAGAACAAAAATCCAGATACTCTAAGTTAAAGTGTTCACCTTCCACACTCATACATGGATACATATAATTTCAGCACTCCTGAGTGATGAATGAATCAATTTTCTACAGTGCAGAAACAAGCAGAAATATTGAATGACTTTTTCTAAAGAAAAATATACTCTTTAACTTCTTTATCACACTTGCTTTCCATGACAAGCAACCCCAGGGTGGGACACTGTCAGCATATCTAGTCCTTTGGGTATCAGGCTGGAGGTGTCACTGCCATAAAGGTGGTGCCCTAGTAAAGGTCCTTAGATGTATGGTTGTCTGCTGCTATTTGAGCATTTACTGCTGGTTGTAGTTTCTGAGTCACACATTTTGCTGTAGGCAGTGAAATACCACTGCAGTCAGACCTATTAAAAACCAGGCTATCAGTGTCCTATGTTAACATTAACTCAGTTAACCTGGATGACCTCTTTGGCTGTTGAGCAATATTTAATTTATTCTCCCTCCTGCCTGCCAGAGGAGTGGGTGCAAACCTAAACCAGAATCCTGGTATCTACCTCACTTAATTTCTCAATACCACAGTGTTTCATAACTTGCTTATATTGCTGCCCTTTGCTCCCTCTACATGACTTCTGTCTGTTGGCAATGTGCTGCATCAACATTATCATCCCTGAGGATACACATCAGTTTGTCATGTTGGAATTTATCAAAAGCCTTCTCAAAGTCAGCAGAGAAATACAGAGAGAAATACATTTGTTCCAATGTATAACATCTTGGGCTTAGGATTGCTTACTTTGTCCTGTTTCCTGAACATAACTGACTACAGGCTGACTTCTATCCCTTTTTCTCAGTGTTGCTCTATATTCCTTCAAGAATTTAAAGTATTTTAAATGCTTGTTTATCAGATAGACAGCTTGGTGTCAATCACTGTTCATGGCATTAGGAATTATTATGAAAGAATGTAGATCTGTGAAGCTTTCCTTCAAAGTGTCCTGCACGTAGTTGGTAACAAAGTTTCAGCTATTTTGTTTTGAACTATTACAAGGCTATGGCACTTCATCTCTAGTATCACTAGATATCAATAGATAGACTAGACTAGTATCTAGTCTTCTGTCATACCCTTTACTTTCTAGGCTCTAAGTCAGAATTATCAGCCCCTCTCTATGAGTGTCTCTCCCCAGGCTTCTGAGAAGAAAAATTTCTGTTTTGTATTCTTACCTGTCTTTCCAGAGTAGTTTTTTCTCTGCAGCATATTTTGTTGGTTTTGATTTTCATCTGGCTAACCCCCTTTTATATTCCAGAAATCTCCTGGAGCCCAGATAAAAGGGGTTGGGTTCCCTTGCACTTCTGTCTTTGTTGTAAAAATTCTTAATTCCTTCCTTCTCCTACCTTTCTTCCACAGTTTCCATAATTTTCAGAATCCTGTCAGTCCCTTTATGGTTGCCTAGCTTTGTATCTTTTCATCTACCCTCACAATGAGGTGGTTTTATATTCCAGAATTCAAAAATATCAGGTTTTTTCAGGTTTTTTCTGTGTTTTTATTCTCTTCTATTTATTGAATCTCCCCTTTGAAGTCTATTCCTCATGTTTGTTTCATTTTAATTTTGAATCTACCTACAAAATTTGAAAATTTTCTGTTTTACATTCTTTCAAGTTTAACCTCAGCTAGAGAATGTGCTGGTCCCACAAAGAGAATGAAGTTTTAATATTGCAATATATTTGATTTCTTGCAAGACCAGCTTTTCTGTTCAGCTGGGATGATGCTGAAACAAGACATTCTAGATAACAGGATCATGTCTATTGTTTGCAAATTGAATCAACCTGTTTTCCCTTTTACTCTTAAATACAAAGCTGGGAATTCCCAATGACACTACCCATACAACTGCTTTATTTTCTGGCACTATAATCAAATTCTCCCAGCCCTTCTTCTCTTTATCTCCTTCCCTTGCCACTCCCCACCCAGATCTTTATAAGAACTATTCCTTACATCTCCTTGGAAGGTTTCCAGAGGGCATAAAAAATTAAAATACAGACTCCAGATGGCAAGGATAGTAATCATATGCAGATCATGTTCCCAGAGTACTTGTAGCCAAGGGTTTTTTTTTTTTTTTTTTTTTTCAGTTTGGTTTGGGGTTTCTTGGGTTCAGGACTTTTGGGATGTTTTGTTAGGTTTTTTTTTTTTTTTTTTTTTTTTAATCCTGTGCAATATCTTAATTCACCTAAAAGTACCATATCATAAACATTTCCTAGTTTTAAATATTTCATTTCACAGAGTTCCATACAGGTATGTTTTCAAGTGTTTGTCCCCCTTTGATGTTTTTGGAAGCTGTTTGATTTATTTTACAATTAATATTTATACCCCATGTGGTATTCTTCACTCATTAATTCTGCACCCATATTTTGCATACCATATTTTACAGAAGGCAACCACTAACTTACATCAGTTTCTACAGATGGGTAATTAACCCCAAATTGGTAATTTAAAAATCATATTAAAAAACCCAAAGTCCATTTTTCCTTCAGTTTTCTTGGAAGTGTCTATTGAGTTTCAGTAGAGAAGAAGGTTTAAAAAGTTTCTGCATAACTGTGGAATTCCACTAGAAAAGAAGGAAATTAAGAAAGTTAAAGAATAAGAAAATTCAGTGTGAAGATGATTCATCTTATCCTCTAAATGACTGCAAAGTTTTCTAGAACTGATAAAACAACACCATTTCCTTTACTGTCCTTCTTTGACATCGCTCAACCATTTCAACTGAAGCCACCCAAATGATTCAGTTTGAGGCTGACACTCAAAAGTCAATCAAAATGTTTTAAATATGGCAAAGGTACAAGCATTTAAGAAGAGGATCTCATACCAGTAAACACTTGGAAATCTGAGCTAGAGGCATCCTTTTTTTCCAGAGCCATATCCACTGCCCTGGCCAGATGCAAACAGCTGTTTCTGGGCAGTGGCTGCTCAGCTGTGCACTGCTGGCTGCACTCCAGTCTCAGGTGACACAGTGTCTATCCTCTGCTCTGACTAAAAGCAGCACTGATTTCACTTATCAGAAAAAAAACTTCCTTCCCTAACAGGAAAAATTAGTCTCTCACCTGAGCTGGTGAAAGCTCCTTGCTCACCAATATTGAGGGTAAGGCTGGGAATCATTAGAAAGCCTGATGTGCAATAGGAGCTGTGTGGTCCCTGGTGTGATCTTCTATTTAAATAGACCTACAAACCTTTCTTTCGGAATTTATTTGCCCTAACAAAGAGGAAAAAATTCACCAGATTGCTGTATAGTATTTTTCCTAAACACAAATTTAGGAAATCCCTTCTGCGGAAGCTTCAACAAGAACATACATCTAAATGAAGAAGATGTAAGCAGTATTGTTTATAGAAGAATAAAAGCTCTCAAATGGTTTGCTATAGCTTCCTAGCAGTCATTTGCTTTTAATCATTACCATATTAAAATACTGAGCAGGAATGTCATTACAATACATTTTTAATTGAACATGGAAAGAAATAAATGGAATTAATTTGTTATTTGCAGATTTCCTCTGTGAAAAAACCTGCTTGGTGAGATTACACTGCACACATAAAAGGAACGCTGAAAAATGAGCTTGACAGTGGAATGCAAGGTGGAGAATAAAAAAATATGCAGGTAAGGAATTTTGTCCACTAATTAAGACTAGTGGATTGTAACAAGATTCCTGGAGACCAGCACTCCTTGCATAAATCACTTGAACAAGCACTTTCAAACAAGGGCATCTCGAGTTGATTTACCCTATCTGGATTAATTTTGAAGACCACTGCACACCTGCTGAAGCAGCCCTACAGCAGAGTTCACAAGGGTAGCTGTCAGGAGTGACCTTTCAGTGCTGCTGGAAGCTCTCTCTCCTCCCCCAAAGCTGAGTAGAACCAGCTCTTGCAAGCGTTGTGCTCCAGATTTGGTCTCCCATGGTTCACTGAATAAATGTGCTGATGGGATGCCCACGTGAAACCACCAAGGGAAGTGCTAGCATTTAAAGAGAGAAGTAAGAAAGTGATTCAAAGGGACGGTGAATTGAAATCTGAACTCAGGAGGCCTCTCTGATGGCCTTGGTCCACACACCGATCCCCTCATCACAGATTATCATAGTTGAGTGGGGATGATAATTTTTGACATGTAATTTAAAATGGAGATCTGTCAGGGAAGAAGTTCTTGCCTCATGTTTTAAATTGTCAAGAAAAAGAGCCTCTTTATGACTTCATAACAGAAGCAAGAAACAATGAGCACATGAGTTTTCTCAGGTATTTTGATAGCAACTGGGATGTTCACCTGTGTTAAGTGACAGTAAGACATAACTTTTCCTGCTTCACACGCTTGAGTTTCATGCTCTTATCTTACTAACTGAAGAACTGTCATTTTTCTCAAATCAGTTATATTGTTTGGATTAAGCCTAACAGTGCCCTTCTGATTTTTTAATGTGTTTTCCATGCTATAAACAACAACGAAGAAGACTTCCAAAAATGGCTTACATAGAGCTGATTGAGGATTAATCGGTCATGGTGTGCTAAATAAACAAACAAAAAAAAATCTTGTTTTGTCATTCCAAAATTGCAAAGGCATTTTTGAATTTTGGAACTTAAATTGTCAGCTAAAAATAAGGATCATTTAATTATTTTTGTGCAGTTTGTCTCTTTGTTAATGATTTTGGCAAATTTTTGCAATTCCAGAATACTTAGCATTTAGTTCAGTGACATAAGCATCACATATGAATTCCTATAATTGCTTTTAGTTAATTTCTACATATAAAGAGCTTCCTTACAGGCTTGAAATAGAAAAAAAAAAGTAGTTTTTTTAGGGGAATGAAATGCAGAGGATGTATTTGGACTCCCAAGGCTCCCTAGGATGTTTCATTCAAGATGTGAAGATGGAGGAGGGTAGTTTATGCAGTTTTGGCAATGTATGGAGCAATCCATCCAGTATCGCTGTTTTAAATGTCTGGGATGCAAACACAAATGCACTCTAACACCCTCCATCCCAGCTCTAGTCACAGATTATTCCTTCTGGCTCGGTAGAATCTACCTGTTTCATACTGAATGGTTTTTATGTTCCTTATCAATAAATTAGCTTGGTGGTTTTTTAGTTGTCAATCCTTCTTTAAGGTTAACTGCTACGGGAGACAGCAAATACTCGAGTGTGCAGCACCGTGTGGCACTGAGTAATGACTGCAGCTGGCACAGCCCAAACCAAGAGTTGCTGTGGAGTATTTTTTAGCTGATCATGGAAATCTATCCATATGTGTAGGAGCTCTGATCATCTGCACAGGAAGGTGAATTATTTAACTTCCTCAGTGTTTTGATCAGAAAGGCAGCAGAGAGTTTGCATTTTAAAGGCAAAGCAAACATTAGGAACTTTCCCTCTTCCACTGGGACACTGCGAGAGCAAACACTACTTTGGGAACACCATGAGCTGAGGGTGAAGCGAAGCACAGCAGGAACACAGCAGAACCCACGCAGGCTCTGCACAGCCACTGGGAACATCACTGAGGATGGAACCGTGGCTATAGCCCTGAGTTAAAACCACAGACAGCATGCAGGTCTAGCAAACCAGAAAGAGAAACAAACAGTAAGGCATTTACCTTCCACATCAAGGCACCTAGGTGGGCTATCTGACCAGATAAGGTTATACATGCACTCAAGGATCTCTGCCCCTTCTAGTTTATATCCAGGAAAGCACTGATAATACACCACTGTTCCTGTGGGGAAGGAGGCCCCGTACTCAGATATGTTAATGTAACTATGAGGAAGAACAAACGGCCTCAGACAACCTGCAAATTAAGAAGAGGGAGGTTTCTTTTATTTTCAAGTGCTTATCTCAGCCATCTTCACACATCTCAGTTACAGTTTCTAAATTGAGGAGTGTGATATTTTTCATCCTCTCCACTATGAATGGCATGTCTGCATGATCTCCCTCAGATAGATCTGCCTCATTATCCTGTTTCAAACCCCTTTGTTGTTTAGCCCACACGCTTTGCTAGCGTGGGCTTCACTCCCAACAAATCCAGGAAAGGTTTTCCAAAACTGACAGTATTTTGTTTAACAAACATTCACCATTTCAGCAGATGGCAATCTCTTTTTGAGGTAGAATTTTTAATAAATAAAGATTGTAATTTATATAAATGGTGAGTTTTATTCCTCCTCCTAAAAAATGACAGTCATGTAAACCCTCTTAAATATTAAAATCGCTCCTGTAACAAAGAGCACACAACTGTAAAAGATTTGCAGGCAGAATTAATGACTTTGAAATTCTAGACTGAGAAAGTCTAAAGGGACTTGACTACCTAGGAGCAGTCCCATGATAAACATTGAGAGAGGTCTCAGACTAAGTTATCAAAAAGTTAAGGTATATGTTATCATCAGAAATTGTAAATGTAGTCAGAATCAGAGACTATGTTGCAGTTCTACTTCTGGAATTACTCCTGAGGGATCTGTATCATGGCTGGTACTGAGCAGTGACAGTTAAATGGTCACCAACCAAATCTGGGGCAACAAAGAGCAGTGAATTCAACAGATGGCATGTCTTTGTAACATGTCATTCCTCATGGCCCTAGAAATGACCCTCTGGGTAATGCTTGATACTGTTTCATTTTTTAATTTGCAATAATGTGGGGAAAAGATGACTAGCAATCATGGAATGAAAAATAATATTTTAGAATTATGTGACTAATGGAAGCTGCATTATGGCAGTCCATAAATAGGAATTAGTGAAGGATGTTTATAGGACTTCCATATTTTTAAGCTAGGGAGGAAACGAAAATCAGCCTGAAAACTCCTTGTAAGGTACTGGCATTTAAAACAAAAAAGCCTCAGCAGCATTTCAAGCAGCTATTTCCTTGCAATGGTCTTTTGAGGGAGAGGAACAAACCCAAAAGAAAATAAAAGAAAAAGCTTGAAAGCTTTTTGCAGCATGCTATACCACCAGAGCAACGATTTCAATATCTGTTGAAGCAGCTGGTTATGTCCCTGCTCAAATAAAGTTTCAAGCATCCTATCTGCTGGCTGCTGCTTCCACCCTGCTCAAGAATGCCTCACACACAGCACACTAATTCCTGCAAACTGAGCAGTCCATCGAGCAGGACAACATAAGCAGCCCCCAGTGGGACAGAAAGAGCACAGATTGCCCAAGCAAGACCAAGCTTACTCTTCTCTAAACTATATCAGGGAAAATTTGGTCCTGCTGGCTCAGAATTTTAATGCTCATTATGTTCCTGTTCATACAGGACAGATATTTATTTGAATTTGTATGACAGCCAAGCATTTGTGAAAATTCCTAGGTCCCCAAACAAGTCAAGCTGCTTGAAAAATTTAATTTTGATTTTTTTTTTGCTAAGTAAAATAATTCCAGACCAGTAATTAATATTATTATCTCATGACAAAAAATAGAGATTAAATTCTTATACACTCTACAATCCTTCCCCACTGCTCTGGCAGGAAAAAAAGGCATTTTAGTGTCATAAGACTCCACTGCCTTTTATAATGAAAGGGTCATAGATATGTAACTGACAGCCTACCTAGAGCAAGTAGACAAGGGGCTTTGATCTTACCAGTGCCTGACATGGCAAACAGAAAATTCTGGAATTCTGCAGTAACTTTATGGAATTTGGCAAAATATGGCAGAGTCTTGAATCTAAATTGCCTATTCTTTGCCTGCCTGGTAAACACAGCACGTGGGTCTTGTGCAATTGATTTCTTAACTTTTATTAGCACTGCTTTTATTTTGAAAAGCAGTTAATATTGACTATTGAGTAGGAGTAATTGATTGTGTTTCACAGCACACAGAAGTAAAAAGCCATGAGGTATTTGGGATACTTCTGCTTACTCAGTAAATATTTTCTGTCAAAAAGTTTGCCTCTGGATCTTTGGCAAATACATCATCTGCAAATCAATCTTTTAAACATTCATCTCCTCTTACTGCAGAAGTTTTAATCTACCTAAATTAGATGTGAGGTGCACCTACACAGAAAGGGGCTTATGTGCCCCTCATACTGCCTTATGTGATGCCATTGCTGATAAGATACCCCAAAACTGACGCGTGCTTTGCTATAGTTTTGCAAAACCTCCCCTTTGCTGTTAGGCCTGTTCAGATACCATGTGTGCATCTAAAATGCTGAACTAGCCTGGTAATATGTCTAAGTTTCTGCCATAGTCGAAGGCAAGATCTTGGGGGACAATCTGATGTGCTACTGCTCCTGAGAAGTGTCCCAGCTCCCCTGCCTGCCCTGACTCTGCAAATTGGTGTGACAGTGTAATTAAGTGCCTACAGAGAAGTGTTAGCTCTATGAGGGGACAGATGGCTTTGAGGAAATTTGGGACTAACCCAGTCTGCTCCTCAGTTAAAATCTCTTGCTGCTGTTTAGTGGGCCAAGCTTGTTACTAAGACAGAGTCAGTGGTACTCAGACGTGCTTATTAGAAATGTGAAGAGAAAGGGAGCCCAAGATTATTGAATTTCCATTCACTTAAGCTGGCTTACCCCCAGCCATTTCTCACAGTCTAAGCTGAGCTGGGATCCCATGCTGTTGATATTTCTAGTTCTACAGCTAATGGCCTTTCTGGCCAAAATCATCCCTGTGCACACCCCGAATTTTTAGTCAATATGTAAATGTTTAGTGGATTGTGAATCTAATCAACAGCTCTGCTGTTGAAGAACAGGTTTCAGTTTCTCCCCTCTACCCCTGCCTTCTGCACAAAGTAAAGGAAAATAAAGCGCAGTTAGAAGCTTAAATTTTTCCACAAGTTAATTGGTGAAAAAATGCAAGATGCCCAGCAGAACTTCTGACTGATTATCTTGGTTGTTTTTTACTTTGCAGATTTGAACTTTGCAAACAGAAAAGCAGTATTTAAAGTAGTATTATAAGCATGGGAATGTTCAGGAAGCAACATCTTTCCTGCAGTGAGCAAAGGGAAAGAGATATCAAAAAAAATCTGAGCAGCAGCACTACTCAAACACTGCACTGTGGAGCTTATCAGATCACTGACTTTCTTACAACTGTAGGAAAAATTATTGGCAAACTATCACAAGATACATGAGCTATAAAACAGGACGTGCTGAAGTACTAAACCTTGACATATGGGTAGATTATCCCATGTTCCATCGTCTTGGCATATGGAAACCATGTTGTCTAAGTCAGGGTAACGGATCTGGAATCCTTTATGACAGCTGATTATTAACTTATCGCCAGTCCTGTATGTCTTGTTATGAACCTCTGCATCTTCAACATGTGGAACAAGGCAATCTGTGACTTCATGAGAAAAAGAAATAGTAACTTAATTACAAAAACATGGCTAGCTGTTCAGTAATCAAACTCTTAAACAAAAGTTAGCATCCAATATAAGTGCTCTGCTTAAACTGTTTGGAAAATGTATTCATTTCAGTAAAAGTGCCCTTTCCCTAGTAAACCACCATTTTACCAAGTCTATAGCATGGTAGGAGAAGCTGAGGTGCTACAATAATGGATCATTCTCCCAGACTTTTTAAAACAAACAAAATTAGGAGCCTTTAAGAAGTCTGTGGTTAATTTTGGCCCTCCATTCATCATATGTGCAATTACACCCAAAAGTCTGACTATCCCAAGGTTCCATGTGAAGGCAGACTCTGACAGCACTAAGGACAGGACGAAAGAAAAGATAAAATACAGATATGGCATGAGGAACACAGAAAAGCTGCAGTTTTAGCAGAGAGACAGATGAAAATCAGGTACATTTACAATGGTTTATCAAGCTCCATTCCACAGAGTTCATTTTGAGAATGACTTCACTTTAATTTCCTTGATTATGTTTTAAACCAGATATTTTGTGTGCCTGCATTCATATGCCTTTAGAGGACATGATTTTTAGGGTCCTGAGCAGCATCTTGAGTGCTTGTAGAAGATTCTCAAGAAAGGACTGCAAACCTGAAGCGATATACAGGGATGGGCTCCAGTGCCTGTCTGTGACACATGCATCAGTCACAGATCTCACTCTAGGTAGTAGTGCCAGACACCAAAATACAGAATGAAACTTAGAACACTGAAAGATGTACAAAGTGGAAAGGGGAAGCGGGGGAAAAATCCCCTAGTAATACTGAATAATTGAGAAACAAGCTGAGGGAATAGTCTGGGTAACTCAAAGCTCATCCTCATCACAAAGGCAAAGTGAGATGAAACAGAAGTCAGGGAAAGATTAAATATTGTGAGAAAAATTTTGTTTGTCAGACAGTAGTCAATCCATGACAGAGATTGTAATAAAAGTTTCCAGGCATCAAAACCCAAGAATTATTTCAAACACAAAAAAGACAGAAAAAATATTATAAGCCTGTGTTATGCTGTTTTATTCCCCTAACACCTCTACCATGAGAGACAATTATATTCATTTAGGAATACTGAATATATTAAGGAAAAAAACCCCAGAAATCCCTAGAGACTTGCATAGAACAGAAAGTTTCTGCCATTTTCATGAGTAATTCTTGCTATAGAGGAAAAGGCAAAGCTAAATTTGCATTTAGCAATTAATTTTTAGTAAGCACTAAGCAAAGTGATGGTGACAGCTTCTTTGTTTCGAAGCATAAATTAAAGGAAGATAAACTGTCATTTAGCACAGCACTCACAAACTACTAAGAGCAAATGTATTTCGTAATGTTTTTATTTAGTTAGGCAAACTGAGACTCTGTCACTAAATTTTACTAACCTGAAGTGGGACTGTTCCCCCAGTTAAAACATACTTTGTATCTTCCCATCACAGGGATGTTTCTAAAATACATTGTACTTAGCTAACTTTTTGGTATGGGACCTGAGCACATTATTAGTTAAAAATTCTTCCATTTCTCTTGTTACTTTTTAGCTTCTTGGCAGCAGCTGCAGGTGCCTCCTGATGCTGGTAGCAGGAAAGGCTGGCAGCCTGCCAGACAGGCTGAGAAACTGCAGCAAGAAGTTTTCTTGGAATTTATTCATTTATAAATACACAAGTCTGGGAGGATCCATGCCCTAACTAGGAGGTTGTAAAATACACTGGCGAGGGTGCAGACATTACTTTCAAAGACAGAACAGTTTTTTCTCTCTCTGTAAAGTTAATCAGCAGAGAAGACAGCAGAGGATGCCCCAGAAGAAATGCTTTACACTAAGCCATAAATGCTGTCATGAAGAGGCTGTCCTGGGCACCCCACGAGGATGGGATGAGATAGATGGAGAACCTGCCTGGCTGCCCCGCAGCAGGAGACTGGAGATGGATGCCAGAAGATAACGTCAGTGAACAGCTCCCTCTCTTGCTACAACATCTTTCTGTTGCTATACAAATAAAGGATGTGTGTGTACACAGAGCACAGTAAAACATGAAATTTCCCTTTCAAAGTGGAGGAAATTGATTCTGTAACAACGATCTATCACAGAGATTCCATCCCTATTATTCCAAGGAACAGCTGTAGATGGGATCATTTTAATCAGGTAGATGTTGGCAGAGAACAGCGATAAGTTGCTTGCTGCACCGTCCTCCGCCTGCCACATCCTGGCTGACTTTGATAACAGGCTTATTACAAGCCCCAGCTAAACACCAGACCAATGGACCACAATATTACAGCTCTTTATCCTGATGCCTCGCAAGCAAATGCTTTCCCACTGGCTGAATTCATATTGTTTAGCATTTAGGCATAAACTGCAGTAGCCACCTCTCCACAAACAACTGGATTAGCTGGCACCAATTCTGCTTGGAAGAGCTAGAAGGAAGTGACTGAATTTTAAAATGTCCTGTCCCAGAATATAAACTACTTTATTCTAAGTCCTTCTCAGCAAATCCGTGGAAGCTGCTAAACCACTTAAGGGAATATACGGTCTTTAACCAGCATCAAACAGCAAAGGCTGACTTATACTCCTTTCTGGCAGTTTTACATGATCTGCTTATATCTACTGACTGAGTATTAAAATGGGCCAGCCAGAAGGACACATTTCTTATCTTGCAGGGGCAGAAAGAGGTGGGGCAGAGCCAGCAGGCTCAACAGCCTGACAGGCACAAGGGCTCACCTTGCCCTAACTTTCATGAAGATTTGTACATTCGGAACTCTTGGCTTTAGCAAACCAAGTGCGTTCCTCATCACAGAAGATTGGTCTGAAGAATAAAATTTGTTAAACATTAGAGTGTTTTGCTCAGGTGCAAACAATGCAGAATCTCTCAGAACTGTTCCTTCTACCCCATGGGGAAGAAAGATCACCCTACCTCCTCCCAAGAGCACTTGGACCACAACAGCAACTCAGAAGGAAGGCATGATGTAGACACCATGGAGATAGCCACACCATCCATGGGTACCAGCTGGCCTGGGATGGCTTGTATCTATTGCAGGTGAGCCCTTACCATCCAAAAATTATCCTTGGTCCATGCTAATCCAAGGAGGTGCTTGTAGGATTTAATTGGGAGTACTGCTGGGTATTGGCCAAAACCATGTCAAGGTCCCTTCCAACACTGTAAGAGTGTGTACAATCAAAGAACTGTGTCCCAGTCCCTGCTCTGGCACTGTTTTGTTTGTTATCTGTATGTAAATTCAAATGCAGAGGTCTGGTGCTCCTGTGTATCTCACTGTGGACAAGTCTCTGAATTAGCCTTGACTACATTGAGTCACACCACTGGCAAGCTGGAACAGAGAGAAACAGGGAGGAAGGATGAAAGGAATATAATGAAGAATTGGTTTGATGCAAGGACAGCTCATCTACACTCTGTTCTCTTAAAAGTAAGCATTAAAGAATAATATTGTCCCCTTTTTTTTTACTAGTGTTTAATCTGCAGTACTATATTATTAGGATTGTTCTGTGGATGGCAAACACAGTATTTTAGTGCATATTAAATAATCATTTCTTTTTATTGTCTTTGTTGGTATTGCAACAGTGCAGAGAGATTTTGCCTAAGATCTGTGGCTATTGAGCTGTGGCCTGGTTACAAATATCACAGAGTGCTTGTAACCAGTCTTAAGAAACAGCAAACACTGGGCAAGACAAATAAGAGATGGAAAAATAAAAATACTTCAGTCATCTTACAGATTCAGGGACAAAGGCAAAGCAAATGGAGGGATAAATGTCCTGCAGGACAGCTGTAGCCAAATCAAGTACTAGTCCAATACTTTCACTGCAGGTTTATCATGCCTGGGAGAATGAGGCACTGAGAACATGTCCAAGGTGTCTGCCTGCAGAAGCACAGGGAGAGGAGGGCACAGCTCTTCGCTTCATTGCCATCTCCATGCAGACTGCAAATTTAGATTCAATCTCATAGGAAAGAGCTAGCATTTGTTCCAAGTAGGGCAACAGCCTCAGCAGCCACATTATCACAGTGGGAGAAGATTAGATTAAAGTGTGAACAACATGACATACTGCTCTTAAACAGTAAATACAAAATTCCTGCCTCAGAGGTTTGGCATTTATGTGCATAACCATATTAGAGCTGATGATAGGAACAGTCACAATATGCTGTAGATCAACATAAGAACATAACTCTAAGCATACAGATTTTTGACAGGGCATTTATTGGGCACCAAGTCACGCAACTTCATTCTCATCCTGACACATAAAATCTCCTGCCTCTTAACGAGAAATGACAGACCTATAAAATCAAATAGATTGGGTGAAGAGTTCCAGGCAAACATATTAGATCTAAAATCAATTGCATTCTGAAACAGGTTGCTTTGCTTCCTTTGGTAAATAGCATCCATTTGTGATTAAGAGATTGTGCTAGCAAACACATAATGACAATTAAATGTACATAACATATAGACATAAAATTATCCTTCTCCAAATCCAAACTCCTGAGAATAAATGAACTCCAAAGTACAGAGTGTTTTTACTGTTCAAGCTCTGTTGGCACTGCCTGACATTTAAATATGCTGAGATGAAAGGCGTGTAGAGCATACCATAGCCCATGAAGCAGCCAGCCCCTGCCGTAAATGGTAAATGCAGCATAAAGTTTATTTCACCTTGTGATATGTAATGATGAATGGGAAAACATTAACTTCTCTCTTCTCCAGCAGTTGCTAGAAATTTCAAATTTCTTTCTATATATCATTACAGAATTTCTGCAATGAAGACTTTTATGTGTGTCATTAGACAGCTGAGAATCACAAACCCTGTTGTAATTCTCTCTTAATTCATCTCCAGATGTGCCACGTTCCTACACTGTCCACCTCCCTACCATGGCCCTCTCTCAATATTCTGCTCCCAGTGTGCACACCCACCCCCCCCCGGATCACAAACAAGCACCTGCAGTTTTTATAAAGGAAAAGTGATGCATGATCCTATGCAGTAATTGTGTTTGTGAGCCACATAAGTCTTTAACTACCTCTGAATAAAGTCCATGTATTTATTTAAATGTCCATGTATTTATTTAAATGGGGAAAGGTAACCTGAAGTAGAATTTATCTTGCTCCACCATGAAGACAATGAGGCAATGGCTAATGTCTTCAGTGGAGAAGTCACAACACTAAAATGTAAACACTTTATTTAACCAACACTTTTCATGTTGGTTGACTTTAATAGCTCTGTTGACCGAAAATAAATCAACAACAAGGACAGGTTATATCTTTAATATACTTGGTGAAATAAATAATTTGTGCTGTTTGGGTGTACTTTGGCCAAAATTTACAGTTATGACATTCAAATTAATCCTGCCTCTAAGACCTAGAAGAAGAAAGCAATGTAACATCCTAAGTATTTAAACCAAATACAATTTCAAATATACAATAAAAATAAATTGGTTTATGCCATAATAGTCTGAATTATCTCAGAGTAAACTTCTACCCTGGCTTTAAACTTTTGCAGGCTCTGTGTATTTGATTTTGCTACTTGACTCATGCATACATCACCAAATACTATTGTTTAAAATTCCTGATTAGCAGGAGCAGTAGCATTGGAAATTGATTGTATTTTCCTAGTAAAATATTGCAGAAAGGAATATTAAATGGGCAGTTTTAATAAATAGTTACAGTTAACTTACAATGGAGGTTGTTTTTCCTCTCTGCATCAATTTGTAGCTAGTTAAAAGAGGAGGTTAAATTCTGTTTTCACAATTTGTTATGTCCCTTTCAACACACACAGCCTCTCACGGTACAAATTTATCTGACAAAGGAGGATTATGGATGGAAAATTAAAGTATGTATCCAATAAGACAAAGTGAAACGGACTCCAGCCTGTTGTGTTTTGTCGAGAGACACATAGACGTGGAACATGGACAAGTGAGAAGAACTGACGTGTTGAACAACTTGAAGAAAATTGACTTACCTTCTTGTAGGCACACTGGTTTATCACCGGGTTTCCAGCTCAGGGAGCCATTAAAGTGTCGCACACAAAGTTTTTTGGAAGTACCATTGAGCCTGTATCCTTCTTGGCAATGGAACCGGACCACCATGCTTTCGAAGAAAACACCTGTGCTGGGTGTCTTGTAGCCATGTTCAGGAGCTCCAGGGTCAGCACACGCTTGCAGGTCATCAAACCCTGTGTCAGACAAAGGTACAATCCAACTGTGCTCATTTACTCCTTTTTCTGTCTTTATCCATTATCTTCACAAGGACCTTGTAGCTTCTATATTGACTGCTAGCAGCCCTGCTTGGGTGCAGGTACTCCAGGAGAGGACCCACCCCCAGCTGAAATGCTCAGGTGACAGAAGTACCCCTGTCTTTTCATGCAGCTACTGGGGAAGCAAAAGTCAAGCACACTCCTCAGTAGCTGCCCTAGATAAAAATAAAGCACTTGACACAGCCTACCAGTGGGAATTGCTCAGTAATGTGTCTGTAATTACTTCTGGGGACTATGGGGTTTTGGAGGTTTCGTGCAGTCACTGGTAAGAATAATAATGTGTCAGAAGCAGAGAGGAGGAGGAAATAAAGGGGCATAAAACGTAACTGCCATCCAAAGACACAGTAATTGAAATAGGAGAACTGCTAAATACAGGGAGATTCCAAGATGGGAGGGAGATCTGCCACAGGGGAAAGGGACACTGTGATGTTGGATGAATGTGACCCCCTTATCACTTTGGCGTGGTGGCCCTACCACGCTTTCCAAACACTGTTGTGGGAGTGCTGTATTACTTCATTGACACAAGAAGGGAATTTGTGAAGTCCTTTACCTTTACAAAATTAACTGTAAAATGACAAACCAAACCCCAACAGTTGCAATCAATAAGTGTGACTGTTTATCACTTTATCAAACTCATTTCAATGCCATTTGCATAAGTGGAAGCTTTTTTAACTGCAAAGCACCAAAGGTTTAGTGCAGCAGTGAACAAGGGCTGCATACAGAAAAAGCAAATAGCTTTGGAACAGGAACAGCAGGGTGGGGGGGGGGTAATTAATGCCAGCAGGAGGGATGCCTGGAAAATGTGAAAATCATTGCATGATAGTTTTAATGTTTTGATTTTAAAATAATAGTATCAGAGAACCTCAGCTACTTCCTGCGTGATAAGAATGAGATGCCTCCATGGTGCAGTCAGAGGGAAGGAAGATATTACAGTAAAGGACTTTTTGAAATAAATCTCCATTTCCTGAGGCTAAATCATTACCTCTGCCAAGGGCTCATTGTGGTGCTGTGGCAGCCAAATGGAGAGCACTGAAGGTGATGAAAGGCTCTTGCATTTGAGCACTGAATGTCTCTGCTCAGTCCCCTGGCTGACAGCTGCTAATGGAGAAGCAGGAGGTCCACACCAAGCCACTTGTGTCCCATGTCCCATTACCTGCTCCTGTTAGCAGAGGCAGGACACACTGTGGGGTCACCAGGGTGGATTGCACATTCCTGATTTCCAGGTCCTGTGCTGAACTCCCCAACCAGGCTACAATTCCCAGGAGGTGATGTGATGGACAGAGCCCAGCCTGAATTCCATGACCAACAGCGAGGCTGTGCCTCTCTGCAGTGCTCCAACACCCATGGACTGTCATCAGGGCAACAATGGACCTCCCTCTCCACTTTCCCAGCATCCCCTCTCCTGGCTGAAACAGCACAAGAGCAGCAGAGCAGCTGCTCCTGTGCAGCTTCACTCCTCCATCCAGTGCAGTTCATCCTGGGAACTGAAGGATCAGTGCAGTGACCAAGTCAAACACATTCCTGAATTCCACCCACACCTGCTCATCTGCCACAGCTCAAGTCCTCCAGTGCAAATCGCGCCAGAATCTCTGGTGTTTGCCAATGGGATGAACAAGGAGAAGCACAGTCATTATGATCATGGGATTACATGCTGTAGGCAATACTTACTAGCAGAGAAAGGCTGTCCATTTTTACTGGAGATTAAAAAGAAGCTTCTTATGCTTCAGACAGCAAGCCCACGTCCTTTAATAATGTCAGCGAAGATCTTAATTATTTCTCATTAAGCCAAGGGATAACATGACATTTAGATGAATTTTGTAACTTCAGTAATCTTGGAATTTGCAGTCAGGCGAGGAATACTGTAACCCACCTGTGGGGGGCGGTCCTGGGGAAGATCAGCTAGGGATGCCCTGGGAAACTACAGTGGTGTAAGGAAAAGCATTGCCCTAGGGTTCCCGCCTTCCCCCATGTCTATCATTAGTTGCACCCTCCCCTGTTAATAGCCATCAACCAGTTGTGCTATCCCCAGTTCTGGAAAGTTTGTTGTTCTATGTACTGTTATTGGTTCTCTCACTGAAACCACTCCTTCCCCTCTCTCCCATTGGTTTTCCCCAGATCACCCCATCTTATCCCACTGGTCCTTCTGTAGCCTGACCCCGCCTTTCCTCCCTCTGTTATAAACTCTGACCCCTCCTCTGGAAGGGGCTCTCAGAGTCAGCTCCCCTCTCGTGAGGCTGCCTCCCTGCTCTCTTCCTACTTCCTCCTGCTGCCTCCTTCCCTTGCCGCACCTTCAATAAACCCACGAGAACAACAGCGCTCTGAGTGTCCTCCCGTCATTTGGTGGATTGGATTTCTACGCTATCTGGGCTCCTGTTGACCGGCCAGCAGTGGGCTTCCCTGCAGGACCAAGGTCCAGGGTGGCCTACACCCACCTTGAGATATGTGTCCTTTCTCACTAGCTGCATCAGGGAAGAGTACACTGCTGCCTACTACTTTGCCTCTGCAACAACATAGAAAAAGGAAAGGTGCTGAGGTCACACATAATTTGCTTGGTAAAAAAAATGAGCCAAGCTCATCTCTCAGTTTTCATTATGTCAGATATGCAAAGTTAGAGATTTTGTGTTTGTCAGCACAAAACCAGACATGGAAGACAAGAATGTTTCTTTCCCTGGTGCAGGCTAATTCTGTCACTCTACTGCCACTTTTCTGGCGACCCTTCACAAGCAATGATTTCCATTCTCCTAGGGATCCTTTTGCAGTGTGTTGATCTCTCAGGTTCTTTTTCTCGAGTGCTGTTAGTGAGCAGACAAATCTATCCCCAAGGGGAATTCCCAAGTGGAAACTGGAACACAAATGGGAAAACTGATTTAGGCACCCTCTGGTTTCTACAGAGCCAGTAGCCAGCTGTTACTCAGTTACTGCATAAGAGATGACACATGGACTCAGCATAGTACCACTTCCTGGCCTGTTCCTGAAGCAAGGAAGAAGGAAAAAGCCTCAGGGAAAAGCCAGTTAGGCAGTTGGCACACACAGTACAGTAACACCTCATGGTAAAGCCATGAAGGCAAAGCAAACAAATCCCTAACCCCATCTTAGCTCCATAGACAGCAACAGTAGACTCAGCCCAAATCGAAGTCCTGCTGAAAACAGTGGAAGGCACCTGTATATCAAATTTCTTTATGAAAGTGTAGATGATCCAGGCACAAAGCAGAGAAGCCAGGGCTGTGCTGGGGCTGGGAAGGAGGAAGGACACATATGAGGAAGGTGTGGGGAGGCTGCCCCTGTGCTGAGGATCTCCAATGCACAATAGGCACTGCAGGTGTTCCAAAGGGGCAATTTCCACCATCCAGAGAAGCCAGGAACTGCTCTGATTTTCACCAGGGCTGTTCCTCTCTTGCACAAGAGCTGTAGTTAAGTTTCAACAGCTTATTTAGCTGACAGCTAAGTCCATCAGTCTTTTCCAATTTAAGTTTGAACTTTCTGGTGCAATATTCAACTACAATAATGCTCAAACATCCCTGAGAATTGCCATCTTCCAGTTCTTCTTAATAACAGCAGAATTAGACCCTTTACAGAATAATCCTTTCCATATAATCTCATCTAGTTAAGCCTATCAAAATTTTTTGAATATATGTCTTCAATGAGATACAGCTTGGTAATTTTTTTTTCTCACAATCTTTGTTTTCTTTTCTTTTTCAAAACTATGCATTTAAGAGCAGCTACTCCAAGTTGTGACACAGTAACTTTCTAATGGTAGAAGTAATCCTACATCATAGATAAGGTGCTATAGACATCTTATGCTCCAATCTCTTTAGAACCTGATGAAAAAAGCCAAAAATCTTCTCAGCCAGAGCTACCATATAAGTCTTTGGAAGAGAAAGTCAATCTTTTGGCTATAATAAAAAGCTTCTATCCTTCAGGAAAAAGGTATATAAGATAGAAAGTAACTTAGAACTACAATGGATTCTGTTTCTTGACAAACCCTTCAATGAGTCTTTGGGAAAAAGAAGCTTACTGGACTTTTACTCATGGTTAAAAGGAGGGAAGGGGAAATCATCATCACTACCTACTAGTAAGCATTATACAACACACTTGTTAAATAGAGTAGTAAGCTTTCATGTTGCCTATATAGTAAAAATTTAATAAAGCCAGCAGCCATCATAATCAATACTACATCATTGGCAGCAACTTTATGGGAGGCTATTGTATGGCTTTAAATCCCTAAAGTAAAGACTACACAATTGCTGCTGGAAGTGATTATTTCAGTAATCAAAATAGGTTAATATTTGGTCCAAGTTGCAGACTTTCTGTATCACAGCACCTTTAAGGGATATTGTGTAAAATATCATGGACAATAATATCTTCTTGGCAAGGTTAATGAGCACATAAGGTCATCATCACCAGCAAAGCATGCAGTTGATATAGAATATATTTTGGGTTTGGTATTTACCAATTTACCACATTTCTACTGTTGGACCAATCAGAAAATAGCAATGTTCTTGATCTGGATAACCCTCAAGCAGATTATATGGGTGTTTACTTTACTTAAATTTCTTGGTATTGTCAGTCAGGTAAAATAATGTAAAATTAATGAAAAGACTGAAAAGCTAGCAATGCCCTCCTTGGGGTATAAAATGAATCATTGTAAATAACTTGATTAGATTGCTCCTAGAATTCTGTATCGTGCATTCTCCAACATAAAATGATTCATCTCATCCCCAATGAAAAGCCTGAAAAGTTGGAATCCAGGGGAACATTACATATGTGTGATGACAAGAAATCATAACAGCCACAACTGATCTTCAGACATGCTTAACAAAGGGCAGGAGGAAGAATCCCTCAGTTCATCCTGTAAATCTACTTTTCTCTGTTTCTTTTTCTCAGTTTCATGTTTTCTTTTCCTTGTTTCCCTCTTCTCTCACCCCTGTATCTTACAGCTCCTTGTAAATTCATGGTGCTGGCAAGGTGATTTCTAATCTAGATTTGAGGGACTTCTTTGATTCTAAAGCTGCTATAAAACATTTCACTGACACGCTGATGATGCAAGTGAGCTCAGAACTGGCTGCACTCATTCTTAAACAGAGGCATCACTCTCATTTCATTTTGTTACATACACCCAGTGAATGAAAAGTGGCATATAATGTGCAATAATATTCAAGATAGAGGGTATTTTCAGTGTTTATCTTCAGTAGGATGGAGAATGAGCTTCTTGTACATTAACACCTGCATTTGGGTTCACTAAATCTGTCTCAGCCAGAAGCAGGGAGAGGCAGAGGCTTCACACATGTGGCAGGACCAGACTGCCTGCATGCACATTTTAGAAGGAGTCTGTAAACACTGCAGTAGCAGGTTATATTAGGCCAGCTCTCAGTAAAAAGCCATTCTGGGACTAAAACAGAAGGGCCACAAGTGCAAAAATGCCAAGGGCTTGCTTGTCTTGTACAAAGGAAAAGTCTTTTTCATACCTTCAGGAGTTTCTGCCCCACTTCTGTGAAAGCCATGCAGGCACAGCATTGTGTGCCTCTGGCTGTTTATGCTTCCTTGCTGTTACTGATGTTAATTGAACTATCCATGTACCCCAGGAAGAAGAAAAGGAAGGATGTGCTTCGATTAGCATCTAGACTTGGATGAAATTTAATTATAAAGCTATGATTTCATTAGTGAAATGCCTGCTAAAATCTAAACTCTCCTTAATACCTGATGGGCCAGTAATGCTTAAGCTTTCCTGAGACTTCAGCAGCTTTGTAAAGCCCTGCCCTGTTTAGGATGTGAATCACAGCCTTCCCTGCTATCCTTGCAGAACACGCTCCCAGCACGGCTGCATATCCCTCCTCACTTGGCTAAGCCTTACCCAGGGCAGCCTAACAAGACACTGGAAGAAACAGAGAAGCTCAAATTACTTTGTAGGAGAAACAGAACAGCAAAAAAGACCTCCAAGGGCAGGTATTTTGCTTAAGTCACAAGCTGATCTATCAAATCAAGAACATCATTAAGCTACTTTATCCTTCTTATAACACAAGAGCATCATAGCAGAAAAAAGAAAATCAGTGTATAATGCAGCTCGTGAGCACCAAACTGACCCATCTGCAGTAAAAAATGAATATGCAAGCCCTGCATGAAGGGCAGCAGACTCCAAGAGAGGCAATTGGTCATTCATATGGCTGAAAGGTTGACTCATTTGCAATTCCTCATTTTTCTGATCTTTCATCTTCTCCCACAACCCCAGCCTCCCACCTGTGTTCTCCATCCTCCTTCACCACAACCCACTGTCAGCCAACCCCTCACCTGCCCTTGCACTCTCCTTGAAGATCACCGTGATCCCAAATCTTGCTCACCACCTCCCTTTCTCCTCTTCTCAATGGGCTCTTGGAAAGGGGCAGTCACTCAGAGATGCTCCTAAGGCTCATCAGCTCAACCTTAAAATCCCTACTCAGGTATGACAAGTCCCTGGGCATTTTTGTGCTACAACAAACTGACATCTCCCTAGAAAGCCCAAGAATTGCTGCTCCCTCCAGAGTGGGGACAGGGGATGGAATGTGAGGAGCTGTAAGCAGGATAAAGTGTCCTCAGAGGACAAAAACGGTCTCCTAGGAACCACCCAGGAACTGCTTCTGCCTGGGAACACCACCAGGGAGAAAGGAGCGCAAGCTGCAGTGTCAGCAGGGCAGGTTCCTAGGCCCTGCATAGATGACTGCAGATGTAATAACAGCATCTTTATTTCAGGGGTCACACCTCCAATTAGTTACTCCAATTACCATTCCACACTCACAGCTGACAGCACACCCCAGCTGGTGCCTGACCAGTGTCATACAGCAGGGAACAAGCTGAATTTCCTGCCCATGGAAACCATCACCAGTTTGAATTTTGAATGTGAACCTTGATGCAGGATTCTTTTATTGCCTTGACATTAGGCTAATACACGAGGAAAAACCATTTAAAACTGCAGGAAAAGGAAGGTAGTTCAGAATGCAATCAGCAAAGCACTTCAGTAAACCCACAGAAAACTAAAAAGATGCATTTGTTTCTTCTGGAAAGAGTTTCTTCTAATTAACATCTTAAACAGCACAGACTTATCCCTTTAATCGCAACTTCTCACAATTAATATATCTATGTCATCTTTGTAAATAAGCCATTTCTTTTATAATGCAAGAAGCACTTGTTACTCCCAGGCTTTTGTAATCCAACAAGTCTGACTGCATAATTTATGAACTTTTATGAAATGTCATATGCTGCTCTGTGATCCTCTGAACTTGCCATCACTTAAATGAAAAGCAAAAGGCAGAAAGCAAATTTGCTGCTGCTTCTGCTGACAGAGCTCACGTCTTCTGTGTTTTTGTTACAGAAAGTTACCATGGCTATCCTAGGATATGATTCAGGGTGAATAAAAGCCAATTTACCACACAATAAATCCCACAACCTCATCCCAGCTCCTAAACTTTTAAACTGGCTATTTATTTTTCCAACAAAGCCCTTGAAAATTATTAAACTGGTACTCTGAGGCCTAGACTGGGGTGAGCTCAAATCAAGTATTAGGCAGAAATAATTAAAAATCTGAAGACAAAGTTTGGTCAGCTTTCTGCAAATATAGGGTGAATATTTTCTGAATCTCCATTTATTCAGTTAGTTCAGTTTAATGATTAGTTCTATTCAAACTGCAGACTCCATCAGAAATTAAAAAAAGTGTAAAACCAGAGAGGTTTTTTCCTATTCTGTGAAAAAGCAGCATGTCAGAATAAATGACTTCTTCAATTTCCAATAAGATTTCCTGTTTCTAAGTTAATTTAAAATACAAAATGTGCTTAAATAAGCTTATCTGTGTGCATATTTATTATCAAAAAGGTAATTTAAACTACTTTAAAATGGTGGTCCTTGGAAATGGTAATTCCACGTTTCTTATTAGAACCTTCAACATCCATGAATATTGATCTATTTTATTTATTCTAGTTTTTATTTCATTTACTTATTCTAATTTCTATCTAAAAAAATTCTAAACATGGTTTGACAAGGATGATTAATTTTGAAACAATCCAGTTTTAAAAAATAATCAAACCTCACCTTTTACCATAGTAAAAACAAAAATGCAGTAAAAGATCTCTATACGCTTTAGCAAATGGGCAAATATGTAACACATCCTCCTATTCATTTTGCTGATAAGGCACTGTAATAAAGATGATATTTGCCAATGTGTGCTTGTGAACTGGTGACCCATAAGCATCATCATAAGGAATTAAACATGTACAAATCCAGACTATAAAATATTAATACATCACTTATGCCAATATATTATTTTTACTGATTTAAATGAATAAGTGAGCTCATTACTTGGATTTAAACCAACCAACCCCATTTCTGCTTTCATCCTCAGATGTAACATTTTATATATTAGGTGTCTATTAGAGTTGCAATACTGTCAATGTGGGAATCCAGCCTTAGGTCACTAAACTGGATTAATAACAACATAGAAAACTACTAATAAAAATGTGACAAATAAAACAATATTTCCATAATTTCAAGTATGTTATGGGCTTGCTGTGTTTTTCAAAAAGCAGTATCTAAGTATTGCTGTTTATCTGTCCCATATTCTTAGCACTCTGGAAAAAATTAATTACCATAAGTTAGTTTAAACAATCTTAGTCTAGACAGGCAACCCTGAGGAAATATAGCAAAAAAACCTCATAAAAAATTAATCATGAGCTAGTTACTATAGTAATACTTCTTCTAGACCAATAGCATATAATATTATTCATCACAGCAAATCCAAAGTGATGAAATGTCACACTGTTAAGCAGAGATCCTTGTTTCTGTAAGATGCAGGAATCAAACAGTCAGGGGTATGAGTTGGGGGGGTTGATATTTATGCTCTTATTGGCTACAGGCTTCCCTAGATAACACTATATTTTTATTGTACACCACGCTATGGTAATCCAACCATTTTTTCCTTTTCAGCTGTGCTGTATAAATTGATTTTATACTTTCCCAAGGCCAGGCAGAACTGGATATGGGGACAATCACGATTTATGTGTGAATATTTTAATATTAAACTTTTAAATAAAGTGCACACTAGAGAAGACTGAGAGGCAGGGGATTTAAAAAGCTGGTACATACTAAAACAGGAGAGCTGACACACACTGTCCCCAGCTTTTGCACTGATTCCTTATCACAGTCCTCTGATGCTTCTGAGCACTCTGACAGCTCTTATGCCCTACAGTGATTTTTCCCTATATGCACCTACCCATGAAACCATGGCCTTTGCTCTTAAATGGGGACCTCATCACAGCCATCCATTTTTATTCATCTTTTCCTCTGTATGTTTTCCTTGCTGACACTTATTTGCTTAGCCTTGCACAGTTGGGGTATTATTTACCTACAGATCTAGGAGATGTAAAGGAACACAAAGTGGCTTTGTGGGTTCACCAGGTATTTCCCACACAAGAACTGGCACTGCACCTCCAACATTTGCTTCAGATCACCCTGCAAAGCATTTCTATTTTATTCTAAGTAAAGCTTTTAGAAAGCAAGCAGATAATATCCACTGGGGAAAAAATAACACCCTTATTGATTTTGGTCCTAATCTGGACCCAAGGAGAACTGATTTTCTTCTATATTAAAAAGTTCCTGTATACTTTCTGTGTTCTACTAGTACTGTTAGCATAAAACACAGCTTTTACTCTGTTTCTCTTCCTGAGAATACATTTTCTGAAGAAAAATGGAACATAATCATGCTTTTTTCCGAGTATGTGATAAACCCCAAAATTGTATAGAAAGGCAGCAGGAGTCTGGCTGGGCACTAATAATGAAGTATTGTCATTATATCCAAACACTTTTAACTTAAATTACTCTTTTGAAGTGCTCTGTCCTGTGAGTTATTCTGTCCATACTGAGAAGACTGGAAAAATCAGTGTGAGGTTAAGACAATGCAGACACATTTTTCTTCCCTTTCTTTTTGATTCATAATTGTGTTACACTTAATCCTGGTGTGCCCACTTTCCTCATAAAGTCCTTCCAAGAAATTCCCAGCTGATAGAAGGTGATAGGAGGCTGCTCACAGCATCAGAACAAGCAACTCAGAGCAAAGTCACAGAAGAGCCAGTGAACAAGATGGAAACATTTAAAATTAAAATGCTGTGCAACTCCACAGTCACCATGTTTAACCCCCTAAAAAAAATTCCAGAAAATGTCAATGACAAATTCCACTGGCACACTCAATTTTTGTGGCATCACCAAAAAATCACTGGTGTACAAAGTCCCCTCTGGTCCAGTATTTCTCCTTTCAATGCAATCTCTTTACCCTCTAGTCAGTTTTCTATCAATTCTCCAATTCTTCCATGAACCCAAATCTTCACAAATACTTTCCCTAATGGCAGTTTACAAAAGTCAAGGTGGACAATATCTGCTATATTTTCCTCCCTGGGAAACAAGCTATTTTCTCAGGAGATTAACAGATTATTCTGACACAACCTTTCTTTTACTAAAGCCATGCTTTATTTTATATCATACCTCCAATATTTTTAATCTCTCTACCTTAAAACAACTCTAAAATCTCAAATTTTTGAAGTGAGAGAACCAAGTCCCTGATTGCCAGATCCTGTGGGTTTCTTTCTTTCTTTTTTTTTTTTTTTTTTTTTTTTTTTTTTTTTTTTTTTCCTTTAGTCTGTGAATATTACAGATAGTGTCCTAGGGAAATACTGGAAGTTGCTCCATTTCAGTTCTGTGGCAGTGAATTTAGGCAGAAGAGGAGGAAGTTGAGGATGGAAGAGAAACCAAAGGAACTGGAGCAGGAACAGCAGGAGAGACTTGGCAAAGGTACAGAACTGGGATGTAGAGACATACAAAAACATGGTAGCCTGAAAGGTGACTGACAGCTGTTCGGATTGTGATACCAATAGCAGATCAGAGAGGAGGAGATGGGAACACAAGAAGCAGCCCAATAGGGTTCCTAGGAGGCTAAAATGTGGAACTGGAGAGGGACAAGAGAGAACAGAGAGAAGTGACCCTCAGTCACATGCAACAGAGATGGGCAGTGCCTCACAGGACAACTTTGGAGGCCTGTAAGACACTGAGAGCCTTCTCAAAGTTTAATTGACTACCCTTTTGGATCAGAAAACATGATTTTTTTTTTTTTTTCCTGATGACACCTCTAAAAACTACAGACTCCGTAATGTACTCTGCGTTGACAAACTGAAGTTGAGACTGTCAGATCAAGTCTTGTACAATTTATATAATGTATACATATCTGTTGTATTAGTCAGTTGAAAGATTGAGAGTTAGGGTATTCTTGTGCACAGATAATAGGTATTGCTGAGCTACCTGATGCTTAAAATATTTTCATAAAAGCCAATCTGAAAATCACATATGCTAGTTAAATGTAAAGTTTAGGGGCTTCTGATCTTCAGAAAGCATTAACATCCCTACCTTTCATGAAAATAGGTTCTCATAATTTTGAATAAACAGAAGAATAAGCTGTTATTAAATTGTTATGGTACTGTAAGTTGATTAACTGTAAACTAGGAAAAGTCTAGAGCTAGTAAAATGATAGCTCTTTGTTCTTATTCAAGGGACAGGAGTTTTAACCATATATACAAGCAAATTATTTGGAACTTATTTTTCTTAATAGATATTCATTTGAGGATTTCTCAAGACTCTCTTTCCCCAGAGTGTTAGATGGTTCTTTTCAGAGCAACAGCTACAGCAAACCTAGAATAAAGAACAGGCAGCACATGGATCTGTATATATGCTTTGCGAGAAACAGGCAGCATATCCAGATTTATATGTGTGCCAGTCCCCTAGGATATCATAATTGTGTTTGTTCTTTTAATAACTTTAGGCTCCAGTGATCAGAATAAAAATTCTATGCTGAAGCTAATGCTTCATCCTTAGTTCACCTCACTACCCTGAATTATATAGTAAGCAGACTTAAATAAATGCAGGAGTCTGGCTCCTTCCATACACCAGACTCCAGCCACACACATAATAGGTTGCCTGATTATTTAATTCAGCGTCTCTCTCTTCAAATCTTACTTTGTTTTTACAAAACATTGGCTCAGCCATTTCTTTCCTTGCACAGCTTTCTGAGCCCGCCTTCCAGCATTTGGGGAATTTAGTCCCCTTAAAGGAGCAGCACATCAAGCTTCCTGACTTGAAAGAGCAGTTGCAAGTTATTTAGACAATCTTATTCTTCCTAATTATTATATCTACACTTTACATTTACAACCTCTTTCTACAACCATACTTCAAATAACTGAGTTAGTTGAGCAGTTTATTAAGTAGGCATGGCCTTCCAGCAGCTGTTGTGACTACAGCATGCCAGTCCTAACCTAATGATTACATATGATTTTTTAATTCCTATAACCAGGCTGCAGATTACCTTGTAATGAAGAACGATTTATAGATTACCAGCATCTATGAGGGGCATTAAGACAAATAGAGGTCATAAGCAGCACGGGCTAATGGGACAGTGGTGGGCAGAAAGCCAAACCCCAGTCAGTCAGTGCCTAAGTCCAGTGTGTCATACAAGATAATGGCTGAAAGTGAGCTGAACATGCCTAAATATACTCCCACTTTCAGTTTCTGACCACCTTGAGAAATTTTTTTACATGATCTGACACTATCTTGAACCTTGTTTAAAACCAGAGATAACTGCTTTAGGAAGGTCAGAAATTATAGAATCATAAAATGTTTTGGGTTGGAAGGAATTTAAAAAACAATCTAGTTCCAGCCCCTGTACTATGGGCAGGGAGACCCTTTCACTAGAGCAGGTTGTTTAGAGCCCCCTCCAACCAGGCCTTGAACACTTCCAGGGATGGGGCATCCACAGTTTCTCTGGACAACCTGTGCCAGTGCCTCACCCCCCAGTTCTTGCACAATTCTTGGAGGTCTTGCTGGATTAGACAAGACTACTTGTCTTTGCTACATATGAAATACATGGGTATTTTTTGCCTCCAATAACTCAAAACCAGTTTCACAATAAAACTCTGAATTTGGCTGTTGATAATGCTGGTGGAAAAAGAACATTGATATGGTCCCTGCATCAGTTCCCTGACCACCACCTTATGTTGACCCTTTTCTCTTCATCATTACCCATCTTACTGTCCTCCTAAGGACAATAATGCCCCTTTGTTTCCATATCTCCTCTGTCCTTACTTAGCTTTCTTTTGTGGCTCTGCTAGGTGCCACCTTCCAAATATTTCTATTATTTTCCTTTCTTCCTTCCCATTCTGATTGATGAGAGTTGCCCAGCATAAATTGATCCAGTGTCTGGTGCCAAAACTTTCTTTCTAGAACTGCCTTAAATCCCACATCTCTGTTATTCCCAATAAGGTCTCTGCCATTATTCTCAGTAATGTCTCTCCCTGAGGGCACTGGTCCACCTGGAACCCCCAATCACGCCCTCTGCCCATGGCCAGGAGCTCCAGGTAGCTCAGCCTTGGGTTCCCAGACCTTGCCTGGGCTATGCTGCAGCTGTGCCTGTCTCTGGTCCCATCTTCTGGGTGAGCCTTGGACCAACATTCTGCTGCTCTGACTGGGTTCATCCCCTGGCTGCTTCTGGGGTTGTTCCTGGACCCCATCACCAGCCCCTAGCCCTGCTGAGGCGCTGTGGCCCTGGTCAGTGACAACACAGCCCCAGTTCCCTTCACTCTTTTCCTTTCTTTGCCTTCTGAAAATCAAGCCCCTCAGCCTGTCCTTCCTCAACATATGTCTCTATTCTCCATTTTTTTGTGTCCTAATTTTCTTCCACATTCTTCCCAGAATATTGTTTTGGCTGCTTTGTTTTTTCTCAAGTTTGAATTTATCTTTTTATGACACCTTCCTATTTCCCCATTTTTCCCCTTTCAAGTCCAGTTGTCTTTTAAATCCCACCTCAAAACTCCATTTAATTCATTTATTCTTGCCAGACCAAGCTGCTTTCCCCTTTGAGGATTGTTCTCCATGAGGTCTTTGAGCTTTGGCAATAAAATCCACAAACAAGAAAGCATCTTGCCACACTTGGTAGTCTCAGACATAGTCTGCCCTAACCTTGGACTGAAAATGTTACTCTTTTAACTATTTGTTCCTGGAAAAAGCCACCTTTTTCAAATGCCAATAATTTTCTGTGAATATGCTGCTGTACCTATAAACAGAGAGACTTCCATTGATCTGACCTGGCTTATTGTTAAGAAATACTTGCTTCTGGGATGAAAAAAGGTCTCTCTGCTCCTGATTTCTGATTCAAGCCACTGGGTAGCCCACATGCTGCCCACCAAAGACATCAATCACCACACATCAGGCAGGAGTGACCTCCACAGGTAGTTGCAAGTTCCTTCACTGAGATACCACACATAGCTTCATCTAAAGTTCTCTCCCACTCAGAAAGCACGCCTGTCTTCCAAGTATTTAGACCTTCTGCTCTCATAAAATGCAGCATCTTGTGTCTGATCAGCAACCTGCTGAAACTAGGCATGGATATGGGAATGATAACTCTGTATTGTTTTTATTTTCCACTATCTTAATGGAGAAACTGTATAGATATATGTCCTTGTGCATTTTAAAACTCAGTATATTTCTTATGTCATAGATACAATTTTACATAGAGTACACCACATACACAAGTCTAACTGGAAACTGAGTGAAGACTGAGGCAAAAAAACTGTATCCCTTGACAAAACAGAGGAAACTACTACTTCTCAACGTTTCCATATGCAATCCTGGCTGAAACATCGCATCTTTCTCTCAGGAGGCAAGGGATGCTCTCTCAGTGTTATCAGCTGTTCTACATGGTATGGAAAAAATACAAGAATAGATACTCCAAATTGGAATGAGTTCAGCATTTTTTTTTTTTTTTTTACAATTAATTTAATCAGTAATCAGGTAAACTTAATCTGGTGCCAAAAACCCACATGGTTACACTTACTTTTGAAACCCAGCGTACCCAAATGAGGGAGGAAATTGCTTTTGTGTGATTTATAATGGCAATGAAGAGTTATATTATTTTTGGTAATGACATTGTGTGATGCATTTTCTCTTTAGGAAGAAAGGTTCTGAAGTGTTTTAAGCTGTCTCATCTACTGTTACAAACTCCAGCAAAACTGTGAAATCCTCACGGGAATCATGACTGTATAAAAATTCAGTTATAACCCACAAGCTTCTCTGCACTTTGGTTCTGTTTTTCTGTTGTAGATTCTTTTATGGAAAATTTGCCAGTTTTATAACCCATTGGGCCATTTAAAGGGCTTTAGCTGTGTATTATGGCTGCTATGTCAGTGGGCAGCTTTTAGAGTGAAAGGGGAGAGGTAGAACGCCACGAGGAGGGAGCACACCTTGCTCATGACCTACAGGAAATTAATGAACTGGACAGCACAAACTCTCAGTGTACAAATGGGAAGGGCACTATTTAAACCAGTCCTTGCTTTGGCAGCTGGGAGGGTCAGTGCCACTTCTAGGACTGGCAGAGGCTGACTGGAGCTGGTGTCTGTCCCATCCCCTTCGCACAGGTAGTGTGTGGCAGCTGAGCTGTGGCAACAGCCGGTGCACTCTCTTTGCCCATGAGATGAAATGCTTTAGCTTCAACTTCCTGCAGCCACACTGTTTACCATATGGATTCCTAACAAACAGCACAACCCAACTGCTGAATTATTTTATGTGTGCTTGAAAGGCCTAGGAGAAAAAGAAACACAAAATTAATTACTAATGGGAATTGAGTTATGCATTTTTGAGTGCAACAGACCCCATCATTATTTCAAAAAACCTCTGTGCATTATGATTCTATTAAAAAAAGTAAAAAAATCTAAGTAGTTTCCCACTCTATGTGAGATAATGGTTCTAATTTTCACTCAGTAGAAATATGAATCCTGTTCCCATCTGAGCACCTGTTCATTAGCAATGGTGTACGAATGTGGTAAAGCTCATATTGTGCTGCAAATATGCTTCAGCTTTGCCTGCAAGAAATTCCCTTTTCTCTCTTCATTAGGAATCTACATTGCTGCTTCTGTACAACAGCTATTAGTATTATTATTATGTTTTCTTTTGGTTTGGGCTTTCAATATTAGGAGATGCTAGGCTTTTTTCAGTTAAAAAAAATCAAAATCCAAATGAAATTAATGCAGCCACGAGAGGGAGCCTCTGATGTCTTTGTAGAGAAGAAAAAGCTATTCACAGTGACAGAGAAATTAATGAAAATAATTATAGTTGAGAAATTGAGTTCCAAGAAGCAGTGGATTTGCCTTAAGACCAAACCCTATTTCAGTGTAAGGTTTTGTGAAAAGATGTAATTTATGACATAACTGCCTCATTTCCATATGCAAAATATTGAGAGGAAGGACAAAAATCTGACTGGGATGAAAACAACCTTGATTAACAGTTGCTTTATCTAAAAATGCAGCAACTCTTCAGCCACAGTGAGTAGCAGAAGCAATTCAGGCTACTCAAGAGAGCCAGCCCTTTGCAAGCAGATATTAATATATAAATACAGAAGGGTAGTAGAATAGTACCAAATTTTCATTATCTAGACACAAACTATTTTTGCAAAAGAAAACATGCAGCTTCTTTCCTCTGTGTGAAGTCTGTGTGAACACAGGTTTTATATATGTCACGGCTGCCTTGGCAAGAAGGGAGATGAAACCAGAGCTCTCCAGAAAAGACAGCAGAACTTTCTCAGACCACTCAACATTTTGCATAACCCTATCATGTTCCCTAGACAGCTGACCTTCAAAATGTCATAAAAACAGGTAATATTAAAAGTACACTTCTACAGAGTAGCGTCTTGGATTTATATCCTATTCCTGCCAAGGCTCTTCAGAAGAAATCTGCCTTAAAGCATATTTTGCTTAAAGGATAAATAAAAGATACAGTATATTTGCAACCAGTATCTTCAACAGTACATTTAGTGAAATATTTATCACTTGTTCTAGTCCCTGAACTACTTATGAATTGCTTATGTAATTTTTTAGAAGATACCACATAAAGACTTTTTATGTCGGTATTTCTTAACTATCATCCTTCTTTGTGGTGTTACATTTTAGTTAAATGGTATGCGCTGTCTCACCCCTCGAAAATGTATGGTTTATTCCAAGTCTGTGATCCTCCCCTGCAGTATCCTGTGTCTGTAATCCCATTGGCCCAATCTGTTCCGCTCCCACTTTGAATCTCCCTGTTAAGTGTGCCGGGGGATGAGGCTCAGGCTCTCTCTCTTAGCCGGCTCTCCTGGCCGATGCTTTCTCAGCCCGTCTCTCCCCCTCCCCTTTCCCCCTTCACTCCCCTTTCCCCCCCTCTCCCTCAGAAACCATGCTGCCTCCTGGGGGTAGGACCCCCAATAAACCCTCATCTAATGAGCACCCTCAGAAGCCGTGTGGAGTCTCCTTGCCTGCCTGCTGCTACCTGCGAACTCACAGCCTTGGGGGCCCCCGGGGACACCCCCGGGGGGCCCCCCCACCCCAACGCGCCACGACAAATGGCGCCCAACGCCGGGTTCGAGGATCGATGATCCTGAGACCACCACCGCCCCACCGGTACAGCGCAGAACCCCGCAGAACACCACTTCAGCACTGACTCCAGCACAGTGGAGTGGCCGCGCCGGGCCGCAGTTGCGGCCCTGTGCGGCCCCATCACCACCGCGCAGATGCCCTGCAATCCCACCACCACCAGCTGGCGCAGCCCTGGCCCGGCTCCGGCCCGGCTACTGGAACCCACACCAGTAACACTGGTCAGTTGAAACTTTCATTCTCATATCCAAAATAACTCTGCACAGGCAACCCAAGGAGGAACACATTGGGCACAATTAGGTATTTAAAAATCTTGTCCTAATAGTTCCTGAAATCCGAAGCTCTTAAGCCAGAGATAAAACAAGAATGAAATATTTCATTTAAATGCTTCAGTACAAAGTTACAAAGCACTGAAAACAAGGATTACCACTGAAGCAGCTTTAGCTACAAGCCTCGCTGCCAACTCCACCTTCCCCAACACAGCACAACCCGTCTCGACTACACATCTGTTCATCACACCTAATATAATCTCAGTTATATAAGCAGCTCCAGCACAAGGCACTTGATATAAATGTTGATGTCATAGTGATTTTTAAAAACATTTCTATTAACATTCTGTCTTCAGCCTTCCCAGCTGGCTGACTGCAGACCATTTCCCAAGATGTCCCAGTTCTTCCCTGCAGAGCTTTCTCATGTATCTTAATAATAATTCATAACATTTCTATTGCACCTTTTAGTTTGATTCCCACTGATGTATTCAGCTGTGACTTTCAGAGCAGCAGTAATACTGTTGTGGCTGTGATTGCCTCTAGGATACATCAAGGCAACATTTGTCAGGAAAAGAAATATATTTTATTAGACCAATTAAGAGAACTATAAAAGACAGAGATCTCACAGTCACATAAGGCCTTCCTCACAAAGTCTGCTGTATTGTCTCTTCTGCAGTTATGAACTAGAAAATGCCTGCTTAATGGTGTGCTGGCCAGAAGATTGAATTGATTGGGAATATAATCTAACCTCATTACAGGAGTTATAAATTTTCAAAGATTTTATAGTTTGAACCAGGGCAAAATCTAATCAAACTAGAAACATATTTTCAAAAGCACTTTTCCTCTCCCTCTCATCATTACATTCTTCACTGACCTCTTTCACCTTTTCATATACATGTGGATCAGTGAGTAACTATTTACATTTTATGCTGAAAATTAAGAGGCCAAGAAATGCATGGCAGAACAAAGAAGAGACTGTAGATCAATCTAATGCTAAAGCAATCAAGGAGAAAATGAGGTAAAATCACTTTGCAGATCTGTTCCTAGCATTTTCCCTCCCCAGTTTCAGGAACGAGTACAACAAGTACTCACATGCCACCATAAATTAGCCTACCTCTAATAGTATACATACAAGGCCAAAAAAACAATGAGCAAGCATCACTGAACATAATCTAAAAAGCGTAAAAATTATTTTCCTTTTGGCATGGATGTAAGATGCTATGAAGTAGAATAACAGAACCCTTAGTAGAGGGTGATTGCAAATTTCTCCCATTGCCCCAGCAGCACCCTCTGATCCCAAGGAGTTAAATTCTACAACCAAGCATGATTCAACTTCCACAATCTCATCCAAAACTGGCACCTCTGATGAGACTGTGAAAGGTCTTGAGGAGAGCATGTTGGACACAGACATCTGAGCAAACGGAAAATCTATTTTACATGTGTGAGTTCATTTAATTATCTACTTAGATGGCAGGAATCTCTTGTCACTGTTGAACTAAGGTCACTGAATCATGATCTTAAAATATAATATTCTTCATCCCTTTGTCCAGATTTAAGATTTTAAGGCCATTGTGGCTTTTATGGAGAGACAAGTAATTTCATTGCTACACAACGAAAACATTCAGAATCAGATATGGGAAGAAATGCCTCAAAATGCACATATGGCTGTGAAATCAGTCCCTTTGCAACTTCTGAAAATCTTTATTTCTGTGTGGTATGCGCTTGCCATATTTGAGAGATGTTAGATATAATTTGTGCAATGGAGGCCCAATTGCTAGACAACACCTAACTGTATTAGCCAGCATATTCCAATGAGAGACAGTTCATTTGACCTTCTACATCTTGTTTTATCCAAGCTGGCAACACTCCTGCTATGCCATCTGTTCCTACCACGGAAGCAGCAACACAAGGACACTGACGAAGACGAGCTGTGCCTTAGCAGTTTGGTCCTACTTGAGCCAAGGCAGCATACGGTCATGTTGTGTGTTCATCAAGACACCAGTGCAATGGACTTCCTAATTTCAGCTAAGGATGGTAGCCAGGCTATGCTAAAAACAACTATGTCACTCATAACAGCAATAACAAGGATGGTAACAGTAACAGCAAACCACAATAGCACTGTCGTGCCTAATGTCTTTATAGTTTTAATTTTCTGTCATTCCCTTCACTTACATTGCACTATAGATCTTTAGCTCTGTATTGAAAGGGCTGCTAAATTGTTATACCCTGAGCAAGTGCTCCATTTATCTGGACTAAAGATAGAAGGGATATGAAAGGGGGAAAAGGGTAGTTACATGTGGCCAAAATTAAGTATTTCTTAGGCCATATTTCCAGGCTGGAATTAGCCAGGTTCTGGAACATGAGCAAAAATGTCCTCATGTCTGTACTCAAATCTTGCTGGATACACTTAAAATTTCAAATAGCAAGTCTGAGATCTTAGTCTGCTTCTTTATGTTGTGAGTACACCACAGCCTCTCACCCAACTTGCCACATAAGTCCATGTACTTTGGACACGACCTGCACATCACATTCAGCCATACCATAACTTTACAATGTCTGTATAATGGAGTATATCTCCCACACTTCCCATTTCCCTGACAGTGCTGATGGACAAGGCTTCCTCTGATGTGTGTTGATATGTGGTATATCACAGAACAGCAGAACTGCTGAGGCTCTAAGGGACCTTCTGATCATCTAGTCCACAGCCCCAGCTCAACCAGGGACAGCTAGAGTGGGCTGCCCAGGACTGTGTCCAGTAAGGCTTTGAAAATCTCCTCAGATGGAGACTCCACCACCTCTCTGGGAAACCAGTGCTTGATCACCCTCACAATGCAAAACTGTTTCCAGATGTTCAGAGGAAATCTCCTATTTCAGTTTGTGCCTTTTACCTGCTGTGCTGCCACTGGGCACCATTGAAAGCCTGGCTCAGTCTTCTTTGCCCTCTCCATTCAGGTTATTTTTACACATCAGTAAGAGCTTCCCTGAGCTTTCTCTCCTCCTGGCTGGACAGCCTCAGCTCTTCTGGCCTCTCCTCACAGGAAACAAGTGCTTCTCTCTTCCCAGTGCAGCCCAGGATGCTGTTGGCTGCCTTTGCTGCAAGGGCACACTGCTGGCTCATGGTCACCTTCTTGTCCACCAAGACCCCAAGCTCCCTCTCTCCCTATTTGCTTTTGATCTGCTCAGCCCCAGACTGAATAATAAGATTAAAATATGTGCCTGCATAACACCAGACCTGGATGTTGATGCACAAATGGCAAAGAAAAAAGAGATCCTTTAGACTAGACTAGGCAGTGGAATTTGTTATAGCCTACTGTGAAATGTTGATGAGTCAAACATGAGACTTAGAGCGGAGTGCTCAGCTTGCAGCTACCCTGACTTAAAACATTCCTCTCAGACATTCACATAGGACCAGAACAGAGAGTTACAGTCTTCTGCTTTGAAAACATCTCCCTGGTGCAGTTTGATAAGACTCCACTCTCTCCTGCACAACAAAAGAAGATAAATACCCGTGAGCACCAGTTTTATTCCTCCTATGAAACACAACTCATCTTCAACCTTCTACACCCATCATTTCAAACACAGAGATGAAACTTTTACTGGGCTATCTCAACTCCTAGGTCTTTACAAGGGAAAAGAGAATCCTTGAAAAGGAAAATATTCTATAGAATACATAGTGAAGATTGCTTCCAATCAAAGGCAAGTGGTCAGTAGCCTGTTGCAGTCTGAAGCATCTTCTAGATTCTTCATTCAATATCCACATGGCAACTATAAAACCTCCTTTCAGAGTTAAAGGCTTCTTCCATGACTTGAAGACATGGCCAAAGCACACTACATCTTTCTCTGGATCTTCTGGATCAACTATCCTATCCCACTGTACATGGTGGCAGACGGAAACTACAGAGTTCATAGCTAAGGGAAGGAAGAACACATTCCCAATGACCAAATATGCCAGGAGCCAAAATCAAATTGATCCTCCAAATCATGAAGTAAGAAAGTTGCACCCTCTCCTGAAATTGCCCCTTCATCGCCACAGCAGTGTTCTTCAGATCAAGATTCCAAAGACAAGACCTGCAATAAAACAGATGCAGTCACAAATGGTGGCAGAATTCCACCTCTTCTCTTGAGATCTTACCTATGGAATATGATTGTGATCTAAAAACTTACTATTACCAGAATGAAACAAAAGGCTCAGGTCACAATAGCTCGTGATTCTATAGGAATTTTCTCAATGAAAATAAATGGAAAAAGCATCAACAAAATTTTACCATGTTGCACTCTTGCTTAATGCACTGCAGAGGAAAGAGGGACGGTATATGGTCAGTGTTTCCTTTTCTTTTTTTTTCACAGAAAGCTCTAGTCTTAGACATCTGAACACATTAGACAGATGCACAAGGGTTAACAGGTTAAAAATGTGAAAGTCTAAGTGCATGGTTCACAATATTTCTGCAGTTCTCTCTCAATACAAAATTCAACTGAATATCAGTCAGTTTAATTCTTTTGTTGAAAAATGAATGCAGGATTGATTACCGATGGCCTCTGCGTCTCAAAGGATTGTACCTCGTACAAGGACAGACTGTAAGCTACAAGTGATCACACCCTCCTTCCAGGAGATTGAGAAATCAGGGATTTAGAAAGTCTTCAAGAAGCATTCAAAACAAGTATCTCAAGTCTTCAGTTTTGAGGATGATTATAAAGAAATATAGTATTTATTTAACATATTTCACAATTTAAATCTTTATTACTCTAGACCCATTATACAAGTCAGAACATTCCAGAGTCTGAAACAGAGAAATCCGAAATCATGTGTGCATGATTGCTTATAAAACCAAAATGTTGTATAAAACACATACAGGGCATTAAGGAAACTGAGGTGGGAGATCAGCTCCACTAATTTCTTCAGCCTACACAAACATATGCCCAAAGGATAAAACTATCATCTTCTAGATATTATATCTATTCTGCACTATTTTAATTTCTAAGTAGTCAGATCTTTTGCCCAAGGAGTCTTCTCACTTGGCACTGCTAACATGTTCCTGAAAAAAATTATTTTTTCATTTCAAAATTGAACAGAAACACAATTTACTAACAATTACTTCAGCTACTTATACCTCCAGATTTCAAATATGAAGCCACAGCTTTGTACCCCTGAAACAAACTCACCCTGTGGGGCAGGATATGGGTTGGATTCTCACCACTGTGTCCCAGTGCACCAGGGTGCACAGGGACATCTCAGCTGCTCCTGCATGACAAGTCCCACATGCAATGGGCTCGCAGTGGATCAGCCCATTTGGGGCAGACTAGGGACAGGCACTGCCTTCCTTTCACAAAGCAGCTGTTTGGTGTGGCTATACAAACTTAAGAACAAGACAAATCCAACACTATGGCAACTGGTTCCAAGGGTACCTGGAGAATCTACATGGTGAGGCCAAAGCAGGGGCAGCATCACTGAGCAGAAGTGGTGACCACTTCAGAATGGAATGAGTGCCCTCCTGCACATGCAGAAGACATATTCATGAATTAGGAGAGGTGTTCATCCTGAATAATCAGTCTTAGGAACTGCCACCTACTCAGGTAGAGTGGATAGAAGATTCACACTTAAATAAATATAACCTGTTTGATTTAAAAAATCACTGCCTCCAGAAAACATTTAAGTATATATTTACATGAAGAACAGAAGAATGAGTAGGCAGAATACAATATTCCACTCCATTCCAGAAGCATGTTGCATAAAAATCCCACAAATATAAGCCTGGAGCAAAATTATTTTACCGCCTACTAAAAACCTGCAATTTTCCTGTTAAGCTTGATGTTTAAAGCAAGATTCATTAATGGTCTAACAAGAGGTGAAACCACTCACAGAACACAATCAGTTTTGGTAGCAAGGGACACATGACCTCACCCAAAGGCCATGGGAGAGGTTCTCAACACAGAGTCAGAAGCTGGATTCAAAAGCAGGGAAACAGCACTAAGAGCCACTGCTGTTAAAAGGGCAAGACGATGCAGACACTGCCCTTGTTAAGCAGGGCCCAGGTCTGTGAGCAGTTTGCAGACAGAGTAAAGCAGAACTGAACAGCGTGGCTGAAGAGGAGTCCTGTCATGGGCTTGGCTAAGGGGATCAGACTGTGTAGTTCCAGTTCTTAACATTTATCCATTTAGAAACCTTTTTGGCTTAGGTCATTCAACTCATAGCGTGTACAGCATTATCTATTGACAAATAACCATTATAACATTTAAGCACATGTGCACGTCTACTAAAAAAAGTCAGATTTAATATTTTCCTGCTTGCAGCTGACTCATAATGTGACTTGAACTTTATATTTAAATCCAGTGTGTGTGCGCACAGTGTGTCTCTTGGTATTTGCTTTGGTTTTTCAAATATGTTGTTAAGTGAAAAATGTTCTGCTGTACAAGCCAAAGATGCTGAACACAGTAAGCTACTGTCAGTCTTAAAATACATAATAACTTTTCAACTGCTACGTTGCTTAAATAGGTATTTAGAGGCTGTTTAAAAGCAGATTATTTATGTAACAGTTCATAATAAATCCTATAGCAACAGTACCATTTTCATGCAAATTTGAACTGAATGCCTTTTAAAAATATACTCCTTTTGTCTAATATACTTATTACAAAGGTAAAGCAGTTCAGAAAACAAAGTGTTACTGAGCTGTGCAGTTTTCAATATATATCAACTTCAATTTTGTGAACATATTGGGTCAGAGTCAGCTGTGTCACAAGTCCAGAGATGTCAGAACATTCTGTAATTAGTATTTCCTGCCTTTGCAGAACACTGGACAGATGGTCACATTTTAAAGAGATTTCAGTACAGTGGCCAGAAGTCCTTCCTCACTAACGGTGCTGTATGACTGAGGTGTCTTAGGTCAGGATCTGCTTTCAAAAATGGTACAAAATCACAACCTCCATGGACTTTTACTAGAAATTTGGGATAAATCACATTTGAAAATAAGTCCTTAAATTAAATCAGTGGTCTTCAGTGCTTTTTTTTTACATTATTAACATTTGATCTTGAAATGCCACCTCATGTGTCAGGGCTCAGTCCCAGGCAAAGAATTTCATTAAATGGGCAAATAAATGCTTAGAGGACAAACTCTGGAATGTAAAAGAAATTCAAGCCATCAGTTGTGCAAATAAACTGGAGTCATAATTTAACCTTCAGAGAGACCCAGGGTCTCCCCTACTCAGTTTTATAAATTACAAACAGAATCAAGTAGGGCAGAAAAGTTCTGCTGTGTAGGCATTATCCTGCTACAGCTGATTTCTAAATTGGCACTAAGTTAAAGCAAATTGAAAAGTGAGCTAAATTTTATATTTTCAAATGCTTTTCAAATGCTTAGTGTATCTTTGAAAGAATGATCCTAAATGGATTATCCATGGGACAATCTGTGCGGAGCCAGGAGTTGGACTTCCATGATCCTTGTGGGCCCCTTCCAACTCAGAATATTCTACGGTAAGAAATTGTTCCATGAAAATTTGGAAACTGAATTTCTCCACTTAATTGTGACATTTTACTTCTGATGCAGAACTCCTGTGGTCTTCACTGAACCAGGCAACACTCAGAAAACAGACAGGGGAGGCCACAGCAGCCTTATGTGACAATTGGTGCTAAATGTAAAACTTCCAGGCAGAGCAGAACAATTCCCTCTCTTCGCTGACTCAGTACCAGCTTTTCCTTCAACACTGACAGCAATTACTGGGAATTAGTGTCAAGTGGCCTAGGGCTGTGGGACAGACAGGTATCCCACAAGAGTATGGTAAGAGAAGGCCTCCAGGTGAAAGGAGCTTCAGATTTGGAGCCAACAAGTGCTGACCTACTGAAGGAAGAAGGATCGATGATGATCAAGTACAAATCCCTGTCATGCTCAGTCCTCTTGAATATACAGCCATTCAATATAAATTTTCCATTTTTTTAACAAGCTGACATTTCAACCCCCTGCTCCTATTTCTGGCTGCATAACTTTGCATCCTGCCTTCCCCATGTATAAAGAACAGGATTCTTGTGTACAAGTATATTTTTTCCTCCAGCAATGCATAAAGGCGTGGGTGTTCACATATGTGTAAGGCATATGTGTGAGCATTCACTCACATTAACATTTTTGGGTTGCCAATGGCTAGGTCTGTGTGCAAGTAATCATAAGACAGGTTGAGACACAACACGGAAATTTATCCCATCTGCCAAACTGAATCAATCATGTGCTGTCAGCAGATATTTAGCTCACAAAGAGCTTGAGTCTTACAATATTTTATTGACTTAAAGGCCGTGCTGGTAAAGCAAACGATATAAATTAAGTCATTTCTCACCATAGCATTATACCTTTTAAATGTCTAACAGAGGAGAAAGCAAACAAAAGCAACAGCTGTCCAAAAATGTCAGGTCTGTAATTCAATGACCGCTGCTAAACCAGGGGAACTGGGATTCTTTGGGCAACTCACACACCTCAGAGATACTATCTGGGTTTTTTTACCTGACAGCTCAGGGTTTTTTGCATCCAAATAGGGTATTGCAGTTGACACAATTTCTTCTCTCTGAAGAGCAGAGAGAAAAGAAGTCTTCTGAGTTGTGTCTGAGTTGTGCTTCTCTGTCTGCTCAGGGGATCTGAGGAAGCAGGGAGAACAGATGGGCAAAGTAGCATGTGCAAAAGCAACTCTGAAACCAGCAAGTCACTCAGCAGACGATCTAGAAGGGACCCTTCAGCTGTCACTTTCCCAGAGGTATCACATAACATTTTTGGGCCTAGGTTGTTGCTTTTTTTTGTTTTTGTTTTTTGGGTTTTTTTTTTTTTTTTTTTTTTTTTTTTTTTAATCATAGGCATTTTAATATATTAAGCTGAAATGAGAATATCTGTCAATAAGCTCTGTCCACTGGGCCACAAATCCAGGAAAGGGCTATGACTCCAGAACTGCCCAATTCTGCTATACAGAAATCACTACAATGAGCATGGGGAGGGTAGAGTTGAGTTCTGTTCCCACCATAGCATTTTATTTCCTGAGTCGGGGTAGCTCCTCACAAGAAAAAGGAATTACATCCTAGCAGCATTTACCACCCACAGACCCTGACAGATTTAGCATAAGGTACAGTGATTCAGTACACAGAGGGTGGATTAAAAATAGTGACGTTGTGGCTAAGTTGCCTCCACTGTGTCTCTAAACACTGACAGCCTCAAAGCAGCCACTTACAACACTTGAAAACTAGCTGTGCTATTGGAATTGCATGTCCACACACCAAGGTTGTGAAACATCTCCTGGACGTGAAGGCAACGAGGCCAGAAAAAAGACAATCTGGCCAAAAATCCTGCTTGCACAGATAGTTACTGAACAAAACCATTACTTCCTACTCCATACATTTCAGCTTTAAAAACAGATGAGTCAAGAAGGCGAGTGGAGAGAGCAGCACAAACTCAGTAGCATCACAGTGCCCCAGGATATACTAAAATGGATAGAGAAGAGGTCAAATATACAGAGAGACTGTTCTACTTCCACTGTCTGCAATCAGTATGTTTGTTCTGGGATAAAAAAACCACCCGTAATCAATACTGAAGGAATGCTGGACTGTGTCTCATATACTTGAGCATGATCAAGAAATATTTTATCCCTGTGCAAGTCTTGCCCTTGTAAGTCTGCCAAGGTCAGTGTCACTTTAGGTTATCAGCTGTTGGAAGTGCTGGCTAAGTTAAACTGCCTAAAGCAAGCTTTAAACTTACATTCTCAACTTCTTTGACAAAATGTCTGTGTCTTACTTTATCTGAATTTGCAATCCCCTGATAATGCAAGGCACATTCTTCCCCTGTGCTTCTTATTCGCTGCCCTTATATCCCTTTCTGGCTCAGATAAGTCTCCCATATGTAGCAAAGACATCACTACAGAGAACATACAAGCATCACTCAGTCGACATTCACCATCATATGTCCCTCTTAAGAGATAATTCAAATTAGATTTAAACCCTGGTAAAGTGGTTTTTTTTTTTTTTTTTCCATTCAAAGGTTGCTGTATGTGCAGTTTCTTAAAGTGATTTAATTTTTTTTTCTTCAACTCGCCATAAAACCAGCAATCAACTTATAAAGTATGCTGCATCACCATTATGAGCCAAAGACTAGGACCTAAATCCCACTATTTAGTAATCTGAATGCAGGTTTTTGCCTTGATCACAGTCTTAACAAGTGTACCAAAGGCTGTAGCACATCTCTGGTCTGTTCTGTACCTTCACAGCAGCTCAGACCCTTTGTTTCACTGAAGGTTTAGGGACTTTAGGCTTCTTTCAGTGCTTAAGCTAATTCTAAAGCAGTTCTTAAACTCCAAAGTCACTTCACTGTTTTTTTTAAGGTGTAAAAATGTTTTTTTATTCAAATCTGTCAGTATCACCACTCACTTTTACTTAGAAATTCAATGTTAGAAACTGGAACTGCTTGGATGCAAGAGAATTTTAACGACCAGGTATTCCCCAAGTAAATCTGGCAGAAGCAGAGTCCAGGCAGCCTTGTAGGCTTTGCAGCACTCCATGAGATTAGGAGCAAAAGCTTTCAGAAATCACTTTTCCAAACTGAATCTGGATCAGTTATTCTATGGGAAAATGTGATTTTTCCTTTATTATACCAGTACTACCAAATGTCTAACCTCCGAAAATCATTCTTTTAGCATAAAATATTTAGCACTCTGAAGGAAAAGGGAGAAAATATTTATACTTTAAATAGCACAAACTAAATCCACAGACTTCTGTGTTGCTGTTTTAGTTAAATCAGTCACATTTTCTGCTTTGGCTGTTTCCAGCAACAATTAAAGTTGCAAAGTCTCCGTCCTGTGCAAGGGCCTGTACAGTACCAGAAGAGCAGAGAGGCATTCTCTCAAGGAATGAGCATATTATGAATAGAAGCCAAACAGATGCATGGCATCTTGCAGAAACCTGGTTAAAAACAGAAAGATGAACATTAAACCTCTCAGCAAGATCAGATTGTTCAACAAATGGCACAGTTGGTATGGAAAGATTAACCTTTGCTCCACTGTCTCCTCTTCAGAGCTAAAAATAATAGTGAGTCATGCCAGTAGCAGTTTTGCTATTTAGCTTTACAAATTCAGGTCATTAGGCTTGGATGTACAGAATCATCCCCTTCCTACCACAGATCATATGAACTGATAGTAAGGAACGCTCAGGACTGGACACTGACCAGTCCTTGCTTTCAAAACTCACTAAGATAGCCCAGAACAAACCAAATGAACACAGTCAAGTTCAATGGGAGAAGCAAGAGTGAAGCTACCATTACAACTAGGAAAAGAAAGGAAGTTTTACATAAAGCTCTGAATAATATATCCCTTGACATCTTCCCCCATCTAGCACATCCCTGTCTTGTTTTTCTGACTCTTTCTTGTATTTCTGATCGAGGCAAACAGTTAAAAAGTGTGCGTGAAGACATTTTTTAAAAGCTAGTTGATTTAGACAGCAGAGAGACCAGATGATCTGGAGAAGGCTGAATGGGAGCCAAATTACAAAAAGAGACATATTGAACATTTTTTAATTGCCATGTAGCTTCCCAGAGAATCTCCTAGAAAAGGCACTAGTCCACCTGTTCATTTTATTTTCAGGTAAGTACTTTTAAAAATAAGTCAGAGGAAGAGATAAGTATAGATTGACAAGGATGCAAGGGAGAAAGAATGAGCGGTCTTCAGACACTGAAAGGAGAGGCTGTACATCCAACCAGAAGGATCAACATCTTCTTGTGTTATAGAAAAAAAGCAGATTTTCCTCATCCCCACATGTACATTGAAGGGGGTATTGTTTTAGAACTGTTTCATGAAGTCAAATCTCTTAATTTCATACAAACTCCTCCCACTCCTACCTCCTCCATTCCCAAGGTCAAGTGTAGGAGGTAATACAGAGGATCCAGATTTGCTCTTGTAGGAAATTTGGCTGTGGTGCTGGTGACCAGAGTCCCCACAGCCTGAATGACTGCCTTGGAGCAAGATAGGAAATACACAGGAGAAACGGAAAGCTGATGAATAGGAAAATCCCTGCATCATCCTTTTTCCAAACACGTTCAGATCAGGGAAAAACTAGCAAATGGATTTCCAAGCTAACAAACAGCAGTCTTGTGTTAACATTCACAGTAATCTGCCAGTCCCACTGGCTCCTGAAACCCTGCTGCAGCTCCCTGCACTGCCTGGGGTTCGCACTTCAGAGGAGATTTTATGATAACAGAATCACATGACTGCAAGGACAGAAAACATCAGTATATGGAAAATATTTTTTCTAACACTATAGGTATATATGCACTACCAAAGGACTTTTCTCTCTCCAATAAAACAACCCAAGAATTAAACTAAGATTAAGTAAGGCGACAAAAGGGGATCATAAACAGCAAATGCTAAGATGACTACAGAGCTGGTACATTGTTCCTTTGGAAAAAAATAATTATCAGATCGGATTTATAAAATATATTAAAAATCAGATCAGACTTATAGCTGTTTGCCCTGAAAGTCTGCATTTTTTATATCACAGCTTCAAACAGGTCAGGATGGCAAATGTCATGAATCATTTACCTGTGATACTAATGCACTGCAGAAAACCTCCGGCTGACATAATTCTGAGCTACTTTAAATGAGTGCCCCCTTACATTTATTAATATTCTAATAACGTTGGCATTCAAAAAAAAAAAGTTCAAAATACTCTTTTTTTCAGTCCTGTAACCTTGGCCTGGCTGACATACTGACTTCCTGCACAGCATAGATCTACCTGCTCCAAGTACAAGGTTTCTCAGACAGCCTTTTGGAAGAACCAAGAAAACTCTTCCACATGCAGAACCCAGGGTTAAAAAATACACCTGTTAGTAGCATCCAGGAAACACACCTCCTAGTACATCAAGGCTACTGCAGAAAGTCATCTTTCATCTTGGTTTTGACAAAATTCCTCTCCCCGCAGTGAACACAATTTATCTGATGGATTTCTCTTTGAAATGAGGAATGAAGTCCGTCTCTGTAGCATTACTGAATATGAAATAAAAATGAAATAGAATCTAAATATACCCAACACTTTCCCTTTCTCCATCCCTCACATGAATCCAGTATCACTCTTGCACCTAAACAGAAGCATTAGAAGCAGTGCTCATCCATTTTTCAGTGTAAAAAGCAACCTTGTAAATGCTAAGAACCTTGGAAAGACTGTCAGTGAGTGTAGTGTATTTTTTGCCATTTCATTCCTGGGTTGTGGGGGATTTTTTTTTTTTTGGTTTCTCACTCTTATTCAGCATATATGCATACATCTCTCTATTTATCTTCCTCCCTACCCATCCACCTATCCATAAGGTTAATAAGGGGCACTCTAAGTGCATTAGTGCATGGCTGCATGCAAAGACAGATATGTACCCCTCCTTTATAACCAGATGCCTCTTCCTGCAATTTCTTCTGCAGGCATCTCTTACAGCCACTGTGCAGAGGTGTGTCCCATCATGACCAATTTCCAAGAGATCATAGGCATAAATGGAGTTGGGCTTCATCTATACACATTATGCAGTCATTCATGTATTTTATCTGGTGAATATTTTCACTGGCATTTTCCCTTTGAACTAAAATATCTTAGCCTCTACAGAACAGCCTAGTCATGACAAAATCAGTCTTAGACTGGACCTTTTTTGTGCTGGTCTCTGAGACAGACACACTGGATCACGGCAGCAATGACAGATGATGCACAGGCTACCAGCAGGGAAGGACTCTGCTAGACTTGAAAGCTGGATTCTTCCACCTGGGCAAACATTTCTGAGTGTTAGAAGAGAAGGGGCCAAGGCCTGAAACAACAGCCTCTCTTGCTGGGACATGAATCCCACAGGGCAGAGTGAGGGGGAGTTTTAAATGTGGGTACTGTGCTGTCACAATCTTGTCACACCCTCCAGCTCACCCGTGTAACTGCAGACGGTATTAATCTGGAATTATGTCTAAAGAAAAGAGACTGTATCCTCCATACTTCCTCTATGGACCCACAGAAGAACCTCAGGCCTTGAAGAAGAGAACAAGGAGTGCAGAAAAAAGAGCATGTGATGTTATATGAGTCAGCAATTGAAAGAACTGCTCGGGATGATTATCTCTGAATCCAAGGAGGGATAGGGTAGGATCAAGGATTGTGGTTGTGGCAGCTTGGTGCTCCCCCAGAATGGTTATGACTGTACTTTAGGGGAAGTCATGGTCCCCCTTCAGAGGAGAGAAGAATGTTCTGCACTCTTACAAGACCAAGAGAAATGTCTGTGCATTTTCATTTTTACTATTGCTCATGAAAACACCATTTTATCTTAATTCCTTCAAGATTACTGCAAATCTGGTAATTGCAATCAAGCTATTTTATAAGTCAAATTTACAGGAGACCAAATTATTTATTATTTATTTTCAGTTCTAAGTGGATCATTTGTGTTTTCTCTGAGTAAGATGATGTGTACAAAATACCCCTAAAAATGTCAACTAAGTGGAGAGATACAGAAAAATGCCTCTCTCTCATAAGTACCCATTGCTTTCAGAATACAAATCATTCTTACACAAACACAGTAATAGCGTGGTAGGCTTCCACAGAGTATTAGAAATATATAAAAAAAACCCAAAACACTGAATGCCATGAAGTTTTTACAGCTAAAAGATTTACCCAAGCAAGTAGTGTTGTTGACTTCCATCCCCACACTATTGCAGATTGCCTCTTGCTAATTCACCTTAGTGCTGCTCTAAATCTAACTTCCATTTTAGCCTAACCAAGCAACTCCTCCCCATGCACTCTCCAATATCCCCCACCTCTCCCCCTGCCATTCCTGAATGACACAATCTTTCTGGATATCCACAGTTACCAACCATTTCACTGGAAATGGGAATGCAGGCACTAGGACTGACAGCTGCTTATCAAAATTCCAGTTAAAATTGTTTATTTGCAAACACACATGGAAGTCGTAAACTATTGACTGGCTTTTGTGTGCATCTAATCTATTACCACAGGGCTGTTCAGTATATACAACTTCACTCAGTCTGCAGAAGTAAAATACAAATTCACTTGGGTGCAATTTACTGTGGCAATAACCATACTGTTTACATCATGATCAAGTACAAAGAGTTGGTCTAATACCCCCAAGGAGAACAAACTGTGTAAATAAGCATGTTTTTGAGATATATTCCTGATGCTTTCCAATTCTGACTTTGGAAAATCCTTGCAAGCCCTTCAGAATGGGCAAGGTAAAGCTGACCCTTTTGATAGCTGCTGGTAAAATATGTGATCTTGTGTTAAGCACAAACTTAGCTGTGACCTTCACTAAACCAGAAAAATGGAAGTTCCACCATCAAGAATCACAACAGCTCCTTCTGTGCTGGCAGCTACACATGAACATTGGAATAGCTCCAGCTAAACTTCAGCTCCCAGGCTGTTAATTAATCCATAACTTTTGAACAACTCTTTGCTGGGGCAGTCTGCATTCTTCCAGCCTGACCCAAGAAAGTGACAGCAGCAGTCAGGATGGCCTAAGGCACAGCACTGATGGATTTGTACTGACAACAGCACAGTGGAGGAAGTAACAACACTTGGGAATCCCACACTAGAGATGGAAATCCTCAGAGCCCTATATTACAGCAATGACGATTTGAGTTAGACTTGACAAAAACATTTATAAAGATTTGAGAATGAAGCATTTGGATAGAGGGTAGAGTTTCCAACCTAAAGTCTCAAACAGTAACATGCCTGAGGTAAATGTGGGACTCCCATGTTCTGGGCAGGAGGATAAACTACAGGCACGTCTGAGCTCTTTTCCAGTCCTGTTTCTGTGACTCTGCTCTGAAGTGTGCTGTCCCATGTCTTGAAAAATGGAAATGAAATTTCTGTTCCATAGTTTTTTACTGTACACACTTGCTGATGCTAATGACAGAAGTGAGAACAGGACCCCATGTTTACAGGCTTCTTTTTCTGAGCATCTTCTCCTCCCTCCCAGCATGTATGACAGCTTTTCTCTTGAATCTGTATGGTGTTCTCCAGCCTCCAACAGATAAACAGCTATGAGTTCTGCTGCCTTTCTGCAGTACCAAAAAATATCTGAAGTCTTTGCATTTTCAAAGAAAACCTCTTCTTTTTAGCATGTTCTCTCGGTCTCTCTGGAATGGGAGTCCAGTGATATAATGATTCCTCTGATTCATGTGCATGCCATATTCCATTTTTTCTTTAGCAGTGTACAAGAGAGTGTATTTTTAGGATATTACCTCATGACACACTTGATAACCCAGCTTCTACATAATCTAACCCCTAGTAACATAACCTATTTTCTTCCTCAAGCTATTGTAAGCAATTTCCTCTTTTCAGTTTCCATATTTTGTACATTTTTCTGGTTGAAGAATTTGGCTTTACACAGAAACTCTGCTGCACCCTTAGCTGTGCTTCATCATATGCAGAAAGGATCAAGGGACCAGACCTGTTTCATCCTTCTGTGTCCTCTGCATTACATCTTATGTTTTCATAGCAAACATTTGTAAGCTGAACCCATATTTTTATGGGAACACATTACACATCCACTGATTTCTAAAGAGGGATGGGCAGTATAAGGCAATGGCACTCAAGACACAGCCTGCATGGAGCTGCCTGTCTTGCAATGATCTTCTCCTCTCTAACTGTTCAAGTATGTTAGAATTCATTTAAAACACATGCAGTACTTCTCTAATGTTGCCCTTTTGTGTAAATTGTGATCATGAACCACATGACTGAGCAAGGCAGAAATACCCTTCCTCTTAATATGGACTTTACACCATGAGAAACCTGCATAACACAATTTTTCAGGGCTCTACCCTAACTTGTGACACTTTTTTTGTTGTTATTCTGAAGATGTTTTTGGTGTCTGGAAAAATGCCATGTGCTATCTCAGACATAAAGGAGTCACACAAATAAGCCACACTGAAAAACTCTCAGTGATTTGTTTAAGTAGCAATTTAAGTGAATAGGAAATCAGCTGCTCATCTCAATTAGAAGACAGTCACAGCCAAAAAATCCTATTATAGAGACCTTATTATAAAAATGTGGATTAGGAATTTCCCTAAATTCTATTTACAGAAGAAAGTGCCGGATGAAGATCCAAAGGATCTCTTCCCTCTATATGGCAACATCTGTTTCTTAGGTGAAATGTGTCAAGACATTTAATCTTTCTACAGTCATTTCTCCATCAACAAAGGAGCATAATAAAACTTATGTTCCTTTATAAAGTGCTTTAAACTCCATGGATGAGAAGAGCTATATTTTAAAAAGTCACATTTTTAGTACTGTTGTTACTATTAAGCTACCACAAGCAAGAATATTTGTCAAATTATGGGTTTAATGAGATAGGTTTATCAAAAGTAAGTAGGGGTGCTGGCAGAAAAGCCCCTATACTCCCTTCTGAAGTTGGTCATTGGTGACAAAATCAATTAATACAGAAATGTTCCTGATAAATTCTAGACCCTCCCTAGCTAAAAAAAGCTTGGTACAATCCCTTAACAACAAGCAGAAGAGCAACCCAGGATGGACACTACTCGATTTAAAAGGTCACAAAATGTGGAAACACATTTACCCCACAGGATCTTAGTGAGCACAGGTGGCACCACCAATCACTTCCACTGTTTACAGTACAAGGAGAAAGAAACATCCTGACTCAGATAAATTCCATCAGCAGCCCAGCTGTTCAGGAAAAGCCATTGGGAGCCTCTTCTGAAAAGCAGGAGGCAAACTTGGTGCCAACAGAAGCAATGGGGCAGTCAGTAGAGGGTGAGTGTGACACCAAAAACTGCTGCTATAAACCACTGTGAGAATTAATAGATGTACAGATCATAATTGGTTTAATAATGCTCTGCTTATGCCACCTTGAAAGAAGTAGCTGAGGAGACGTAAAACCAAGTGAGGAGATGCCAGTTTCACAGTTAAATTGCTGAATTTGGTAGGATCCTTGTATCTTCAGTCCCTTAATATGTTAGCAAAGCAAATTTTTTCCACTTAGTGAATCAAATTGTGCACACTACACCGCTTTATTCCTCGAGCTCATTTTCTGACTAAGCAATGCCAACCAGTAAGTGTAACCCAGCCTTCAATCACATTTGCACTGGCACACAGCAAATATGAATTCAGGCCATACTTTGTTGTCCTTTTTCTGCCTAAAACCTCATGAAAAAGCACAGCTCAAGTGCAAGGTTTCCTGCCTCCAATAATGTGTATTTTGTTATAAAAGTAAATGAATTGCAATCAGACTTAGACTATATTTGAAAAAAAAAAAAAAAAAGTTGAGTACATGATCAATCCTGCAGAAAAAAAAGTCTGCAAGAATCTGTAAAAGTTTAAAAAGATAGCATTTTCCTAATTCTGGTAAGAATATCTAATTATTAAACCCCGCAAATAGCAACAACAAAAATCATGAATAGTAAAGAACCTTCTACTTTGATAAAGCTCAGTTTATACTTAGCTAAAATTCCTATTTCTCATTCCAGTAACATTTTCTTTGGGAGGTTCTCAAACTCCCTCATAACATACCCACAAAATACATCGCTTATCTACTTTACAGATGAGAAAATCAAGCAAAGCATAATTAATTAATTCTCCTAAAGTTGTAATCATCCTTAATGCAGATATCAAAGATACTCTATTGCAATCCTGGGAGCAAGGGAGCAAAACAGAGAAGGAAAAGTTAATCTCAGTCTCCAAATGACACAGCACATCAGTGATAAAGCTCCTTCTTGCACAGTGCTAAGAAACTGATTTAAGATTAATCTATCAAATATGCCCACCTCTCTCAAGGCTGTAGGCAAATGGATGTGCCACTAAGACAAATGATGAACTGCCATCCTCTGATGTCACTGGCCTTGCCACTTGCAATCAGAACAGCATTGGAATGGTGTTTAACTGCTGAGAACAGAGGTTGCATGAGGTACATCTGGGACTGAGATTCTGTCACTGTGGGAAAAAAAGTCCCTTCCAAAACACTGAGCTTCTCCAATAAGCTGGAGGTTAAAAAAATCCTGCAAAATAACTGATGAGTTCATCAAATGTACAAGGAACTCGAGGCTGAAATGTCTATTTTGCTTGACAAGAAATGCAGATGCATTGAGAGGGAGACAATAAAATACATTAACCGCAGACTTAGTGAGAGGTTATCAGAAAACATTCAGAGTTTTCAGAAAACCTTCTTTATAAATCCCAAAATCACATGTAAGACACTTATGGCAAATCTGTCTGGCTTTTCTTGCCAGAAACAACTGCAGGTTACAAAAAAGTCAGCCCTATCATAGGCCTGTATCAGCAGCACACATCAAAAACTTCTATTACCCCAGAGAAACAAGTCCACCATCCTCAAGAAACCCAAGGGATGTGGTTTTGATGGTCACTACATCCAAAGTCAATGGTTAGTTACCATAATCACGGCATAACCAAAATTTCATTCAAATGCAATACAATCACAGAGCAGTAGCAATTCAGCTTTAGTCTACAGAAAGAAGCTCACCACTATTTTTCATGGAATTACTGAAATTCAGTATATTTGAAGGTTTCACAACATGCCAGATTTCTTTGCAATCATGCATGATGCACTTCTCAGCTTAAAAGCACTACTGATGTGCAGGGATGTTGCCTGCAAAACATGCAACCAGGGAAACACCACAAATTGATTACAATGTCAAAAAAATCATTTTTTGCCCGGGGAGCTACAGGGAACCAGAAGCTGAATATAATCCAGCATCATCTTATAATGACAACAAAGGACCCTGGGATGTCTGAGCAGGAGGAGAGCTCCAAGGCACAGGATATTCCTCAGCTCTGCTCAATGCCAGTGAGGCATATTCCATAGGGAAGTGGTTCCATGACAGCAAGCTCATGGTCTGAATGACCAGCAATCCAGAAAGTACAACAAAAACTTAGGAAAAGTTCAGAGAAACTGTAGCCATCCAGGCTTTGGAGGAACTGGAGTGTGCATTTCTGCAGCAGAACATCAAAGAGATGAAACAGACCATGAAATACAGCCAGAATGCTGACCCTGCTCGAGGCCAGGAGGCAAGACAAGGTCATGGCCCTCTCCAAGCCTATGGTGATGTGTGCTGCAGCCCTGAGGCTCCCTACTGGGCCCTGCAGAAGAACAGAGTTCACCCAACTGACCCATGACAACAAAGCAGACACACGCCCAAGTCACATCTGGGTACAAAACCACATAACAAATCTCAAAAACAGAAGCTTATTGAACTTTTTTTTCTCTCTCTCCTTTGAGATTTTGTTGTCCTCCACTATTGTAATATAGTTGAGGGAATTTGAAATATATTTAAAAATTCATTGTTACAGCTATTATCTCCATACTAAAGTTTTCACAGTGAACTCTGTACAATACCCTCAAACTCCAGGGCAAGCTGTCATCAGCTCCATCCACTACACATTTCATTTTTCCTCATACCAGCCTTCCCAGCCTGTCCCTGCTTCGTCTCTTTTTTGTTCCTCCTGATGAGGAGCAGCTGAGGAAGCTGGGGAGGCTCAGACTGGAGAAAATGAGGCTGAGGGGGGACCTTATCACTCTCTACAACCACCTGAAAGGAGGGTGTAGCCAGGAGGGGGATGGCCTCCTCTCCCAGGTAACAAGCAACAGGACAGGAGGAAATGGTCTCAAGTTGCACCAGAGGAGGTTTAGATTGAATATTAGAAAAAATTTCTTCACCAAAAGGGTGATCAAGCATTGGAACAGGCTGCCCAGGGAGGTGGTTGAGTCAACCACCCCTGAGGTATTTAAAAAATGTGTAGATGTGGCACTTGGGGTCACGGTTTAGTGGTGGCCTCGGCAGTGCTGGGTTAACATTTGGGCTAGATGATCTTGAAGGTCTTTTCCAAACTAAATGATTCTGTAAACAAAAATGATTAGATGAAAGCCACAGGCTGAAGTATGAGAGATACACTTTATCCTCGGTATCAGCAGAGTTTTAAATACATCAGGGACGAATGAGGGATATTGATAGCTGAAAGGTTTGATCCTTTGAGTTCACTTCTACAGCAAATTTTTTTGCTAGATTCACTTTTGCGAAAGTCAAAGTGTAATAAACAAAGTTATACTCTGTAGGGTTATTGACAAGAAAAAAAGAGTTATAAGTAGTATTGATTTGGGGTGAAATGGTAGAACGTGACAATCAATAAAGCTTAGTCAGATATAAAATAGAAGGAGTCACACAAGTCATGACAGGATTATTACAGGAGACAAATCCTGGTATCAGCCAAGGAAGGGAAGAAGCTGTAAATGGGATCCAAAATATAAGCTGTGGATTGCTTTCTAGAAAAAATAACCCTAAATTATTCATTTTAATGTTTTAATATGTGAGGTAGTTTTTATTTCAGCATATTGTCAGTGCTGTTTTTCTAAAGCTTTTGAAAAAAATTCTTTCCACCTCCATAGTATTTTCATTAAATGTCATCAAAGCTCTTTTCAAATCTCTGAGATAAGTATGATTATCCTTATTTAATAGATAATGAGAAGATAGAAGGAGACTGGAGCTACATTTTCCAAACCAGTCAGTAATGCTGTGTGCCTCGTGTCTAAATACACAAATCCATAAAATGAGAGTCCTACAGAAATGAAATTTTCAAAGGTGCCAGGAAATCACAACTTTGGCCAACAGCTGCTTACAGAGATCCCAAACTCTGGGTCACAGGCTCAGGAGCCAAAAGCTGAACCCTCACAGCAAAGATAGCAAGCTACATAAGCACAGTGAGCTTGCTCACAGATACACCAGAACCTAAAATAGGAGGGATGCTAATTCACAGTCCTCTGTTCTAATTACAAAGCTCATTGTTTTTACCACTCAAATGACTCAGGGTGAAAGAAACCCAATGTCGTCGTAGAGCAGGACGGGAACGAAATGACTCCAAGTCGAAGGCAAGAAAATGAACTCTGATTTATTTCAAATGCACCGCTCTATTTATAGGGAACATTGTGCAGACTAATTTCATTGGTCTTAGAGTAAAAACATCTCACACCATTGGTGTGCAGTGAATGACGCACAGTGGCAAAACATATCTATAAACAATGTGAATAACAAGATAGATTAGAGAATTATTTACATTCTTTCCCAACTATCTCCCAGGCTCTCGCCTGGTTAGAAAACCTTATCTTTTTTTCTCTGACTGAACTGAGAATATCCACAACCCAACAACCGTATATTCTACCACATGAAAGGACTGTACATTTGCTGGGATTTATACAGTGCCTACCTTCTGAGCACAACCACACTGAAAAATAATAACAATAATCTGAACAGCAATGAATGTTTTTCACTGGTGATTATGCCCATGCACAATTGTTCAATGCATTGCCTTTTCCTAGACTCTGGTCTAAAAAAACCCACAAATTATTGAAAGATACTAAAATGACTTACAGATGAAATTTGATACAGAATTAGTTATACTACTGAGGTCAAAGGCAGAGGCGTTAGTAACGATCAGTATTGCACAATAATTTATTGCAGGCTGGGATGAAAACTATTCCATTCAAGGGGGTGATAAACCATATTTTGAAGAACCTCTTGCACTAATCGGCTAAATAAGTGCTGACAATCAAACTGTGGGATATGCAGAGCCTCAGGGAGGAGGGGGCCTTGGAACAGCTTCATTTTTATGAATGGAGCCATAAGAAGGAGGTTAGAGAAGGACAGGAGCATGCACAACTGCAATCCAGAGAAAGGCACAGGACAGGCTAAAGAGCATCATCACCACACTGAAACATGAGCTGCCCAGGAAACCAAGGGTTACACAGTTGCAATAAAATAAAATTTAAAAAAAAAGCCATTGATTTCTAAAGAGGGTATATAGTGACTGCAACAGTTTAAAAGCTTTTTTAGCTGGAATCCCATTTGCAGTCACGGGATTTCTATTGGAAAATGGCATTATTGTCTCCAGAGAGAAAACTAGGACTGAATCAGAAGGAGGATGGACAAGATGACCTTTTGAAGTCCTCTTCAGCCATATTCCTGTAAGTCCATATTCAGTGACAGAAAATACATCTGGACTGGAGCTGTTGTGGCTTAGGCATTCAAGTTAGAAAATTTTGGCATAAGTCTTTGGCATGAGAAGAAGCCCAAGCAATTTTTATATCGGGCTCTGTCTGCCATTAGTGATGCAATTCAACCATAAAATGGCTTATTCCCCCACCACAAATGTATAATACCATGCCGGAGTAGGAATGTGAAGCTGCTCTCATTATCACAGCTAAGTTCATTTTTTTGCAGCAAAGCAGTTTACTTTAAGACTTTTCCAATAATCCAAGTCTAATTATGGAATCAATTTAAAACAATTTTGTAATTAAAAGTACCTGCTGAAATATCTCACAGGCTCAATAATTTAAATGATAGTGTTAAAAAGGTAATTAAAATTAAAAAGGCCAAATGAGGCTGGGTCGCTCTTCCACTAGGAGAGTGCTGAAGGACGTTGCATTTGCAAACCTGAATCGCCAGCTTCCTCCCCAAATTCCTGCTTTCCCCAGCTGCACGGGGATTTCGCACTAAGAGTCATCCAAGAGATGTTTGAGCGGACCACGGCGGGGCAAGGCTTTTTTTTTTTTTCCCTTTAAATTAAAAAAAAATTACGCTATTTCAAAATGAAGCTGTACTTACAGAGAGCCAGTGCTCTCTAACCGGGGTGAGGCTCCCTCCTGCCAGAGGTCCGCACGCAGAGTGCCAAATGCTGCGCGTCCCCGCGGCGAGCACGGGAGGGGGTGGGGGGCGCAAGGGGGGAACTTTCCCCGCTCCCCCCGGGTCGGGGCTGCGGGGCCGGCTGGGGTTGGGGTAGCGCGGGCCGGGGCCGGGCGGAGGAGGGGACCGGGGACGGGGCCGGGGCGCCTCACTCACTCACCGCCCGCCGCTAGCCCCGGGCCGAGGCTCAGCGCCAGCTGCAGCCACAGCGCCGCGGCCAGCGCCCGCCGCCGCGCCGCCGGGAGGGCACCGCCGCCGCTCGCCTGCTTCCCATGACACATCTTCTGCCCGCCAAAGGCATCCGGTTCGCCGCCACCTGCAACGAGAGAGCCGCTCCGCCTCGCCGCTGCCCGGGGCTCCGCGCCGGCTCCGCGGGTCGCCCCCGCTGCGGCTGCCTCCGCGCAGCCCCCCGCCAGCCCCGGGACGCGCTCCCGTCCGCCCCGCCGCCCTCCCGGCCCCGCGGCTCCTCCGGCCGTGCCCCCCCACGCCACCCCTACCTGCGGGGGCCCCCCCGCCAGAGCCGGCGATACCTCCGCGGCTGCTGCCGCCGCCTCCGCCGCTGCGGCTCGGCAGCCTGCCGGGGCCGGGCGGAGCACACACGCACACACTCGCTCATCACACACGCTCACACGCCACACAGGCGCACAGGGTCCCCTGCGCACCCCGCAGCCGGCCGGCCCTACCTGGGAGCGGGGCAGCGGCAGCCGCAGCGCGCACCTGCCCGGCCCGCCCGCCCGGCCGGCGCGGAGCGGAGGCGCGGGGAGCCGTGCGCCGCGGGAGCGCGGGCAGCCCCGGCGCGCCGAGCACGCATGGCAGCCGCGGGCACGGTCGCGCCGCCGCTCCCGCTGTCCCGCCCGGGCAGCCCGGCCCGCAGGGGCACCCCCTGCCCCGCGCCGGGGGGCGCCACAACACTGCCACGGATAGGGAAAGGCGAAGTTAAGGCTTCGCTCCCGGTAGTTTCTGCTCGTTTTCACCTCAAACGGAGTTTCGTGGTGCGCAGCACTGACGAAGGAGCATCTTTGGAATGCCCTGTGCTTCGTCACGTAGGCAGAGTGTTAGATACGAGACACGGTTTAGCAGCGCTGGTGGCAGTGTCGCATTTTTCACAGTTTATGGGAGTGGGAAGGTGTATTCCTGAGCACGCTTACCCATCAGCTTCCACTGGGGAAAGATAGGACGCCCGGGCCTGCCGGCTGGAGCAATTCACTGTTAGGAATCAGCATCTAGCTATATTTAGTGAATCTGTGAATTCACAGCCACGAATCACTGAATCAGAGACTCGGTCTCGTGGCTCAAGCAGCTGTGGTAGCTCTGTGTTTCCTGGTACCGTTCCCAGTATGCTGTTAGGGGCATTGCCCTCTTGCCCACAGCTGGGCATTGCATCTCTTCCCTTGCTCAGAGGTAGCAGAGAGTGTCCTCTAGCTGAAGAGGACTCTGCTAAGCAGATTAAGGTGTTTGGCACACTCCTGGGACACAACAAGGGGAACAAAACCAGGGACAAGGGAATGCACAATTTTAATGAAACATACCTATGCTCAGTACAAACACAGACCCAAAGGTACATGGGATAATATTAACAGCATTTGGACATAGCATATCCTGCTGCTTCAAAGTTTATAGTAAATAATGACAAAGTTGAAGTTCTTTTCAAGTGTCTCAGCTATCTGATGCTGTCTCCTCCAAGTTGAAACTTAAAGCTCTTTAGGAGAGATTTTAGTTTAAATCATGAATCAGTTCAAAGGCCCTTGTAAGAAGCATAGTTCTTTATCTCTCCTGGAGAAAATGGGCATCTTACAGTGAAATGCAGGTATTCTGCTAAGAATGGGGAAGTATTGGCCAATTTTCAGCTAAGAGAATGTATTATCTCTGAAATACCTTTTCGACTCCTTTTAAACAGGAAAATTTGGAAACTATAGAGCATTTCCACCAAGCATCCTTTCCTGATCAGGTCAGTTTTCATGTCCCCAGCCAGCCCAAAAAGGGAGCTCACGGCAGTAATAGCCCTTGTAAGCCATGCAAACACAGCACAGGCAGTTACATGATAGAGATGTTCTTCAGAAGCAATAAGCCATTGTCTACTACAAGTGTCAGGACAGAGCAATAATGCAGCTATTCCTGTTATCTGTAATAAGAGGATCTTTATGTTACTGGTTTGGTAGCTTTCATTTTTGAAATCAAAATAGCAAAAGATAATGTCCCGAGCAATCTGATGCTATTCGTGTTCTCCATCAATTGAAATGCAAAGTGCTGGATGCAATGTCTATCTTCAGTGTGGATGGAGCACCCAGACACATCTGAGGAGGAAGAGAAAAATGAACTAATGCCTGTCAGTGTTGATAGGTACTACTTAACCCTTGTTTCTGCCACTTATTCCTATCCCCACGTGTGCAGCTGCACCTCTGACATCACTCAGCCTGAGGAAGGACAGCTGAGTGCTCCAGGCACCTGTCAGACACCCCACATAAGTGGGAGCACCACTGCTCCAAACAGCACCAAGAAAACAAGGTTTTCTTGTGCAGCAGATCTCCTTCAAAATCTTAATGAACTGTAAAAATTCTCCTCTTGCTGAGCAGGGCATGTGTGAGCAAGGTGGTGGCAGTGGCTGAAGGGGCTGGGGGGGGCTGCCCCCCCCAGTTGTTGAAGGAGTTTAGCGGGAATCCGTTTCAGCCAAGAGCAGGGAAGGGCTCCTGCAGCCCGGGAAAGCCTAAACTGAGTGAGGAGCAGCAAAAGGTGGAGGAGGATGAAGCCCGAGGCAACCCCAACCACAGAGAGACAGAGAGGAAGGAACTGCTTTGCTCTGGCTTGAACTTCGTTTCTGGAAGGGGTGGATGGATGGATTGCCTGAAGGGCTACAATGGCTCTGTGACCAAATCTCACATCTGTAATCAATTTTACTGCATCCTCCTGAGCTGAAGTGGGGCCAGAGGAGTGATCAGTGGGCTGAACCTGAAGCTCTGAGCTGCTGCAACCTAGAACAGACTGAAAAATACAGGATTTGTCCCCTGGTTATCCTACCTGGATATCATGATTTCTGTGCCTTCCTACACTTGGCTGCCCCTCCACTAGTTTTTAAAGCAAGTTACAAATGAGCCTCAAACCTGTGGGAACTAACCCTGAATTGCCTCTGGTGGGGATAAACCCTCCCTGTAGCTGGTGCAGATGGGCTGCAAACAAGTAAGAGAAATTATGTGATCTTTTTTTTTGCTTCATATGTACTCACAAAGCTGCTTCCATCTCTCTGCACTGCTTCTGCAGCTAAAAATGCCACCGCTTAGAATGAAGATGAAAAGTGCCAGTGCTCATCTGCACCCTCCAGACTTAGGTCCCTGTTGTTTGGGCCCAGGAGCATCAAGGTGGTTGTGGGAGCAGGGCGAGATCACGTCTTCCTCATGGCAGGTTGTGGGTGCTGCCATGTGGTGAGAGGTGTTCCTGGCCAGCTTCACTCTCCTTGCAGGGAGAGGCTTCAGCTCTACTCCAGCTGGTGCACACAGTCAGCTCCTGGCTGCTTCTAGCAAGTGCAGGGTGTGCATCCCAGCCAGATTCTGGCTGGCTGTGGGTTTACAGCTCATCTTCTCCTGGGGTTTTGTAATCACCTTGATGAATAAACAATTGTGTGTTCAACTCCTGTAGTTGCAGGATTTTAGTTTTGTCTTGCCATACACATTCATCTGCTTCATTCTCTTATTTTTATTTTCTCAAATGCCCTCTTTTAGTTGATTATCTTATTCTGAGGTCTGTACTGGATAAAAAGCTAGAATGGAAAATTCAGTTAAAAGCATCCAACCCAAAACGTGGCCCCTCACTCCAAGCCTGGTGAAAAGAGCAGCAGAATTGACTCTGCCCAGGACTAGGAATATGAAGGCATGCCCACCCTACACAGTGTTTGGCCCTGAGTCCTGGATACAATTTTCTCTCTGTGTCAAGAAGTAGGGACCATCTTTCAAAGCACCCAAGGCAATGTGAGAGTCTGTGGCATCACCAGTCTAAGTGGTGCCCTTGCAAGGTGAACCTGTGTTGCACAGCTTCTGCCATGGCACATCCAAGTGCTCGAGAATGCTCAAAAACCGGGACCAAAGTAGGACAGGAGCAGCCAAATCTGCTGTAGTCTCATTCACACTGCTCATTGGGAAGGTGTCTGGACTAAATTATATCCAGAATTGCTGACAGGTATTGTTTCAAAAGGAACAAATTTATTCACTCAAAAACTCCCCCAAAAAAACCTAGGGAATTAATGTGTTCTCCCAGCCCTCCACCATCCTGACAGGAAGGGGAGGAGAATTGGGGAAAAAAGAGAAGAAACTCATGGGTTGAGAAGAGAACATGAGTTCTGAATTTAATAATTGAGATAAGAACAGTTTAGTAATTGAAACAAAGTAAAATATAGTAAGGGTACTAATGATAGTAATAATTAGACGGAAAAAGATGGACAGAGAGAGAGAGAATAGTAAGCCCCAAGAGAAACAAGTGAGTCACAACACAGTTGCTCACCACCCTCTGACTGATGCCCAGCAATGACTGGTCCCTCCTGGCCAATTCCCTCCAGTTTATGTCCTGACCATGACTCTTTAAGGTGTGGAATATCCCTCTGGCCAGTTCAGGTCAGCTGTCCTGGCTGTGCTCCCTCATGTCTTCTTCCACAGCTCCTCACTCGCAGAGTATAGGAAACAGAAAAGTCTTGATTTAGAGTAAGCACTGCTCAGCAACAACTAAAACAGTGTCAACACTGTTCTCATACGGAACCCAAAACACAGCACTCACTGCCCACTAAGAAGAAAATCAGCTCTATCCCAGCCAAAAGCAGGACACTGTAGTAAGAGTCAACTGGAAAGGAGGTTTTGAGGTCCAAATTCTTGGGTACCTAGCACTCTGCTTGGCCTCATTGCATGCATGAGTGGTCATGGGCATCTTTAATTTGCTAGCAAAATGTAACCCAAAATATTGGGTATTAGATTAAGTGTATGGGGGATGTTAATTATCACATTAAGATATTCCTTCTCCATGTTTTACCTGCTCAAAAGCAAGGCCAGAAGGAATTGTCCTGGTGATGTGGCTGTTGGGTAGGTAAGTTTCATCCTTAAATTGGACTCCAGAAAGGGTGAAAAGGAAGTGGTGAGGGTCATAGCTGAGGGTAAAGAGAGAATTTATATTTGACAGTGTGAGGCTGTAAAAAAAAAGACCCCGGGGCATCTTAGTGGCAGTTGTATGAATAAAGGGGTGGTCACACCATGGGGAAAAGAACAGCTTAACACAGAAGTCTGCAATTACATATTTTAAAATATAAAATGGCAATGACTGGCATTGAGATTTGGCTGCAGAACATCAATCCAGACTGTAAGTATATATTGTTGCAAAACATCCTCCAGATCCCCTGGCCACAGACCAGCTTCCCATTTTATTGGCCACAAGGAAGAGTTGTTGCCTTGAGCTCACAGGTATTTATTGGTGTAAATACAATTCTGCACACAAAATTAAGAAAAAGAGCTCAAGCATCATCTAACAAAATGCAGGGAGCTGCTAAAGGGAGTTCTGAATGCCTTGGAAGGCACAAAACTCTTCAGGGCTAGGATTCATAAAGACCATGTTGTATCCTTATGAAAGATAACGGACTTAGGCTGTATTACTTGTACTCTTAACAGTCTTTCAAGCATTTTCAAGTAAAAACTCATTTGTTGAACTCCCTTATATATCAGATAAAGCATTCAGTCACTTCCTTCATACCTGGAGTATACCATATTTCCCTTTGAACTTAGAAATATTGATGAGCTGATATTTCACAAAAATAAGGTTTGCATGGGTAATCCTGGGGAGGTGCCCATTATTAAACCATGTAAGAATAAATAGATGCTTCGCCAGGAAAGGTTTTATCTTCTTAGATGTTAGTGGTGATGACTTACTGTTGATATTCAGGAATTTAAGAGTGTCTGAGTGCTTTCCAATCTATTCCCAAGTGTGCCCAGAAGGGTACTCCTGGAGATCCTCCTCTTCATCATGACATTGCCTTTGCTTGATTCTGCAGGAGACTGACCCCCTACACATCTCTGGGTAGATTTGCACTGGAAACCTTGATTTCCTCATTTCCCTCCATTAATGTCTAAAAAGGCCAGCTCTCTCACCTACCTCAGCCTGAAGAGCCTGCAGATTGCCGGACATGCAGTAATTGCAGGGATTACAGGAAAGCAGTAATTCTAAACAGAATACTTTAAGATGGCTGCTTGTAAGAGAGGCTTCCCTCAAAAAAGTGCTTTCAAAAACAGGTAAGCTATTAGGAGGATAATTATTTTGATGAATTCTGACACACTAACAGTGAGTTAGTGATAATTATTTTGATGACTTCTGAACCACTAACTTGAGTTATGATAGCTCAAGAAAAGCAGCCCTAAAATTGCAGAGTCTTGATTCTGCAGATGCTAAATAGTGCTGGCTCCTTTCAGCTCCTACCAAATTGAAAGGAAAGCTGAAGGCATTCATTTTCTCACAAAGTCGGGATTTAAGAAGAACGTTTCTCCCTAAATATAATCACTTTTGTTGTAAGGGAGCAGGGGACACCCTGAAGAAAATGACAGGAATATGAAAGGACTTTTTTCCTTCATTGAGCCATTTGTACTGACAGCCTTAAACTCACATCTGGGACCAATACACAAACATTAATATCCAGCTATCAGTGTAGTTTTACCAATTAATGCTAATTACATTTCGTTAGAAAAACTGGCAGTGTATGGAGGATGGAGTTTCAACTACTTTTTTGTTTCCTACTGACATACATAACTAATGAAAAGTTTTAGTGAACAGAAAACCACACTTTATTTTTATTTCCATCAACATCACAGAAATAAATGATACCTGGCTAATTGGAGAACCAGACCAAATCACACTTACTAGGAGGCTAATTCTTCACCTGAACATGGGAGATTTTTGTACTCTAATGATTACAGCCAAATTGAACTTGCCACTAGTCCTGTGACTGCATTTGGCCCTTGCTTTCCAGTAAACAGTAATTCCAAGCAGAAGAATGTAAAATGGAACTCCAGGAGCTGAAACAATTTAAATTGGTTATGAGTGCTTTTAATTTCATCCCCTCAGACCAGAAGAGACTCAAAAATGCAAAATACAATATGTAGTGTTTGATTTGTAACACCATTCTAAGCCCTGAATAGTATTCATCACCCTTAAGTATAAACTCATGATGAATTTCCCTGTGCCCACAACACACTTGGCACAGTCCATTTCCTTTGCATTATGATACCTGAACTTCTGCATAAGAGGACCCCAGTGTCTTTCACCTCCAGCTTACAAATTAATTACTCACTGGTCTGTTTAAATTAAGGTACTCAGCCCCATCCATTTGCTCCCCGGCAAAGTTCACAAATCCCACTTTCTGACCTTTTCATCAGTCTGGCAGAAGCAGACCTGAGTGCCAGGGTGCCTTTGGGGTGGGCAGCACAGGGACAGCAAGATACAAATTCCTTCCCACCACTGCCTGAACTTACAGCTGCAAGCAAGTCCCTCAGATTCAGGTCCCCCAAGAGGTACCTACATTCAAAATTGTAGCCTCCAGACCCCAGTTCAGCTGCAGTTTTAGTCAAAGGCACTTCACTATCTCTTAGCAAAAATTCCTAGGAATTTTCAGCTGTGTTTCAGGCTGTGGACTCAGCCCTGGCAGCAGGGATTTTGTGGCTTGGTTGGTAGGGTTGTACCTCTGGATGCTGGATTCACAGAAGCTTTCACAATGCTTCTGATAAGCAAAATGTCTTTCAAACCAGAAGGGATGTGCCTTCTTTTGTCCAAAGAAAGAAGTTGAGCTTTCCACTCTGATGCTGAAGAAATTGGCCTCTGTGGCCCTTGGATTCTGGCCCTTGCATCTCATGTCTCTGCAGAGTTGATGTAGACAGAGTGTGTTTGCCTAGGAGCATTTAACTAAGCCATGTAGAAAAATAAAAAATTGTGCACTGCCTTTTTCCTTGCATGGAGAGCAGCTTTATGTATTCCTTGAGGACACAAGGAAAGAAGAATAAGGAATTGCAGCAGAGTCCCCATGAGAGAGGAGAATGAGATAGCTGAAGCACATATGTTCAAACATATTCTTTGAAAAGCTGTGACAAAAATAGAGCAGCTGGTTGAGAAGCCTTCCTGTGCAAATATCTGTACCTTTACAATCCTAAAGGTAACAGAAAAAGTTAAAATGTCACCATTTTATAGCGCTGCATAATGACTTCCTAAGATGTTGAGATTTTTTTATATTGAGTCCTAACTAAATGTCATGCAAAACCTTAGCTTCATAATGTATGGTCAAATATGAATTCAGAGAATTAAGAATCAATTTACATGCATCTTAGGTATTCCATGTCTACACATTTTTTATGTTTCTTGGTAGGCATAGAGCAATTTGCATTAACTTCATTTCATAGAAAAACCATGGAAAAGCTGCAAGAGCATAGTTCTGTCAGTGTTACACTAGAATTTTTGTAACTTCCTCTGGCATCTGTTCTGATGCACATACTAAAAACCACAGTATTGGGCTCCAAAACTGTTCCAAAAATCCACAATGTGAAGCAATAGCCATATAGTAGGAATTAGTGCAGCCAGAAGAAAGGGAATGGAAAGAAAGACGGAATTTGATGTGAGCAAACCTTGAAGATGCAGAGATTTGGATTTGAGCTGTTCTCGTCTTTAATTTCCATGTTTATTTTCTACCTTTTTCACACAGACACAAAAATAACTCTCTTCTGCTGTAGCCACATTACCACTGAGATGTGCTAATTGTATCAGCTGTTCATCTGGCTCTCAGTACAGGCAACAGTTCAGGTTTGTTCAAGTTTCTCCCGGCATGTGATCCTTTTCTTCCTTTTTGCTGATGCTTTTTTGTAGTTTTATATCTGTCAGCTCTTAAAAGGTGAGATAATTACAAATCTAAAGCTGTCAGGAAAATACATGATCACCATTCCTGTTGCCACCCTGAAATTCATAGCAACAAGAGGATTAGCTTGAACTGAAGACTAAACTAGATTAGGTTTGATGAGCTATTCTCCTTTAGCAAAAGAAACTCTAAACAAAACAAAACCCCAAACAAACAAACAAAAAAATTATGTCAGCAGTTCCTTAAAGGAGAGGTGCAAGAAGGTCAGGACAAGTCCAGCCAGCCCTGAAGGTTATGCATGGGGTTGTGACTTGGGGGCTGTTCCTGCCCTCTCTGGTCCACAGAGGCAAAGCTGTGGGTGCAGAGCAACAGAAGGTGGGAGAAGAGGGTGAGGAAAAAGGAAATTGTTGGAACTGGTGTGAGTTACCCTGTGATTATCTGTTTGGGAACAGAAAACATAGGAGTGAGAGCAAACCCTCCACAGTCTGGAGAAGGCAGCACCCTGCCAGGGACACTGTTGCAAGTGGCAACAGCATGGATTGGAAAGATCTCTGAAATTATGCTGCTGTCCTCTTTTCTTCATGTCCCTGCCCTTTCTACACAAGGTCTACTGCATTGTCCAGGGGCAACAGCTCCCCAGGGTAATGGCTGAAACCCAGTCTAGCTCTGCAGAGAAAGGAATTCTGCCTTTTTTTGTTATGAATAAGATGACTTTCAGATATTTAAATCCCCAGGGGAGTCATCTAATTCTTCATTCTCACTAATGAAAAGCAAATCCAGCCAGGTTTAGTCTTCCTCAACAGATTAATTGTCATAATATTAATTATTCCTTTTTATGAAATTTAGTGCCATTTAAAGCTTTGCCCTTCTTTGTACTTAGGTGTTAAGACTATATTATTTATATGTGATTGTTTTGTTTAAAGTGTAAAACACAAACTGAAACATAAACTTTTTTTGGTATAGCAATGCCAATACACTTTTGGTGCAATAAAACATCAGGTATTAAATACATGGATGGGACAATGTGTGGTGGTGAGATGGCAAGAACTTCACATGACAGGCTTTCAAAATCCAATACTCATTAGATCTTCATCAGCTCAGAACTTCCATGTGCTCCTGACCTCTCTATTTCTCTCACTTGCTCCATTATATTTTGTATGCTGAAGCTTGTTAGTATCTGGTTAAACCTAAGTTTCCAGGACATTCAGTTTACTTATGTTAGTTTGTTCAAACACTCAGTTACTTTCCATGTGAAAATAAGATTTCCAACTCTACAAATTCAATTTGTCAACTTCAGCTGACAAACAATGATTTCTCAGAGGTTTTTTCACTTGGATTTCCCCTTACCCTCATTTGGAGTCCCTTCATAATTGTACTTATTCTCATGAAAATACCTCAATAGCACATTTGAAGCACTTCACAGGATTCTTTATGCTAAGAGTGAGGTCTTCAAATTTCTCACACTGAGAGTATTAAAAAGGAGCTTGTTTGAGCAGCTCCAGGGCCACCTGGCATGGAGAAGGCTGAATAGGGGCAGGACCCCTAGATGGTCTAGATGATCATTTTATGATTCTATGATTCTGTGATTCTATTCTATGACAGGGGCATGTCTGAGCTGGTGGCCTGTGTGATCTGGACCTGCTCAACAACCTCTGTGCTCAGCACTGCTGTGGCAATAAAGGGAAAGCACTGCTGGGCAGAGAAGGCCTTGGCTGACCTTGCTCCTGCATCATGAGCAGCAAGGAGAGGAGGGTTTTGAGCCCCCATCTTTGGCAGCCACTGCCAGCAGCTTGGCTCTGCTGAGCTCCTGTGCAGAGAAGGAGAAGCCTGTGCCAGGGTGGAAAAGGCTTTACTCAGTCCTGACAGGAAAGGGCAGGAAGAAACAGACATTTCTCTCTTAAAAGGTGGTTTCTTCTCTTCTTTGGAGCTGCAAACTTCAGGCTCAGTTTCACTGTTGAGATGTTCATAGTCAAATAGTCCCTTTTTCAAAGGGATTTCTCCATGCTGATGAGGGCAGCCACCAGCCTCAGTGCTGGGCTATCCTGCCTCTAAAGAAAAGCCCTAACTCTCTTGTGCACAGCCTGAAAGGAACTGAAAGATTTCACTGTTAAGTCTTTTTGTCCCTCCTCTGTTCCCCACACTTCATAAATTTGCATCTATAATTAATCATTATTTGTTGCCCAAATTTATTGATTGTATATCACTGCTTATTCCTAATTACTGCTTTCATTTTTTTTTCCTCCGCCCAGAATTTGGCTTTCAGGCAATGCTGTCATCTTTCTTGGCACTGGAATCACAGCTTTTTGGCTGTTTAATGAGCTCTTCTTGAAAGAGCTCAACATTCTCCATCACATTTGCTCCTTCTGGGTTTTTTTTCTCACTATCACTCTCTTCATCTGGGAAACCAGTCCTTCTGAAACACTAAAATTGTATAAAAGTATGTTTTCTTTTTGCCCATTGTAAATACTGGCAAGCAGTGATTACCATTCCATGGCTGACGACTTAGCTTTACCTGTAACAGAGGGGTCCAGATTGGATTTGCTTGGGATGGGTGTTCAAGATTAGAAAGTTACTCTTGTAACTATTAGGAAAAAAAAAATGCCTTCAGAATAGTCTTGAAGGATATTGCAGTTCTTTCCTTACACAAAGTTTATGAAGAAAAGGGGGGCTGTGAAATTTTCTTGTAACTGATTTGAATCTAGGAGTTCTTGTTCAGTCCATCATAGTCAAGTCAGAAATTATTTTTCTAACACTTGAGACTGTTTGGGTAGCAGGTTGTATTTCAGCTGATGATTTATTTATAAATCTGAGGAAAAGGATTATTTATGACTGCAAAGGCAGGATAAATTGTGAAATTTTACCTATAACCAGAGTTACAAAATTTCAGCATATATTTTATTCACAAGTTTCCTTCCTTTTACATGATTTAGCAAACATAACATTATCTCCTTATATGTGGTCTTTGCCCCAAAGAGTTTGCAGTCTCATTCAGGCACCAAAGATTTTTTTAGCAGAGGTAAGCACAATGAAGTAATTTGTTTTGAAATAAACAGACATCATTGCATATTAGAGAGGATGCACATTCATTAAGGCATCATGTAGAACCCTTCTCCTGCAAGGCACATGTTCTGCACCAGGCATGGCTAAAGATATTACAGAAAGAACTTCACTGAAAGCAGAGACATTTCCCTTTGGATTATGACCATGAAGTCATTTTATCCATGTCAAGATCTGAAGTCCATCAATAAAACTGAGAGTGATTTCAAAAGTCATGCATTATGTTTAGCCCTCCTTACAATGCACTCAGAGCACTCCCCCATGGTTTGATTTTGCTGGGAGCTGAAACCATTGAGGTGCTCAGTCCTCAGGCAGAGTTACAGCACTGGGAATTATTCCACCACAGTTCAGTGCTATTTACCATGCCTCATCATACAGACAGCCCCTGAATGCAAATGGGAAGAATAATTTCATTAAATCATTTCTGGAACTGCATAATTTTAGTAATTAAAACTTTTACTTATACCTATTCAGGAATGAGCAGAATATTATATTAATGCACTGCACTTATTAAATTTTTAAGGTTGAGTGGTAAATTTAGGGGTGATGCAAGACATAGTTAAACACCTTTCAGGGAAAAAATGGTCAAACAGCATTCTGATTAGTACAAATATGTGGGAATTGTCTCCTCAAATTTAGTTTGGTGGGAACAGATGGGCTTTTCCATGTACCTGAATCTATGGCTATTTTGCTGTGCTTCAGATGTTTCTGAGGCACAGGTGTTTCTAGGCAACATTTAGAGAATTCTCAGAGGAAAAATATCTGCATAGGAAAAGCAAAACTAAAAGCTGCCCAACCCAGCCCCTGTACTGAGTTAGCATGTTGTCTACTTCTTCAGTCATTCAAGGCCAAAGAAATATGCTTATTTATTTCTTTGGGCTTTGTATCAAGCTTTTAGGTTATGATTTGCAAAAACAGTGGGAAACACAAACAGAGCAAAGCCCAAGAGATATGTAAGGGAGCACTGAAATGAAGACATTCATAAAATTCTGATAATCATTCCATTGTCTACATAAGCATGGACAGGACACAGAAAACAAATGCAACAAAGCACATGCAGTACATTAAAATCCTGATTTTATATATATTTTATCCTGCCAAAAAAAACTGGATATCTCACACACACACACAAAAAATATACATATACAAAAACACAATACAAAAAAAAACAAAACGGGGAGCAAGGTTCAATACAGATTTAATCACAATGTCTGATCCCAGATTAGTTTAAAAGACAATGAGAGAAATCATTTCACCTTTCATAATTCATTGGAAATGTAGGTTAGACACTACAATTGATTCAGATGAGTACATGACACCTTTTTTATTGCCTCTTCTCTATTTCTCTGCAAGAAAGCTTTTATATCTCAGCTTCTTACAAAATTGTTAAATTACTAGTCAGAAGACCAAACCTTTCAAAAGATTTAGAGGTTCTACCTTCTGGATTATATACCATGGTAATTTAATGCTAACAAGCTGCAGTGCTGACTAAGGCAATTTGATTCACAAGAATTTATGGGCTATTCAGAATATATCCCAAAACATGATTACAATTATCTGACAAATTGTTCTGTGAGGAGAGGGACTGATGTTGCATCCGTGTCTTCTTCCCATCCCAGGCATCCCAACTCTCTGCTTCCTTCAGCAGCCCTTGGCTGTGGCTGGGGTAGAGCTGCAAACATCCCAGCCATTGCTTCTGGGGCCAGACAAAACCTGCAGTGTGTTGATTCTACACCTAAAACCAGCGTGCACAATAGATGGAAGAACTGTTTAATAATCCTGGTAGAAAGAGGCTTTCTTTTCCTGGTCCCTTCACAAGTCTGTTTATTCTCACTGCTATCCAAGCAAAAGCAGGATTGCCACAACAGGTTTAGGCACCTGCTGGAAACCAAGATCACAAGTCCTTTGTAATTCATGGGGATTTGCCTTTGGCCCCAGCTGTTAGAGGATCATTATTGAAATCTTTCAGCACTCTGTTTGCTCCCGTTTGTACTAGCACGGGTTATCTCGACTGTACCTCCTATGCTTGATCACATTCCAGCTTTACAAACAGAAAAGTCCTTGGGAATACACAATTCTGAGAATATACAATTTACAGTTTCACCTTATCTGCTGTGACTACAAGGTAAAAAATCATAAAGAAAAAGACACAACAACAAAAGAGTACAGTGGGGTGAAATTCTGTTTTCTCACCCTGGAAGCACTCCCAGGTGCAATGCAGCTGAAGTAAGTGATTTATACTGAAATAGATTAGAGCAGATTTAGTTCCTACACTGTCACCCATATCTGCCTCTTATCATTGTCATGCTTGCACTATACTGTTAAAACTATTGAGGAATGATACCTTCATTTAATGTTACCCACAGATCTGCAATTCCAACTGTATGACAACAAGGTTTTAGCTGCTGCTGAATTGGGCATCTACTTCAGTTCTTTTAGGAAAAGAAAATGTTCAAAGCCCTAACATTTTCCCTGACAATCATCCAAAGTGCTTCTAACTCATATCAGCACTACTTTCACTTCAACTCTGACCAAGCAACATCTTGGATGGCTTTGGAAAAGGAGAAATGCAAAGTGGCTTCTGTTCTTTCTAGCAGCAGAGTAAATGAGCATCCTAGGACTTGGTGATCTAAGCCACTTCCTTTTCAGCCTCTGCAATGTCTGTATCACCTCTGGCTGTTACATTACATATCCATCTGTGATAATCAGTCTGGAGTAATTTCAAGCTCTTATTACTTGGCGTTCAGGTCCAATTGTTGTCAATAATTCTAAAATAGAAGAGTTCCTACACCCTGAGAAGCTAAACTGCTTAATGCCATGAGACTGAGTCTCCCCTGGCTGAACTCTCTTGGTGCTTAGACTGGCCCTGCCAGCTCCCCGAAAGTTCGCTGCCAGCTTTGTTTATCAGAGACTGCAATAATTAATTTCCTAATACTTTCCTGTGAGGATGGATTAACATTTTCAAGGATCTGAGGGAAGACTCCAGCTGTGAAAAGCACTACCACGGTGGGCATTGCCACTACAGGCACCAAGGAAGTCTGAGAGTCTGCTCAGAGAATCCCAGAGTGAGTATTTCCATGTAATGTGCTTCACACCATGCTCAACTGCCTAGAATTACAGATTGGGAATTTAACGACTGTTCATTGACACTAGTAAAATAAAAGGCTTTTATGCGCTACAGAAGAAACACTTGACCAGTCTACAGTCTTTGTGGGAGAAATCATCTTCAATCCCATTCTAACTGCAAAAGGAGGAAATCTGTTAAAACCAAATCACATTATAGTGTTTATGCTTATGTCTTGCATAAATTTCTTGCTCTCTCTAAAGTTTAACTCTGATGAGAAGGAAAGCTCTGTTAGGAATGATTATGTGCTTATTTTCATAGAAATGATCCACCAGTTTCTGAAGAAAACAAGAGAGAAACATGCTTGAAATATACCAGCTCAGACATCACATTGCCAAACTCATTTTCTTCTACAAGTACCAGTCTTGAGATAAATCTGAAAGTTCTTTAGTTTTTTAGACAAAAATGAACATACTCAGTTGTGAAATGGTGAGTTTCATACTGGAAACTCAAAAGCTGTGGAAAAAAACCATCCTTTTGTGGCAATATTTGGGTTTATGTTTTGTTCAGGGTGCAGTCACTGAAGAATCTAGTCTATGACAGCAAAGTGGATATATCGCCATCTACAAAGCAGTCAGATATGCATTTATTTTGAGAGAGAGGCCAGCAAGCTGCTGGTTCTCTCTCTTTACTCTCGCCCCACTGGCTAAAACACATAATAGCACAAAACCCCAACCCAAGCCCCTAAACTAAACAAAAGAGGGATGTACTTCTACATTTGATTTAAATAAGCATTTGCTTGAAACCTTGCAAGCCTTTGTATCCAGCAGCACAAAAAAGCCTGAAGCAGATAACACATAAAAAAACCAATCATAACTCACATCCATGTACAAAAGGATGCTGCTCTCTATGTGCAGTTCACTAAGCCTTATCCAAATAACCTCTGAAAACACTGCCCCATATTCTACTGCTAATCCCAGAACAAAGAGTAAAAAGGTTACTTCATATACATCTCAACCATCTTATCTACTTGGGCTTGAAGGGAATAAGGTGTTTTACAGGCATCTTGGACAGGATATCCAAATTCAGACAGGTTCATTAGGCATCATGAAAAATTTTAACATTTTCCCTCTTCATACTTAGTATTCTGTTTGCATTAAATAGTGAAGTTCTCATACTTTCTAGTGACAAGATTTTGGTCTTCTAGATAATGCCTTGCAGATTTGCTGGACAGAGAGATAAGTGAAACAAGCAGTTTCTTGTGGGGTGTATCACTGCTCCCACTGCTGTGAGGATTCTCATTGTAAACATAAACAGTTTTCTGTGTTGTAGGAATTTGAATATCTCAGTACTCAGACCATTTATTGGCTTTCAAAATCTGTATGGCTGAATTATAGGACACAAAACAAAACTTTTTATATTTAAATAGAGCAAACAGGGAATGCCACAGTGATATGATGAAATGAATTTCTTTTTATAAAAGCAATGTTGTTTGCTGCCACCATTGCAATCGAAAGATAACTGGGTGAGTTGCATCTTATTAATTCCTTTTCATCGTGGAAAAACCTAGTGATAATATATTTTACTTTGCCTTTCTAAAATGAGCTTGAGTTTTCCTTAGTTGAATCCCTAACATCAGGGGAACTGTCCAGCTGAACTGGTCATGCTGAGTCTTAACAATTCTGAAGTTGAGCAGACAGAAATCTAATTATCCCCCAACCCTTAACACAGATCAAGTCTCTCTGGGCAAAGGTTGGTGAGTATGACTAAATGACAGTGGAAATCTTACCCATTCAGCTTCTTCAAGATAGTTATCACACTAGGGATCAAGTAACAGCCCCAGACTCCAGTTTTCACACTGCCTCCTGCAATTTCAAAGTAGCTACATGTAATCTGAACATACAGATGAATCTGCATCCTTTTTAGATGGCATTATGCAAATTCTGTCTGCTTTATCCAGAAAAAACTGCAGCCAAGAATAATAATATAATTAATACTATCAGTGTCGTGTGGCTGCCTCTTCAAGGGAGGTGTAGCTAACAGGTAAGGCAGGTTACACCAGTAGAGCAGTTCCCTGCCAGCCGAGCACTTTAAAGTGCTCCTGCCTCCCTGTGGCTGTCCTGTAGGTGGCAGCAGGCTCTTTTGCAGAAATCCTCCCCTCTCCATTCAATGTTGATCACAAGACCTGGTGTGCAACCCAGCACTTGGAGTAACACTGATGTACTCTCAATGCTTTCCTGGTGGTCTCCACACTTCCGTAGCCAAAATCCTAAGAAAAAGAATCACTGACCTCGAGAGACTTCAGACCCTGTGGTTGGCATATCTGGAAGATGTGGAGTAAGAGGCACGTTTGAGTAGAGTAAGGGAATAGAATGAAACAAAGCACCCCCTGAACCTACTCAAGAAGACAGACTTAGTGGGTTAACTCCTCATGGATGTCCTGGGACAAGTAAAGCTAGAGGATTGATTTGGATACTGATAAAGCTACATTGGGGGACCATCCAATCATTCTGAAAGTCTGAGAAGGTGTTAAAATCCTTGAGAGAAAAGGAGATAAACAACATTTCCAATCTGAATTAGATTGCTGAAATCTTGTTAGAAAAATGTCCCACTTAAAAAAAAAAAATTCATCATTTCAGCAGTTTCCTAGGATATCTATGATGTTTTATATGGCATATAGACCACTTTGTCTCACTCCTAAAGGTCATTGACCATTAATTAAAATTTCAGTGCACATCCATCTTTCAAGGGATGTCTTCTCATCTTGCCATCTGGAAGGTTAATAATGCACAGATTCGCAGACCATGCTGCAATGCTCAGATCCAAAGATGGATTTCAGACACCACTGATTGCAGCACCTGCTCAGAACTGCATTTTGGGTGGTTCACACAGGAAGGACCCTTCTGAAAGTTTGGATTTAGTGTCAAGGCTTTCACAGGGTTCCATTCCCATGCTAGAGATGCCAAGGTTGACTGCTTGAGTGCTGGGCATGTAAATAATGAGAAAGGGTCATGTGAAAAGATAACAAGGGATTCACTGTGGCCATCTGGGTGGAGAAGCCAACTGAGTCACTACCTGGGACTGCTTTGAGAAGCAAACAGCTTCAGCCAGTTGTGTGCCACCTTCCCTTACATGACACTGAGTCTCAGGGCTGGAATTCAGGGGCAAATAATAACACAGACAGTTTGCATCTTCTCTTTTAGCACCAGAGAGAGAAAGATTAGCAAAAGCTTTCTGAACAGTGGACTTGCATAGCTTCTCTGTGAGTCATTTGAGTGTTTTCAGGGAATTTCTGGTGACAGACTCACAGCTGTGTGTCCCAGGTTGAAATGCAAAATGTTATTCATTTCCCATCTGTGAGCAGTTTCTTCTTATCTTTTCTACCTCCTCCTTGTCTCTTATCTTCTTATCTTTCCCCCCCAGGGAAGATATCTGTTGTTAATGGCCCATTCAATGTCACTGCATGACTGTTGAAATTACATCATCCCGTTGTGGGATGCTCCGCCCAGAGGGAGGAGACAAGCATTTCCTGACTGAACATAATCTGGGTCCCTGAGACCCAAGGCAGCTTCCCACTGGGAACAGCTGGGGTTTTCTCTACTGCACCGTCAGAGGCAGATTACACCCTTCTACAGGATCTGACAGAACCACATCTGCCACTTTAGGAAGACTGAGGCCATTCCAGTCTGGACTCCCACCACCACCCGAGTGTCAGGTTGTATTCTGACTCTGTCAGTGGTTGTTTTCTTTCCTTTTGTATTATTGCATGTATTTAGTTTTTTTTTTTTTTCCTTTCCTAAATAAATTGTATTTCTGACTTGAAGTCTCTCACTGGTTTTGCTTTCCAAACCAGAACACTGTGGCAGTGGAAATACAAACCCCCTGGGATGGCATTCCTAAGCATGTTTAACCCAAACTCCTTCAATGGTCTCAGCTCTCTCTTTTCCAAAGAACATCCCCTTTCATTCTATCTTTCAGAATGAAATAACTGATGTTTTCTTGTGCTTGGCATTTGTAAAGGTCTCCAAAGCAACAAATCCTGAACTTTAATATTGGTGTGTGGCTTTGTCTTCCTCTCACAGCCTCAACTAATTGACCCATTCTTTGCATCCACACCCTTGTCTAACAGGTGCAGAGGAGCACAGTGATATGTAACCCAGGAATGCTGTTCATGCTTGGGAAACGGTATTGCGCACCTCACCCTATAACCCATGTAGGGCTGCAGTCTTTTACCACACACAGATCATCAGCCATGGAAGGGCAAAGACTCTTGATCAAGCTGAGCTGTCCCCTGTGCACGGAGTCTTGTTTCCTGGTAACATGTTACAACCCATATAATAGAAAAACAGTATCCAAAACTGTAGGCAGCATTCCCCAGAGAGGAAAAATTTGCAGCTAGAGAAAAGGCTGCTATTTGGTACATTATTCTGGCACTGCTTAACATTTTGTTCTATTTTTGCTTGGGAAGACAGCTCGTGATGAAGAATGTCTCACCTTATCAGCAATGGACAGCAGCTGCTGCATGGGGATGGGAGGTCTTTAGGTGATCAGTTGCACTAGGAATAATTTGAAGAGATGAGAGTAAATTAGTCCAGGATAAACCAAGGAGGGATCTGATTAGCCAGAGTACTAAAAGCCAGTTACTTCCAAAACACAGCCAAATGGCTTTACAAAGCTAAAAAAAGAAAACATCTGATAGCTTTTCCAGCACATGAGCTCCGATCACTAAAGAAATTACCCCTTCTTGTCCTCCCCTAGAAAATTTAGTTCTGGATCAGGGCAGACTTGGGAGACTGCTGCTTTTTTTTTTCCTTTTTTTTTTTTTTTTCTTTCTTTTTTTTTTTTTTTTTTTTTTTTTGATAAGTAACTTCTACAAGGGATTGTAAGATACCCAGCAAGTCATGAGCAGGCTTTAATATGCAGAAAAACTCATCACTACAAAGCATGATTTTTCTGGAGAACCACTGTTCATTTGTTCCAGCAAATGCTGTCTTTTGCTAAGTCAAGTTGTCTCTTCTTTAAGTGGAGTTGGCACTCAGGCAACTTGGCCACCCTGGGAACTGCATCAGGTCAGCCTCCTAAAAGCTGGTTCCCACTTCTCTGGCAAGGAGAAAATGTCCTGTATGTAAATAATGACTTGATTGTTTTCTTCCCATGGGCTGCACATTAAAATATCTACTAACTCCATTTGTGGCTGAGACATTTAAGAAATGCCTTTCTGGACATTCAAGCATACTCAGTATCTGGCGTAACATATATAAAAACAAAAGGGTGCTCAAGGTGGGCAAAGCTGAAAATGTGAGAAGAATTGGACCATCTGTGGGCTGGTGTGTGGCTGCCTCTGTGTCTGCTAGCACTTAATTGCAGCTGGACTGCCAGCTTCTTCCTTGTAAGCATACTGTCAATGTAAATTGACAGGAATCCCCAGGTTCCAGCTTTGGAATGTATTCCCTTATGCAGCACTAATTGTTCACAACAGGGCAGACCTGGCAGGAGAGGATGTTTGACTAATTGCATATAAAATTGCACCCAAGCCAAAAAGCAGCCTCTGAAGAGGCAGTGTGCAATTTCAGATAGGGCAAAATGGGATCCCATGAATGCATGAACTCAGCCACTTAGGTTCTGCTTAAATTCTCCCTGTGAATACCCAGCAGAATTTGCAGAGCTGTAAGTCAGTGCTCTGCGTGAATGTGAATTGCATCCCTAGCACGTCTAAACTGTGCCTTGGATAATTCATGAGAATAGCCACACGGGGTCATACCAAAGGTTCATTTAGTTCTGCATCTGAGGCTGAACAGTGAAAGGTGTGTAGGAAAAAAGCATGAGAAATGGGATAAGCATAGCGTGCTCCTTCCCCTGGTATGCTCTCTATCTGCTGGCAGTCACTAGTTCAGTCTTCTGGAGGCTGTTCCCACTTCCCAGAGCTTAATGGCCCATAAGAGACCTTTCTTACTGATTCTGTCTAATTGCTTCTTCTGCTCATTCTTGCCTCTTTACAAAACATCCTGTGGCAAGAAGGTGTGCACTTTAATTATATGTTGTGTGCAGATGTTCTTAGTTTTATTTATTGTGATTAATAATTTCATCTGTTTCTCACTAAGGCCTGAGTTATAATAAAGAGTGAACAATCTTTTCTTACTCATTTTTGCAATTTACTTTCCCTCCCATAGATTGCTTTGTAATATTTGGAGAAAATTAAACCTTCAAGTCTTTCATTTCAAATATTAAACTGAAAAGAGATCACACCTATTTGTTAGCTTCCAGCTGTGAATAGCAGACCTGTTCTGAATTTCAGGTGTTAGCAATGGTCTCTCTTTAATGTTCAGGCTTTGAATACAAATTACAGCATGAACCTGCCTCCAGCATTATTATCCACTGGACTACTGGGATTTAAAACTCTTTGTATCTTGTGTGGTTACTATGGCCATTTGCAAAGTCTGCTATGTCTGTGCTTTGTACCAGACCTGTAATTATAAGGCTACTTAAAAGGTGCAGAATTTCAGAGAAAATCTCTCCATGTTCACACACAGAGGTTTCAGTAGGCCTCTAGATGGTAAGACCAAAAGGAACCCAGAAACCTTGGATCTAAAAGAAAAACAATCCTGTTTCTCTTTTCTCCTCATCTCCACATGTAATACTATGCAAAATGTTCCTGTGAAGGTCTCCCTCTGCAACTGCTCCACCCATCATTCGCTTCTGCATCTTATTCAAAGTCTCGCAGATATCCTGTCTCACCTTGTGCAGTGTACCTGTCTCATAATACTGCACCAGATGCATCTTTCTGATTGCTTGCCATGGGCAACAGTAATTTTTCCTTTCTCAAGGGAAAGCCATATTCACACATCAATTCTCCACCTTCATGCTTCTTGTTTTCAAAGCCCCTCATACAAAATGCACAAGGGTTAAAAAATGACAGAAAATCAGAGCATCTGCATTTTGTATTCCTCCAGCACTGGCTTGAGTGGCTGCACAAAAACACAAGCCTGGAATTTTGAGGTCCCCAGCTCTCATCACCTTCATATCTCTGCTTCTGTTAAAGACTTTATTCCCTTCTGGCCTGTCTGAATTGGAGTCACAAAGGCAGGAAAAAGTGATATTTACAGTGCTCTTCATTGCCAGTGTCTGGGAATATTAACAAGTCAGTGCACCCTGACAATGGTTCATTTCAGGTGTGGAGCATTACCATTCTCATCAAGGGCAAAGAACCTAACACAGTTCATAAGAGCTCAGGTGCTTTAAGCTCCTTTCTAAAATTACATTTCTGCAGACAGCAGACCATTTAGTTGAGTCATTCTGTGCAAACTGAATGAAGTCTTCCAGTTGCAGTTCTGTGTGATTAATAGCAGGTGCATCATTCAAGGGGAATATTTTAAACCATCTCAAGTGAAAGTTTATCTCTGGCAGCCTGGGCAGTGGCCTGGCTCCACCACAGAGCAAAGGGCCAGGGCAGCCCCTTTCTCCTCCTCCTGCTCTTGATCCCTCCCGCTGCAAAAGAAAGGAGAGCAAGAGTCTCCACCCGTCAGTGGAGACAACCAGGCAGTGCTCCCAGCTCTGCCCTGTGCAGGGCTGCAACATGCAGCAGGATGGGCAGGCAGCCAGCAGCTGGAAGCATGGCTGTGGCCTGGAGGCTCCTGAGAGCTGTCACATGACAGGACAGACTGATCCAGCCTTTGTGTGCCTACAGAACCACATCTAGTGGATGCCCTGACTGTTCCAGATGTCCTCTATCTGTCCACCCTTGCATGACAGCACTCAGGGGACAAGTGAACACAGCTCCTCCCAGCTTCAGCTGGGCAGCAGGGACCCATCTGCCCAGTTCTAAGGACAGAGCTGAAGCAGGCAGCACCTGGAGTGCTCAACACTCTTGAAGGGTCCCAAGGATTTCTCTCTCTCCTGCTGCAGCATGATGGGCACTGACTTCCTCTGGGTGTATAGGAACCCACCCCTGATTGGGGTGAGCCGAAAAGGTGGAAAAGTCTCTCCTCCAACCCGTGTCTCTAAAGAAAGACTCAGTAGTCTTCTGTTGTCCGGTCTCAAGGTAGTTTATTGCATGTTGTCTAAAAGATTTTCTTCCCGAGATGCTGCGGTCCATCCAGCAATCAGGCAAAGGCACACTCTCTCCTCCCAGGGGGCTGGTGCCCTCTTTTATATCATACATTACGTATTAGATGTTTACAGTTTTTCCCCAATGCCTATCACCTATATTGAACAGTGACTTTCTACTCTAAACCAATCTGTGAATGCCAACATCACCAAGAACATGGAGGTTAGGAGGAAGAAGGAAAGAGGACAGGGCACACCCAAGTCCCTCCATCTTAGAACTTCTGACCCCCATGTACAAAACTCAGACCCCTCTGTACAAGGCCTAAAACCCCCCTGTACAGCACTCAAAAACTCTTCCTCTCACTTTGTGACTACTTCTACTACAATATCTAAACTTTTGTGATTTCTTGTTCTTCCTGCAAGGTTGGTAAATTTTTCCATGGATCAGATTCAAAGCCACAGGGGTCTGTGGCTGCATTCCAGGGTCTCAGATGCTTCTGACCTGGGCCCGGAACATCCAAGAGTGTCCAAAGGACATTCTGGGTTCCAACATGGGTGAAGGGCAGCAGCACCATCCTCAGTTCTGCAGAGGGTCAGGAGAAAAGACTCACCCTGCACCATCCTCAATTCTGTGTTGGTTCAGGAGAAAAGACTCACCCTGCCTTTTTTTCCAAAATTCAAAAGGTGAGCAGCAGGACTCCCACAATTTTCAGACAGGGTAGTCAGAGCCCTTTGCTTAAAATCACCCTGCAGAAACCAGGCTGTGCTTAGAGAGCAGCCCCGCAGCAGAAAGGGTCTCTGGAGAGCTGCCACCCAGCACCAGCACCCTGAGCATGGCAGAGCTGGGACCCTCTGCCCTCTGAGGCTCTTTGGCCCACCTGGCGGATTTCCTCCCAGCACCACCAGCAAGGCTGTGCTGGTGTTCTTAGTGCCTTTCCAACCCTCTGTGTTCCCCGAGGGGCACGGCTGGACCCTCTCTCCCTCCTTCCCACACTAGCTCACCCCACTGGCCACACATCACCTCTGCACAGCCAGATGCAGCTGAAAGGCAGCTTTGCTGCTGCCATTCTCCCCTTCTTCTTCCTGCCCCACTGCCTTCTTTCCACCATGCAACACCCACAGTTCTCGGGGCAGGGCTAGACCAGAGGGACACGCAGCAGCGTAGCAGTTCATCTCATTCTCAAGGAATGTTATGGATGGCAGACACACAAGGGAGGAATCAGGGCACAGCTGAGGGGAAGGGTCATCTCCCTTCACCTGTTGCTCTTCACTTCCCCTTGCTTTGGGCTTTACTGCTGGTCCTGATCTCTGATAAACTTGGTGCAACTTTGGGCCATCAGTCTTTGGGCCCAGCCACTCAGCCAGCTTTCAAACCACCTCCCATTCTGCTCAGCCTGCCCACACTTCTTCAGCTTCTCCATGAGGCTATTCTAGCAGACAGTCCTCCTGAAGTGTCCAATGGCTGCTGTAGTCCCCTCATGTCCCAACCCAGCCATGTCACCACAGAAAATTATCAGGTTTGGCAAGCAGGGTTTGCTTTGCTGTATTCATGCTGGCTCCTAGTTCCAATCACCTTCGTGTCCTTCACATCTCCAGGATGTGTTGTGATATTCCAGCATCTCCGTGAACATAGGATACCCTTTTCTTACCAAATACAGTAAGTTCAGGGTGCTGGTGATCTTGGCCTTATTTTATTTTTTTAAGCATCTCCAAGAATGTGACAGTGAACACCACAGCAAACATTTAACAAGATGTGTGGGCTCTGTCCTCATTAGTCTAAACACAAGAGGTGAAGCAGCAGATGCATGCAGAGCAGGCATTGCTGAACGACATGAAGTTAATTTGAGCTTGGAAGAGGGGAGCCTTTTTCTGGCACACAGCCCTGCATAGCAAAGGCACTGATGTGAACCAGCACGTGCGAGCCCTTCAGTCCTTCACTGGAATGTGATTTTGAAACACCCCAAAAAGCCAAGGGCAAGTGGAACAAGAATTTTAGATCGACTTGCCATCAAAGCTGTTTTGAAACCTGAATTCACCTTGTATTTGAGAGCTTATTTCCTTGAGCTATGTTCACAGCACCCACTATGAAATTGTACTTCAAGGGCATTTTTTCTTGCAGGTGTGCTGTACTATCACCCACATTTTACGGAAAGGGAACAGAGATTCAGGGGGAGACTTTCTCAAGGTCAGAATGATCTGATGTGATAGAAATGGAAAAAGCACAGAAACTGTGTGGAAAAGATGGGTCTGATCTACACAGGAGGGACTAGAATGACAGTGATTTAAACAAGTATTTATACAAAGCCTGAAATGAAAACACAGTGTCAAGACATTTACATTATCACTCTTTTTATTCTTAATAAAGGCAATGATTTGGCTTGAAAAATAGAATTGCTCTGACCTTAAACATTGACTTGATATTTTCCTTAGGGATTTAAAACTTCTGATTATTATTCCTTACACTTTCTCATCTCATCTTTCCCCTTCTCAAATTAACTGTCATTTATTTGTGACACTACCCACATCTGAGCTGCCAGGATGTCTCCTGTGAGCAATCCTCACAAAGTATTTTCCACAGAGGCTTAGGAGCAATCCTCTTCCTAAATCTAGCCACAAAAGCCTCTCTCTATTGCAAAAAGATCCAAATATAGTCACTATTTTCAGGGAAGTTCATGAACTAAGGGATCACATGCAGCTTTTTGTAGAAAACCATTACAATAGAACTGCCTGTTGCTTAACCTGGGGGTATGTTGAAGTCAGTCCCGTACACAAGGTGACATCACAGATGCCTCCAGCTGAACAGGACTTCCCCAGGAGCACCTGGGGCCAGCCAGCACCGGTGCAATGCAACAGTCTGATACCCAGTGGAGAAAGAAAAGCCATTTTCCTAAAAAGAACCAGAAACACAGGCATCAACTGTGATGTGCTCAGAGTGCCCCTGAGAGGCACCATATTATGCCACCAGCAACAGTCCAGGGGAGCAGTGATGCACATCTTACCCTCAGACTCTTCATAAGATCACAGGGATTTGAATACAGAGTCCAAATTAAAGCTGCAAGAATAAAACTCTCTCTGCTTCCTTGGGTAGATCTGTCTCAGCCACAAATGATATGACAAGAATCCTATACTGAAAAACAAGATAAAAGCACATGAAAACTATATGGCCCAGGGAGTAGAATAATGAGAAAGATTCTCTGTGATGCTAAAGACAAGACCACTGTGCCTGTGTAGAGCGGATGAGTAAAAACACGTTTTAAATTAGTCCCCTGGCAAACATATGGCTCTTGTTCAGTCTGACTGCACAGGACATAAAGCATCTTCCTGGACCCTGGGCTCCTCAGCACACTCTGTAGAGGAGCCATTTGTCAAGTTGTCCCTAACCTATGTCAGGAGCTAGAGAGGAGCCAGAGCTGAGGGTCATGACATCTCCCTCTTTCAGTTCTATCCCCGATGTGGAAAGACAGTGGGATCACATGAGTTGGAAGACAAGTTGGTGCAGCTCCAAGCATCATTTTGGTTCCCAGTCTGGGCTTTCCAGGCCTCCCATGAACTCAAAAATCAGTATGATAGAAGTGTGGAGAGTTCATTGATCTGCATAAGTTTGGCTTTGGTTATGCTCCTGTCTCAGGCAGAATGAGACATTCAGCTTAAGTTTGTTAGAGAAGCCCTTCTGTCGAGTCATGAGGGACAGAAAGAACCTCCTTGCTCTCTAAACTCCTTCCTAAAGAGGAGTCCAGGTGCTGCTGGATCCAATCTTAGCCCCAGATTTGTCAATGATTTATGACTAAAGGATTACATTGGTGTAATTGAACCTTCATACAATTTTGTCCCACAAGGTAAAGGACAGGGAACCAAATATATTTATATAAAAATAAATAATTTCATGACTAAAATAAAACATCTTAATCAAAATTATTTACTGCACAGTAGAGGAAGCTATTAGTATTGAAGCAATATTGAAACAATTATATTGCAGCAAGCAAAACAATTTATTAAGTAGAGATTGATGTTACTCACCCGTGCCAACGACTGCAGGGAAATCTCTTTCACTCAGCCTCAAGGAGTAACCTTCAGGGGTGTCCCCGCTTCAGGGAGGAATCTCCAAACACACTCCAAGAAGGAGTATGTTAGAAGGTGTGAGCCCTGGCACAGGATGCCCAGAAAAGCTGTGGATGCCCCAACCCTGGAAGTGTTCAAGGCCAGGTTGGGTGGGGCTTTGAGAAACCTGGCCTAGTGGAAGGTGTCCCTGCTCATGGCAGGAGGGTTGGAACTGGATGATCTTTAAGGTCCCTTCCAACCCAAACGATTCTGTGATTCCATGAAGACCCTGCTGTAGGACTAGGTTTTTATATATAAGGTGATTTTCTGTCCGTCATATGTCTACTGGCCAGCTGTGTCAGCTCAGTATCTTTAGATAAGTTATCAGCAGTATCACTTGCTTGTCCCTTTATATCAGGTATTTTATCAGGTCTGCCACATCCTCACCTCACTATCAGGATGTTTATCTTTGGGAACGATGAGTCAGGCTGTTTTCAGCATCATTCAACACCAAAAGCAGTGTGCCAGCCCCCTTGTCCTTTCACCGCTGATAGCTTTGCAAAAACAGTATTGTTCGAGTTGTTCCGCCCCCCACTCCAGATGCAGCATCCTGCTACAACTGCCCTTTTGAGTACTCATTAGAAACTATTTACTTTGACTAGAGCCTCAAGTCTATAATTCACTCCTGCTCCCACCAACTCTATATTCAGATTAAACTTTTTGAAAACATGTAATAGCATTTGCCAATGAAGTCATCAGTCGTGGTTATCTTTAACAGAGGTAACATTTATTGGAAAAACTATAAACAGCTGTTGAGAGAGGTGATTTCTTATACTAAAAGTGATAAAATATTGCTAATTGGGTAATGTTTCATTTTCCTAGGGTGAAAATATGACTGCTGGGAAGATACTAATTGGTCTGATTCTTGAAGCTCTTCTGAACTCCTGACACTTGAGCTTTACCACTCTCTCTTCAAAGAAAAACATCTGAAAAAGGGGGGAACATTAGTTAACCTTGTGCTTCTCTTGGAGCTCATCAGCAGTCATTAATGGTTTGAAGAGAGAAAATCCTTCTTGCATGAACTCAAAGAGTGACCTGAAGGATTGCTGTAATGTACTGTCTCCTACAGAGTTTGTGGTAGCAGTTACTTGCCTCCATTTGTTCCAAAATTGAAATTTGTGTCCAGTTTGTAGCATGCCAGGACAAGTGGGGAATATTTTACTGGCCTAAAACAGTTAACATTTCTTTGAATATCCTTGCTTCTTCTTTATTGTTTAAAAGGCAAAACCATGAGGTTTTTTTGCTTGAAGATTAAAATCATGCCAATGTTTTGATTTCAAACACCTTTCCTGTAAATTAAAATTTTAAGGAAAAAGAAATTGCATCAATTCGTTGATATTTCCATTCTGCTTCAGCTCTCTTCTGAGACTGAAAATGCAGTAAGCCTGATTTATTTCAACAGAGAGGCACTTTCTGACAAAAAGGGCATTTGAAGGATCATTTCTCAGGTAGCTGTTACAGAGGCAGGCTGAGAGTTTTCCAAGATCTCCCTCTGCCCACTCTGGTACTTCACCATTACTACAACTCTTCTCTCTCCAACTTGTCAGTGCCATTCATATAATTGGAATATCAAAATAAAGGGGCTGCTTTATCATCCAACAGACTCTGTGCTTAGCAAAATGGTTGAGGGAGCTGCTTTGGAGCATAGTTTCATATAGGAGAGCTGAGTCACAAACTCCAGGTTTGCATTTGGGGTGAACCTTGAGATAATCTGGAATAGCTGAGGTGACTATAATAGCCTCGGGGGTGGTGGGGGTGCAGCTGTGGGATGGCATCAGGCAAACACTAAATGGAAAGGGAAAAATTCTCTGCCTTTCCCTACATGGTGAGCCTTGTTCATCAGGACTTCAGGCGGTCAGGAGGTGCAGGCAGTGACACAGAGCATCAGCTGCTGCTCAAGCACTCCCAGGTTTATCTGCAAAATTAATATTCAGTGATGATAAGGTAATCCAAGATAAGATAGGAGACAATCAGAGCTGGTCTTATTAGGATGTGATATAATTAAATTAAAATTACTTATTTGTGAAACTGTGATGATCAGTGTTGTGTTTTCTCTCCAGATGACAGGGTTATTAGTTAGCTTCAGGCTGCCTGAGGGTATGAAGCAGGCAGGAACTGTAGTTAAATAGCAGGCATGTACATGCCACACTTATTATATTAATACCCCTTCCCTTTTTTCTCCTCATCATGCCCCCTGGCTATATCTCCTTGGTCTTTTACTTGCTTGACTTCCGGCATGTATTAAAAAACCACTGACAATCAAAGGTCAGTACAGTCACTTACTACTGCTTTTGATCAATATTAATCAGAATTTTATTTCAGCTGCTGCATCACAGTGGGAAATAGAAGCACTTTCTTTAAACACCTCCAGAATTTTCTCTCCAAGCCTCCAAGATTTCATTAAAATTACCCAACTGAGCTTTATCTTGCAGTGTTCAGGTCACATTCACAAAATGTTTAACAAACAAGAAAAAATATTCTGTGATTCTGTGAGAGGACACAGAGAGTCAGTCCTTGATTCCTCTGCCCCATGCCAGGGCTCAACCAAAGCTTGTCCCTGGGCAGAGGTTTGCATCAATGCAGTTGATGTGAGCTGGGATTGGGTTCCATCTTGGGATCCATCTTGTGCTGACAGTTTGATTCTGCACTCATTTCTGTAAGGCAGCTCCAGCACTGGTGGAAGTAACTGGCAGAACACCTGTATTGAATATAAAGTTAGGGGCATCCCTTCCTAGCTGGAAATAAAGGATGCAGCCACCTGGAAAGCCAGGGGAAATGCTTTATTCTAATTAACTTTTCAGACATCATGGAACCTTCTGTCACATTCCAATTTTTTTCTTAAAGAGAGAATGATATGTATTACTATAAAAACCAAATAAGGCTTATGTTACATGTTAAATGGTTTCAACCGATTTTAGTGTGCTTCCATGGAGTTATTTTTAAAACAAGTTCACAATATTCTTTATACCTGCCCAGAAGTCAGCCCAAATTTAAAGTCTAGTGTCAACAAAATCAATACCTGGGAGCTTTTGCAATCTGTCCATGTCTCTTTAAAGACAGAAGGTGATACATACAGGATAGAAATTGACATAACTTAAAAAAAAAAAAAAAGTATTAACTGGAATTTCAACAAAGTGAGACAGTAAAGCAAGGTTAGCTCAGACTGCGTCACTCAAGCTTCTCTGGGAGAGGAGACACTTGCAACACCTCTCCATCATTTACATATTTTGGATCATTCTAGTCATGTTTCTTAAGCAGGTTTCTCAGTAGAGGACCTTTAAAATGGGGTGAACATCCCTGTGAGGGTCTTTCCCCTTCATTCTCCTCTGACAGAGCTTGTTCTGAACTCCCAGGCAGAGCATATCCCTCCAGCAGCACCACGCTCCAGCCAACAGGAGCACATTCCTGCAGAGCCCGAGGGGAGCTTGAGCTTTCCTCTGCCTGGGAGCAACAGAGCTGGAAAGAAACTTCCAGAAAAGCGCTGCTTAAAAATACCCAGGCCCTGCCAAAAGGAGCTGACACATTGTCATTTCACCAGTCCTGCCATGCACAAGTATCCAATGGGTCTTGCAGTTAAACAGTTCCAGCCTTGAAAATGTTTTTGAAAACAAGTGATACTAACTCCTTCCTCTGAGCAGAAACTGGTGACATCCCCTTGACTCTTCCCTGTATATTGAGTCATGATAGTCAAAAGTTCATGTCCACATCATATTTATTATTTTTAGAGCTAGCCACTAGCACTGGCATATGCGAGTATATTCAACAAGGTTGTTTTGAGGATTAGAGCACCCCCCTAATCGGAACTGGAAAGAATGAACTCTTTTATTATATGATCTTACCTTTGCTTGTATTAGAGTCAAGCTTGTGACTTCAGCGATAACTCATGTTTTATTGTCTTTTTATTCCTGTTACTCCTATAAAACCTGAAAAGTGTGGTCCAGATTTTATTTCCCTTCTTTATCACCAGGGAAAAAGTGCACTGAGTTCCCAAACATTTATACACTGCAAATTCACTTGAAGCAAAGATGCCACTCAGGATCCAGGCTAGAAAAAGGTATCAGGACCTATTTTGTTTGGTGGAACCTGTATCGAACGCAATGGTCTGGGACATCTGCCCAACCTGATGGGGGCACCAAGAAAGTTAAGAACTATTTCGCTTGGGAGCTGAGCTTATAGTTTTAAATGGATATTGTGGGTGACAGAAGACGTAGGGCTCTGCCAGCCTGCACGCAGAAGGACCTTTTCTTTTTGAAAGAGGACTCTCTTCTAAAACTCAACACCAAGATGCATGGTGCTGCAATTCCAGCAAAGCAGACTGTCACATACCAAGAGAGGTCCCAAAACAATATGATTGGTCTGGAGGCTCAGACAGACCTTGCTGCTATTTTATACTGGTTTTAATCAGGCTGTGCTGAAAGGCAATTTTTGGATTTCACTGTTTGTGCAGTGCTCATGGATGCAGCACCTGGTACATGTCTTACCCAATTTGAAAGCAGATCTGTCTCACAGATCTTGGTTGTGCGAATGGATGACAGGGGAAATCTCGGGCCAAAGCCTTGTGTTGCTGGGAGTGACTTAAAAGGGCTAGATGAAAAGGAAGCATTACAGCTTGAATATCATCATCACTAAGAAGCATGTTTGCAGACAGATATATTTGTCCCTTTGGGCACTCAGATGCTTCTCCTCTGGGGACTGATTCCTGTCAGGATAGCTTTGTAAATTCTAGTGGTTTTTTATTCCATCCCACAAGTAATTTTCTAGAGGTGCCAGAAAACAGGAGTTAGGAAGGGATGCTTTCCGGAGATCTGGGTTCTATAGTCACTGTTATCATTAGATCTGAAAATCAGAGCCATGGGTTGTCCCCATGTTGTGCTTCCTGAGGGAGCCCTAGAGACCCAGGGAGGTTTTCTCAATTGGCAGAGACCAGGATTATATGAAATTATTTTAGTATCTGTTTTAGTGCCCTCAAGCCCACATATTATAAGAAATATTTACAGAAAAAAAATGGATTATGCTTTTCTAGGTTCTCTTGTACTTTAGAGTAATTGTTACTAATCAAAAATACTTTGGCCAATTCAGTAATTGGCCAGAACTGGGCTTTGCAAATACCTTTCACAGTTTCATTGCCTTATAAATCTATAAATAAAGAATAAACATATGAGTTATCACTCCGTAGCAATTATTTAGGATGCAGTAAAAACAGCAAAGGAAGGAGGAGGAGGAAAAGTGAAATCGTTCTGAGAGGCACAAGTTCATTCTGCTCTGTGGCATGTCAGCTCCTCTCTGCTCAGCAAAGCAGAAGTTGACAGGAGGCTCCTGGCAACCCAGAAGGGTGGAATTCAAAGCACTGGTGGTACCTGCACAGCAGATGAGGACAAGTCTATTTGAGGTAACGTGGAGCAAGCACTGGTCTCCTAGGAGGGATCTCTGGTCAATCCAGTGGACTATCCTGTCTGAAAGTGTTCAAGATTGAGAGTTTCAGAGTAGCCACACATATGGAGGGTTACTTTAAACTTCACAGCAGGTTTGCTCTCAATATTAGTGGTCTGCTCAAAGCCTGAAATTATGAAATTTCATGATTTTCAAAATGTGGGTAGCAATAAAGATGAAAACAAAACCACTGATTTCCCTTTTGTCCATACAAATGTCCGATCCCTCTTCTCATCTTGCCAGATACTGTAGACTAACTACATCCAGTTACAACAAATTTTGCATTTTAGTTAGAATTTGTAAAATCTATTTCCTTTTATCAGGTCTAAGTGTAATACTTCAATATTATATTGAACATCTTCTTCTCCTGGAGTACAGCAAATGTTTTCTTGAGAGAGCTTCTGGCAAACCCATTGGCTAAGAAGTCAGGTTCTAGAAAATTTGAAAACAAAGGAGGAAAAAAGATACAAAATCTACCAAACATTACTATGAAATTCTTGGCTGGTTTCAGCAAAATATGGGGATAGTGCCAAAAGGATCCAGACTCCAGCTGCTTGCCAGGAGTGGTGGAAACCCATGCACCAATGCTGTGTTAAAGCACACTGGTGCCATTGATAGATGTGGAATGCACCTCAGGTATTTAACTTCAGTCTGAGTGAAAGGAAAAGTGCACCACTACCTGGCAGACGTATTTGGCATCACTGGGATGTGTGTGCTCCCTGGCAACCAGACTCCTCACACTGGGATTTTGGGTTACCTGGCTTTTAATTGCTTGTTGTAATGACCCTTGCATGGTTTTATTGCGTGCCTACCTGCAGCCCTGTGTATTCCAGTTACAATGGTGGGATAAATGCAGGTGTCTGGAGGGGGAGGTTCCTTCTGTCTGTCAGGTCATTTGGGGGTGATTGTGTTCCTTGTTTCAGGAGCATGCCATCTACTAATATTGACTTAGTATTCCCCAAATTAAATGGTACTGAGGAACACATAGGCTAGCTCCTGGGTATTGTAGGACCAACAAAACTATGGATGAGCACTGTCAAAGGCTTCCTCTGGCTCTTGTTCACAGGAGATCTTAACATCCTTCCATCACACAGTAAGTGTGTCCACAACAGCCCCATGGCTGCAGGGATCCTACTCAGCCAGGAGCCCCGTGTGAGTGAGGGCATCCATCTGGGCCTGGGAGATGTCACTGCAGCAGCTGAGGGCTCTGCCAAGCACTCCCCATGCAGTCTGTGCGGGCTAGCACAAAATTAGGCTGGGGACTGTGCTGATACAATGACAGCCAGAATAGTCTGAGCAATAGATAAAGAAGCAGGAGTGGTTCCCCAGTGTAATCAGCAAGAGCACTGTTATGAAATTAAGAAAATTAATTAGATGTAGACGTAGGAAGTGCAGGTTGAAGGCATATTGCAGCACAGGCTTGTCTAGCTCTGTGGTACTTTTGAGATCTGCTGGTGGTATAATTGGTTTTACAGTGTCTCTGAATGAGCTGTATTCTCAGATTTCTCTACTGACCACTCCTATGTCATGGAGCATAATTTACTACAAACAGCAGAAAACTCCAGCCTACCAGAACCAATATCAAAACATGCTGAGCACTTTCTGTTCAATGCAGTGAACCTTGATAGTCTAGCCAGAATTACTTCTCTTCTAGATGAGTTCTGATTTAGCTGTCTCCATCCCTCCATGAAATGATCTTGTACTTTGGGATGGAAACATCAAGTATCCTCAAGCCAGAAATCACTGTGTTACCAGCTCCTTTTAAATTAAATGAATGAGACCTGGCCAACAGTATTTTACTTACCTTTTTCTCCCAGGAATCCCAAAACAGAAGACTTCATTCAGAGGAAAAGAAAGTTGAAATAAAAAATCATTCTCCTGGTGTATGAGGAAATTTCATCTGTTGTGTGTGTAGGAATCCAGAGAAGCAATAACATGGTTTGACAAACACCATGATTATTCAAGATATTCTCATTTATATGTTATTAAAAAAATGTACTTTATGCCTACAGACAGTGGGGCATCACCATTAGATAGCTCCATTATATCACAGAATGGTGATAGGACATCAGGTACTGAGGGGAGATATCCTATAAACTAGAAAAATATTTGCATCCTATGAAGGTGGGGGGGTCAAGGATTTTTATGAGGACAGGTAAAATTAAATCTGCCAGGGTAACCTATAATAATAACCCACATAATTTTAAAAATCATTATTTTTTTCTTCTTACTCACGTCACTGGTATCACCATAGAGTGCAAGGTGTAAACTCTGAAATTAATTGTATTTTCTCTCTCCAGAAAGCTTGTTCATTGCTTATACTCTAGTCAGCTTGGACACTAAAATTTGGTTAGATAATTTCTCATTCAAGCTTTCATGCACCAGACCAGCATGTCTGCAATTCAAACATTATCAGCATGTATAAAAGCACACACACACAAAAAGAATCCCAGCCCGAAACTGAAATGAGTTCCAATTAAATCAACATGTAGAAAGCTGGCACTCTCTGCTGAAATCAGGTTTGTTATTATTAAGTTTACTATTGCTGTTTCAGATAGCTCCTTCTCTCAGGGTTCTGGCTAAAGGTGCTTTACAAATTAGAGGTCAGGTTAGTACTGTTTAATTTTCTCATTTTTCCTTTAATCCTCTTTTTTTTTTTTTTTTTTCAGTTTAATTAATTCTGTGGTGATTCTCTCTGAAACTGAAAACATTTTCCTAGTTTCCTGTATTCACAGTTGCCATCTGCCGGGCAAAGCTTCCCCAGCAAATATTCTTTCATTCAAGGCAGATGGGAGCATCCTTCATATGACACAAACTGCACACTGGAATATCCCTTGGGAATGTTGCTGCATCCCAACACAGAGACCCTGTGGGATATATTGCCTGTCACACCACCAATCACCACCAGTCGTCAATCCCATGTTTGACAAGCACTGCATTTTCTGAGCTCCAACTCCATGCAAATTAATAAGCAAATGTGATCATCTTTTGAAACAAAGCAAACCACAATTTGAAATAAAATGTGTTGGACACAAAGCTCCTTGAAACTCCCAGGAGATCATACCTGCTGTGGTATGTGTACTGGGTAAATTTGCACAGTGGTCTAAGAATGGGATTACAGCTTGGAAAAACACACACAGTTTTACAAACACTCACAGTTTTAAGCTGGCTGGCTTAGTGACTGTGCCAGGTATCTTACTTAAATCAATTACCAAATAAAGGTTTTTAAATAAGAAGAAATGTTGGGGTTTTTTTTTGTTTTTTTTTTTGTTTTTTTTTGTTTTTTTTTTTTTTTTGTTTTGTTTTTTTTTTTTTTTTCTGATCAAGCCTACATGGATGACATTAAAGACAGGTAGTCTTGAAGTCCAGGTATCCAGAGAGCTATGCCCAAGAACCCAAGAACTGGCCTAGGAGTGCTGGCTAATCAAGTAAAGGTGTATTGAGAAACTAAGTCAGAGAAACGAGAAATCTCTGGAAATGCCAAATCCTGTGCTATCTGTAGCTCAGCTGTGGCAAAAGGATGCCCATCATTACTAAAGAGAGCACTGATGATTTTACCATTAAAGCAATGTCACACTGCCTAGGCCTATTCTCCTTCTCCTTTGAAAACTTCATCAAACAAGTAGCCCGACTCCTTTCAGAGGTGTTAAAGGCAATGAGAGCTACTGGTTTAGCAATAAACCAGTTTCTGTGTCTAGCACAGAAGCAGGCCCTCAATGGCAAGAAGGTTGGCTGCTTATTTTCTCCTCATAGTCTGTGATGCTACTACCAGGGCAGTGACATTGGTGGTGGGAAGTTTAGTGGTGTCCCTGTGGAGCCACAGGGCTGAGTAGAGACACAGAAAAAACACCCACTTACACCGAAATGAGGTAACTGTACCCATGTATCTATGATGCAATTAAGACACATCTTTGGGGAGATTTGTGATGTTTTTTACATGGACAGACTGAAAGTTTTCTTGGGGACTCTGTGCCCCATGTACCTGAGTTCTGCGAGCTGTTTCAAAGTGGCCTCAGCAGAGCACTTGGGTGATGTTTGCCAGTAATTGTAGCTATTCCTGTTGCTCCACCTCAGCAGCTGGTGGTGGTGTGGCAAGTCTGGAGCACAGTACAGACCCTGTGATCTGGCTTCTGTCTTCACTGGCAGGGAGTGAACAACTGAGGACGATAATGAAAGTTCCCCTTCAAAACCAACCTCAGTGGATTTTATGTATAACAAAGGAACACTGAAACATTTCACTGTATCAGCTGAAAAGAAGCATACAGCAGAGATAAAAATGTGACAGTCTGTGCATTTGGGAGAATAAGAGAGAGACTATCAAAAAGGATATGGGAATTTAGGGAAGCCCGAAATGCTTTAAGACATTGGAAGAGGGCTCTCACTGTTATCTTCTCTGTAAGAGTGAGATCAAGCTACACAGTTTAAACTAGCCTAGGAAAACCTGATTTGGTGAGGGATCACATCGAGGAGCACACCAGCTAGTTTGAACTTGAAGAAAATACCTTTGAGTTTGGTGGTTTGTGGTTTTTTTTGAATGAATAAAAGGTGGGTTAGAAGAAATACCTTAATCACTCCTTGGGCTGACTATGTAGTTTTTGCATGTTTAGACGTGAGTGAATAGACAAAACTACCAACATTTTACAGAGTTTTCCAAATAGCAAAAGAGCTTTTTTTTTTCAAAGTCAGCCATATGTATTTTGAAGGAAGTGTACATGTCTTCTTCCCTGAAGCTTGCAGGGTCACAGGACAACCCATTTTCCCCAGTTCCTGATGCAGTTCAGCTCCTGAATGGACAAAAAGCTGCTTCATTCAGCTTCTTCCTGGTGTTATTCCAATGTTTGTCCAGTTACTTCTTGAGTCCATCCCTCAGATACATTCCTACGGATTATTTTCTGTTGCCTGCTCTTCATCTTTGCACAACCCTCCCCAAGCACCTCCTGTCCACACAGTGCAAGTCAGGTGAGAGCTGCATCGAAGATTTCAAAGACTGAGGAAGGAGTTAATGAGTGGCCAACAGTAACAAGTGAAGTAATTTGCTCTATTAAAAGAGAGGTTTTAATGCTGTATGTGCCAGTTATACAGAGAGAGATAGACACCATGGCAACAAGTTTGTTCTGCAGGAGCAGGGCACTACTTTAAGATGAACTATCGCTGGTGACATCATTAGTGGTGGAGAAACTTCAAAATCTTTGGAATTTGGGTTCCTTTTGCACTCAGAATCTCATCTGCTTTTATGGAATTTGAATCTCCAGTCTACAAGCTTAGCCTGGGATAACAATAGCAGGCTGGGATGTTGGATGAATCCTGAAAAACGTGGAAAGAAAGAATATGCCTACAGTATCTCATTGCTTCCAGGCCTGCTTGGTTGTCTGAACTGTATGGAAAGGAAGAATGGAAACATACCATTGAGTCAGGTTCAGCACAACTTTCTGAAATAAAGATTGAAAGCGAATTTGTAAAGCACTGTTCCTTCTGTGCTTACTCATAAGCCATGGATCTGATCATTAGCGTGCAGTGATGGATTGATCCCCCTGTAAATCTCCCATTCTGGGACAGTGGATAGATAATTGCACATATGAGGTTGATTCTTTTTATTCTCCTAGCTCATAGGTAGAATCCCAAATACTTGTTGTTGTCCTGTCCACAATGCAGACACTTACTCTGGTGCAAAGCTGGAGTCAGATGCTGATGGGGTAGGATTTATACCCATGGGAAGTTCCTCTGTAGGCAACCACAAAGCAATTAGTGCACGAGGCATGTGGGACTCTGAATGTGGTCTAATGTGAATCTCATTTTACCAGAGCAGCGTACAGAATTCAAGTTTCCAGTTCACCAGCCTGCAGTGCAGAGGAAAACATTTCAATGGACAAGTGGAGAGAGAAAGGAAAGATCTGAAGACCTGTGGCAGAGTTTCGGTGTAAGTCTCTTTAGCCCTGCCATATCTATAAAGTGCTGAGAATACCACACAGTGGAGTTTTAACTGTGACAGGGAACGGATCACAAATTCACGAACCTTTTGACTTCCCTGTATAATAATTCCCCATGGCTGAGCTACTCAAATCTAAGGAGAGCTGCAGCCCTTCACAGCTCCAAAAATGAAGCACAGCCAACATGCAGAGTGTAAGAGTGCAGAAAGTCCATATGCCCAAGCTGTGGCTCAGCTCACCATGCCCCACTGCTTCCACAGGAACTGCTTCAGGCATTTTAGTCAAAAGCTATTTTAGCCCCATCAGGACTAACTGGGAGAACTGATGAGCACAGACATTTGCCCAGCTTGCAGCATAGGGAAGGAAAATCAGGTGGACATTAATCATCTTTTTCCAGATGTGTCAAGTAAAAACGAGAAGCACATTCAATCCCATGAAAAGGCTTATTTTTGAGCAGTTGTTCTCTAAGACCTGATAGTCAAGTGCTGTACTCAAAGAACAAATGAAAGGAGAGGTGCCCAAAGAACAAATGAAAGGAGAGGTGCCTCCTCTGGAGCTGCCTGCTTTCCAAAGATAAAGGAAGATGGAGTGCAGCACTCTGCCCATCCTGTACAGAAGGGTGACAGCCATTGAGATAACTGTGAGAATTATTGTGACTGGGGCATCTGGCTTGCTGTAAAAGGAGAAGAAGTGGGAGCATGCAATGGATTTTTGCATATGTTTGAGTTTTCCCAGTCCTGTGGAGAGAGGTATCTCTGACCATAATTGGAACAAGCATAGCACATGTGAGCAGAAAGCAAATCTGTAGCTGCAAGCAGCCAGCTCACCCTGTTGCATGGTTAGCAAGGAGACGTGTTGCATATGCAAGATGTAGGGCAGGGAAGGACACATTCATCCTACTGAACGGGCAGAACATTCACCAGAATTTTCTGGTGGTTTTGGAGAGCTCATCTTGCCCCAGGTAACTGCCTTCCAGGTAAGTGGAAGTACACAGATGACTGTTGTTGGTCAGCAGGCAAATATCTGCCAGGAGAAACTAGTGGCAACCTATGACAGCTGCACACAGGTCATGGCTAATGATATGTGCAGAGGGACAGCGGGGGAAAGCCTGTGGTTCCTACTCTGGCTGCTTTTATCCTGCAACCCAAATGAAATATTTATTTCTCTTTTACTGGCAGAGGACATCAATTAGAAAGGCAGAGTCGTACACTGACACAGGCCATGCATCCCTTTTAGTCAGACAGCTGTGGCCAGCAGCAAGAAGAATTGCTGGGAGATATGAGGTGTGGGGTTTGTCACCAGGCATTCTGTGTTCAGAGATGGGAACCAAACAACAAACAGCTTTCTTCCTGCTCAAAGGAAGAGCTTAGGAACCAGCAGGTGCGAAGAAAGGCCTCTCTCAAGCACAGCACTGAAGAGAAAGAGGGGGACAGACTCTTGGCCCCACATCTGCCTTGAGGACACAGATGTCAGCCCGCACTCCTTCTGCTCCCGGGAAGAAGCTTCTGACATGTCACTGACCACGACATGCATGGTCTTGTCAGATCATTACTGCAAGTTCCAGAAATATCTTCTGATTGCTAATACAGAGTGCTGGATAGTCTTGCCTGCATTGCTATGATATTACTCTTTAGAATACTATGAAATTTAATGTAGAGAGGAGCTTTTTTCAAGAGGACAAATGTTTTACAAGGTCCTAGGAAAGCATAGCACTGTGAGCCAGTGCAAAGTTTAAGACAGTTGAAGCCAGCTAGCTTCAACTTCTTCTTTAAGTCACAATCCACATTAGCACATTCCCCACATTCTCAGGCTCCTAGACCCCCTACATGTGCGTTTTTTGTTGCTTGCCTTCTGAGCTCCAGTCACTCATTAAACTCAAGCTCCAAATCCCATCTTTTGGACAAGCATTCACAGGAGAAGATCTCAGCTGAAATAACTGCAGAAAATTGCATCGGACCTTCCATCCTCTCTCCTCCTCCAAGAAGACTGAGCCGAGATTTGTGGAGGAGTGCCATCACATTTTCCTGATTCCCAGTTAATCCCTGGGGCTGTGTCTGTGCCCAAATCCTCTGTGCTCCCAGCAGTTCAGCATCTGCCTCTGAGCTCCTCACCCCCAACTTCTGCAGACACCTGGCACAGCCAAAGGAGTCAATTGTCTGCAAAGGGAGGTTGCCAGGGCAGCAACATAAATTTTGCCCACACTCTTGAGCATGGAGCAAAACATATGCTGGGTTTTGCAGCAATGGAGATCCCTTCCAGGATTTTGAACACTGCTGAACTTTGCTGCACAGTCAGAAGTCAAACCACAGCCACCTGGGTCTTTCTGTGCTAAGTCAGAACTGATGAGATTTCAGCATGGCACAGAGCGTGGGCAGAAAAAGTAAAGGAGGTCAGTCCTGGGTTTGTTTGTTTTTTTCTTTAAGAATGTATTTATTTTATAACTGATAGGTGATCATTTTTAATGGCTTAAAGTAACTTGCCAGGAATAAAAACAAGTTTCTCTTTCTGTTTTTCACAACAAGGAGATGCCAAACAAGTGGTTTCATGCTCAGAAGAGCCTCAGAGCTCTCTGCTGAATTGATTGACCATGGTTCAAACCAGTGTGCAGCACAGCCACTGAGGGAGAAACAGAACAAGGAGTCAGGGCATCAGGAAGGTCTACAGGATGCCACTGAGGCACTCTTCCATGCCTCTTGGAGAACAAGCTGGGAAAGGCTGGAGTTGCATTTTAATCTTTTATATGTGTAGGATCCATCTGCTCTTGAACTTCAGGGAAATCTACCACCAGGATCAGCCTCAAACATTACAAATGGGGTCTCTTCCAAAGGAAGATGAGTTCTGCAGGAGAAAGTTCAATTTTCAACCTTGAAAAATTCTAGGGTGGGAGTACACAAAGTATAATTTCATCTAGATTTAACTAACTGTGACTGAGGGTCACAGGGCTTCCTAGCCATCCTCCTCCTTTCGAGCCAGTCTTCAGCTGAGAGGACTAATTGGATGGACCTCTTGGGGCTCCTTCCAGCTGTTTCCTGAGATATATTTGTATTCCGCAAAGGGAAGGCTCAAGCTGATTGCTTTTACAACAGCTTCAACAGGAAAAATTTGCATTACAAGCAATGTGGGAAGAAAAAAGACCTGGCATCTTAAAAGGTTTCTTCTAATTCTGGCAGGTTGATCAGTACATTCTCTGCCAGAAGAGAAAATTCCCTGCTGTGTGTTTTCTAATGAATTGACCACTGCCCTCTAAAAAGAGATAGTGAAATGCACTGTGTAAGCACCTTCTCCATCAACCTTGGGAGTCTTGAAGGTATCTTTACTTTTTTGCTTGTATAAAGGTAAACGTTCATTCTAATAATTCAGACAGGCCTTGTGGGCTGAAGAACATTTTCACATAAACAAACTTGCCCTTTGAATCACTACCATGTTTCTCTTATAATAGTGATTAAATCACTTATAATAGTGATTTTAAATAAGTGTATTTTAGTGTGGTCTTCTGCTGCAGTTGGATCAGGTGGTGTTTCAATCTGACCAACCTTACCTCAGGCAGAGAGATCTGGATGACTCCATTCTTGTCTTTGTCCAGGAGATGGAACACTTCTGAAATGTAGAAGAGTGTGGGGAAAAAAGTGGATATAAACCAGAGTTTGGCATGTAGAGAATCACTGTCTGACAAAATGTAAAGGTCTGGCTTTTTGCCATGATCTACTGGAAATTTAGACTGGTTCTGTAAGATAATATTACAGTGGTTCTTCTTTCTTTTTACAAATAAGTTCTAAGCTGCTTCACGGGGTGGAATAGATGTACAGCAGCAAAATGGGAGTTGGCAGCAGAACAGCTGTAAAATCTGATGTGGTAGCATCTGGCATGATCTGTAAATCAGGTCTGAGTAAGGACTGCAAGTGATAAATGGTCCCATTTGTCAGAGCTGGGACAATGTGGGGGCCAGAGCATAACTTGCTGATGACTGTAAAGTACAAGAGAATGGTGTGTTATGGAAATGTGTCCCCTACTCCCCATGGGCATTCAGACAAAAAGGCTTTCGCTATTTCTCCACTGCTTCCTCTGACACAATTTTACTGGCATCCTGACCTTTCCAAGCAATTTGCTACATTCACAGCTAAAAGACACCAAACACCTAAGGAAACCCCAAAGCTTTCAGGAATTGCCCTTGGGTACTCACTGAACAGGGTCTCCAGGCAGATCATGCAGGCCACAAAGCCATCAAAGTCGGTGGTCAGCTTGGTGCTGCAGGCGTAGCAGGTGATGATGCTGTGCTGTACCTCATTGTTGAGCCTGAAACCTGAGGGTCGGGAGAGCATAGGAGTCACTGACACAGCAGGTTAATTTGCTGTCTTGGATGTGACTTATCTGTGGATTGCTGCAGCTACAGGTTGAAGGGCAGGACTATTCCTCCCAGAAGGTCTGTTGGACTCCCACAGCCACCTCTGTGGTCCTTTCCAAAGCCAATTGTGCTGGGTGAAGAGAGGCATAGAGTTCTCCCACAGCATTTTGTCAGACTGCATATTTCAAATTGTTTCACAGCATAACCAGTCCTATGTTCCCCAGATAAACCCCTCATTAGCGAGTCTTGGCACTGCAGCTGAATAGCAGTGATTGCAGCAGAGCCAATTGCTCACATAACACATTGGGCTCTATTCAGGCCCATATTCATGCTATTTCTGTCTCTGGATCATTCACATAAAATCCACTGAGCACAAGACAAATCGAAAAACCAGTGCTCCTCTGGATGTCCCTTAGCTGGCAAGCTCTGTTCCAAAACTGAACACATCAGAGAGGACATCATTGGAGCGTGCCTTGATCAGGCTTGCACCTTCTTCAGAGGAGAGAAAGGTGGTGAGAGGAAATGAAGGAAAAAGAGGGTTTGGGCACAGCTCTGAAAGAGGACTGTTAGATTAGGAAATAATGAGGCCGAAAATAGAACAAGTAATAATCAGATGGATAAGCAATGGTCACAGCATGGATAAAACTACCAGTGGTTCTTATTGCAGAGGATGGGGTTTGATGGATGAAACAGCAAAAAGATTGCAGTGTGTGACTGTCAGGAAGGGAGAATGTCACTGCCAATGCTGTGATCTAGATGACAGGAGAGAAGAAAAGCCATTAAAACACTCCACTGTTCTCCTAGTGTTTGGTGATCCAGTCCCTGAGCAGAACACTCACCTGCCTCTCTGAGGGCATTTCGCATCTCGTGGGAGTCGATGGTACCAGAGTAGTCACTGTCCACTTTCTTATAGATTGCCTGTGGAAAAAAGGAAGAAGGAAATGGGAGAGGGCGCTGTGTGCCCCTACAGCAATGCCATGGTGTAGGCACCAAAGGCAGGCTGGACTTGCACAGCTGGCTCACAGCAGCTGTGAAGATGTGGTAACACAGGTCTCATCAGGGCCTACAAGCCACAGTGAACTACTCAGAGGACTCCTCTAGGCTTTAACCTTGGTTTGCTAGCCCACTATGCAGCCCATGCCCTGCCATCCTCCCTGCTCATGTAGCTAACCAGTGCCAGGACAATAATTCCTACCTCTGCCATGTTCACATTGTCACTGCTGTGCCCACTGATGGCCGGGACAGGGACTGTCCCTACCACCACAAGCTCCTACTCTTTGAAACATTAATGAGCAAGGGAAACATTTCAAGCAGCTAGTGGCAAGCCAGGCAGAGTAGTAAACACGTTCCCATGGGCTGGAAGCTTGCCTGCCTTCACATTACATGGTGGCAGACAGGCCATTGAGGAAAATATCCTCAATTTGGCAAACACTGCAACAGAAAAAGTCCATCTTGCTTAATGTTTCAGCAAGATGACAGATGCCCACAACTGCCAGCAGGTTTATTATCCAGAATTAGAAACCATCCAGACCTAGAGGTAATAGTGGATTTGGGTCTCAGGGCTTGCTTTTCTGACAAGCCTTAGTGTCGCCCTGATTTTTTAAGATTTTCTAAAGCCTTCTGAGTTTACATTCTTGTAGAGAACTTTCTCACGCAACTTTCTGTAAACGACCTATTGTTTTGCATTCTTTCATAGAGGTGGAGAAATTTGATGTACTGGTAGTTTGTCCAGTGTCGTTGGAGAGGTGGCATGTTCACCCTCCAATCCACTGGCACCTTTTGAGAACTGTAAATAATTGGAGTCAGAGGAAATAAATTAGTCTCTTCATCGTGACCATAGCTGTGATGCATCGTTTTTCCTTGTGTCCTCTGGTGACACCTTAGGACAGAGCTGTGTCTTCATGAACCCAGCATTTCCTCATGGAACTCCAGGGCAGATGCTCTGTGATGAACAACATCAAGTATGGTGGCAGTAGGCTTGCCTGAAAGGGAAGTGGTCACACCATGAAAGTCAAAATCTGACATTCCTTTAGACTGCTTTGTTCTGGGTGAACTGCTTGGGATATTAAATCCTCTACCAGAAAAACAATTCAGCACTTCTACAAGATTTAAAAAATACAACGGTAGTTTTTTGTAGGTCCTAAAAATATGTTTCTTGTGTTTGCTTATGCTCAGCCAGCAATGCCACATATTGCGACAGCTGAAATGTTCATATGAGCTTTAATAGAGCAGGCAGCAGAGAGAGCTGTCTTTGCCAATAATCAAAGAGAGTTAATCTGTCTTTCCATAAGGTATTGCAAATTACGGAGAATGATGGGGCCAAGGTGAAAGAGGATTTTCTTGTGCACTGTTGAGTGAGAGGTGTTTCAGAGCCCTGGAACAAACTTGAGCCCTGAGAAGGAAGGCTTCCTATGATATCTGCCTGTGAGGGTTTAACTCTTATCTCAGTTCTGGATCTGTACTTCAGAGCTGAGAGGGGAGGGAAAGGGGTAGAGTCAGAAATGTTGTTACCAAATACTTTTGAATCTTCATCCAAAGTGTCTTGAATTCTACAAGTCCCAAAGTACCGGTCCAATTGGTCTGGGTCATGTTAAGGCATGGTTCAAAAATCAGGACTCCTCTATCCTTAACAAAACTGGAGTGTAAAAACGAGAGTTGGATGGTGCAACACTGGAGAGCAATCTGGAGAGCAGTTCTGATAAAAACAAATCACCCATCACAATGTCATCTTAATGCCAGTTTAGTTCTCATTTGTAATGCATCTCCATTTCCCACAGATATGTCCACAGCTCCACATTTGCTTGGCTAAAGGCATGCCAAGAATTTCAAGGCTATCTTCACTCTAAAGGAATGATATATGGGATTGCTGAATATATAAGCATGATTAAAAGCACTCACATTTTGTACGCTTAACATTAGATTAGATTTCCCCTTAGGGGGAAAGGGGTCTGGCCCTGCAATAGACATTTGTTAGAAACTGGAGGCAGGAGCTGCAAGTGAAGAGAGTCAGTAGCAATCGACAGAGTCTTCTCCCATGTCCTTCAGAGCCTTGAACATCCCTTCCAATAGAAAATTTTACAGAAACGGGGATTTGGACACTATGACATTGTACTTACTGAGTTACCCCATTAAGCTTGGGAGCCTATGGAGTGTAGGTCAATGCCATCACTTCTCCTAACAGCCAGTTATCCACAAAATCCACTGTGAATCCCTGCTGGCCTCAATATGGCCATGCCATGACACCACCACCAAGAAGATCCTGGTAGTATGAGTCTTCACCCTCCCAGTGCAAAGGAGCACTGGGCAGAGGTGTTGACCTCCCTTTTTCCTTTACCTACACAAACCTGGGCAGAGGTGTTGACCTCTCCTTTTCCCTTGGCTACACAAACCTTATAAGCTCCCAAGTGTCCTCCCAGTTATGCAGAAGGGAGGCAGGCACTGCCTGTACTTGCAACCTTCCCCCTGGGAACAGGCTCAGCCTGTCCCTGCTGCTGTGAGCTGGTGGTTCTGTAAGCAGGACCTGACTCAGAAACAGCAACTGAGGAGCAGATGTGCTCAAAACCTGCATCCTGCCAAGCACGCTGTATATGCACCTGGAACTGCACAGGTGCAACCAGGCAGAAAGGCCCTACTTCTCCCCACTATATTTAGGAAAGAGTTTAAGCAATGAGAGATGGTGGTGAGAGAAGCAACTGATGATTAAATGGTTCAGGTTTCTGCCACCATGATCTGATAGAGATGCTTGGCTGAATTTTTTGCCCCCAGCTATGTGCCAGGACAACTAAATTGTAAACTTAGCCCACCTTGTCAGGAAGTTTTGCAAAAGAGATCCAGAAACTTTGAAGGTGATGAAGTGATATTCAAAGGATACATCCAAAAGGCTGATCATCTCCCTGCAAGTGTTACTGTTGAATCCATCACTTTTCACATCCTTTCCTGTACAAAAAGGAAATATAAAAGTCTAAGTCAGAAATAGTTTGAGACAAACATTTTTATGCAGTCAGTGATAGAGATATCAATCACCTTAAAATCTTTGTCGCAAAGTAAATGCTCTGCCAGTTCTTCCACTATATCCTTTCAGCTGATTAATATATCTTTTTCTTTTTTTTTTTTTTTTCACAGTGGGTGGGGATTTTATTGGTTTTGGTGGTGATAAGCCTCTATCTGTCCACAGAAGTCATGCAGCAGCATAATAACACTGCCTACGGTGGTCCTCCCTGAAAAGTACAGGGAATGTTTTGTCTCTGCAGAACATCTGCCGGCAGTATTTGGAAAGGAAGCACCAGGCACTATTTCCACCCCACCCCATATTTAGAGGTTCAAAAAGCCAGGAGGAATTCAGCTGGGACCAGACAAAAACTCAGTTTTTCATCACCCCTAACTGACAGAGCTGGGCTTTGTTAGCACAGATGCCATTCTCAGCTCCATCCAACGGGAAGTACATAATGTCACTTAATCTTTGCCAAAACCCAGTTTAGGATCCTTTGAAGTTCAGTTGCAGTCACTTCACAGTCCTGGAAAGAAAGCAAAACATACTGTAGGTGTTAACACAAAAATTATTTGAAGCAAGATCTATTGATTTGCTATCAGACATCCAGAGACTATTTTCTTTCCAAATCTAAGGCATGTAAACCCTTAATTTTTTTCTAACCCTTCACATTTACCCTCAAATATCAGAGGGAGAAACCAATCATATTTCCATTCAATGGAAATATTGAGACATTCAACCAGGAAATAAGTGGTTTGTTACGTGCTATGGTGACGTGACCAAGTAAATGGCAACTTTTTAAAAGGTTTGACTGAATAAAAAGTTTCAGGAAAACATTTGAGATTTTCAGGGTTTACAGAAACTACAACCAAACAATTCTAAAATTGCCATCTCAAAATTCAGAATGGTCTTCCTAACTAAAAAGATATTTTCCCTCTCCAGTAACAGTGGCCACCTGTTCATTAAGAGGAAACCTGACATGACAGCCACAGGCTATCGCCACAGGGCTTTGTAGATGCTGTTTTTGAAATACATTAAGTAGAGAAAAAGCCCAGCCAACAGTTTTTCAATTCCTGGGGCTAAACAAAAAGGAAGGAATTGGCCAGCCAAGCAATTGTCAGAATGATATGTTAACTCCACAGGTAATTTATTTCACCCTGGGATAATATTTTTACAGTCCTCACTCCTATCGCCCCTATTTTCAAAGTTGTTCCCTGCCTTGCATTACCAAGGGGAAAAAAAAAAATCACATTTTGCACCAATGAGAGGAACAATGTAGAAAATCTTCTCTATTGTAAAATAAACTGAACTGAAGCAGTGAGTTAATAAAAGGGGAGAAATACTTGGTTTTTTGAACATACAGTAAAAGAATTGGCAAGTCATATATTTGTATAATCATAACAGAGGGGTCTCAGTCTTTTTTGTTCACTTTAATCCACTTACCTCTCCAGAGAGCTTTTGGAATAGAGTCTTGAACTCATTGTCTATATCTTTATTATCGACGTGAGGCTAGAGGAAAGGGATGACCAAGAGAGTGGTTAACAAGGTGGTTCTAGAAAGTGAGCTGTGGATATTGTAAAGATGTTGTACAGGATTTATTTACAGCAACAGAAAATGAATATGTGCTCTGCAGCAATGGCAAAACAGAGGAACTACTTAAGTCATGACCAGCCAGGGGCTGGCTTAGTTTGAGAGCAAATACTTCCTAACGCTGATAAGAAAGTTTTCTTCTGTTACCAAGCTAGCTTTAGAAAATAGCCACAGTGAAAATGTTGTTCCACTGGGCCAGAGCAATCCAGCAGCTTCTTGGAAGCCTTTTGCAGCTTCTCCCAGGCTTCAGGAAGACTATTTGTTTCTATGGAAATGTGCCCTCTCCACCTTCTCCTACCCATGCAGGAGGTAAGGACAATCAAACATGTTCCAATTCAGTCTACAAGGGTAAAGTCTCTGTGTCACATGGCCCAGGTACATAAAAATGAACATGAAACTAAGACATGGACATATGTAAAAAATCCCCATGAGCAAAAATATTTCTCCTCAGCACAAAAACATTCTGTAATACCATCTTGACTGAGAAATAAAAATCATGCCCCTGTTTTACTTCCACATTATGAAGCAAAACTCTGCCCAGTTAGGCCGTCTAACCTCATATGGCTTTGCAGACACCTCATCACCCATCATCCTAAGAAAAAAAAGCAAACCAGTTAAATTACCAGAAATTATGAGTCTACTTTAAAGTCTTGCCTTTAAAATAATTAGCAAAAAAAAAAAAAAAAAAAAAAAGCTGTTTAACTATAAGGTGTTAATAAATGCACAGTACAAGCCCCTAAGTTTCCTGCTTCCCATGCACCGCATCCCACCTCTGCCTGCCCCAACTCTTTGAAGACATTTCCCATGGGAAATGCAGCCTTGCTATTTTTGTCTTCCATCCAGACTCCTGCTTTTTCATCCAATGGATGCTATTGATATAATCCTTTTTAAAACCATGTCATATTCATCATAGTCTCAAATCCTGCACTCTTTCATTGTGGGAACTTCTCCTTCACAGAGCTGAGGGATCTTGGTCCCCACTGAGTACTTAGGGGATCCTCTGAAGAGCCATGACTCTGAAGAACTATCTGCCATGGATGTGTGGTCACCATGGTAGACCATTTTTTATGGAAAAAATAGGTTGTGGAAATGGGCCTATATGGCTGGTTAAGACAAAAGATCAAGCCCAGAGTATGGATGCAACATGTGACCTTCTCCTCTGAGTGTCTCCCCAGCAGAAGAGGGGGTTTTCAGGGAAGGTACTTACTGTGATTTAGCTTGTTTCTCAGCAAAAATTCTCAGGCAGAACTCCCCATTTTTGTAGGGCTCAAAGGAGGAGGGCACAATGAGGTACTGTCCCCGGGGCAGTGTCATGCTGTTGGAGACCTCGCACAGGTTCACATAGGGGTCAGTCCAGGCTGCTGGCTGGTGCCTTGCAAAGAAAGCACGGCCAGCATGGACATCTGTGCTGCTTTCCAGCTGTGGAGAAAGTGGTTTCATCAGAAACCCTTTGGCAGTTCCCTGGTAAGCCAGCCACCCGATTTCAATTTCAGCACTTCAAAGCCATCTCAAGCTTTTCATTACATAAGATAATAAATCCATGAGGGATGGTACAAAAGAAAACCACCAGAGTTCTGTCATGGGAAACAGGCAGATTTATTAGAAGGGGCAAGAATCTTCCTTTATAAAGATTATCTTTTCACTTGCTTTTTTACACTTGGTACCATAAAATAAATAAAAGTATCATAATATGTGCTCACATCTAATCAAATTACTATACTCTAAATTTTCTGTGCATTTAGCAATTTGCTACCTTGTGGTCAAATTTAATTGTCAGAATATTTTTGAGCAATTTATGGTATTGAATAAATCTCCTAATTGCACAGGAATTGTAGTCTCTTATTTCTTTAACTAGACAGAAAAAAATAGTAAACAGAGCAAAGTAGTAGTCACAGGGGTGAGACTTTTGGGGCCACATTACGTGATTTACCCAACTTCTATTAGTAATACTAAGGATATTAATTTGGATTTTCTAGAAAACAGTACTTAATTTTCCTTAATACCAATATACTCTTTAGGAAGTTAAACATTGCACAGTTCATAAAATAAAGCACTGACATAAGAAGGAACAGTAGTGTAAGAACAACATCCCTGCTATAAAACTCCTATTCATGACTTTTGCTCTACAAAGATGTCTTTCAAAAACTATGATACAGTGACACACAAAAAATGCAGTGTGGCTGATACAGGATGTGAAGCATAATTTAGGGATAAGGTTTCTGTCTGTCTAAGACCAGAGCACACAAAAAAATCTTACCAAACATTGTATAATCATTCAGGTTTTCTGTTGCAAACTGTAGAAAAATATACATGTTTTTCCTCTTTTGTTCTGAGATAAGATTGAATTTAGTATTTATTGAACAGCCCCATCCTTTCCCCTCACTCAATATTAAGCTAAGTGGAACTGCAAAGGTTAAGAAGACAAATCCATATATTCCCCAATATATAAAGTTCATTTTCCCTTTGCATTTGCAAGGCTGCTAAAAGAGCACAGTTAATTGCTACGTGGCCACACGTTCATTTACTGAGAGAGGGAAAGGGCTGAAAAGCCAAGGAAAAATTAGCAGCATAGGCTGCTGGACCTCAGTAATGAGAATAGGATATTCCTACTGCCAGACACCCCTGGGGTCTCTTTCTTCAGCAAGGAAAACTCTCTTTGCCTCAGTATTGACATCTAGGGGGATGAAGAAAGGTTGAGCAGGGCTTGTTCATTACCAGGAGCCTCAGCTCAGAACTGTAAAAGGAACAGATCCACAGAGCTTGGCACTTATTCTAAACAATATTAGCTACATTTTCTCAGTTTTAGAATGCAGACATCCTGTTCTACCTTCACCTGAACTAAAAGACAAATTCTGACCTCGGTTGTGCAAACTTCCTGGAAGCTAAATGTCAACAAGTATAAATGAGATCAAGACTGGGAGTCAGACATCTGTAATAAATCCTTGTGCCCCAGTCCCTTGAAAAGGATTATTCAGAACTTGAGATATTGGTCCAGTGATTCAAGGGCAAAGCTCTCCAGAAGAGATACCATTAATAAGGAAGAAGTTATCATAGCAGCTAAATTCTCCAGTGCAAGAGGAGGTGCCCATGTGGAGGGTGGAAGTCTTCAGCAGAGACTACACACCTCCTGAGGAATCTGGAAGGAAGGGAAAGAGACAATGTTAAAGTGCTGCTATATACCTGCACTTACCAATAGGAAAAAAATTCAGTTAAAACCTCCTTCAGACATTTTTTGAAAAAAAATTCATTTACAACCACATATAATAGTATCAGATACACATGAAATTCTGTCTTGTCCTAGAGCTGTTCCAAAGGAAAAACTGAATCTTCATCCAGAGAAATCTATAGTATATTGAATCGCTTTTCCCCTGATGTGGTGTTGTGAATGATACTGTTGGCTGGAAATATTTAAGTAAGTCTCAGTAAATGCTCACTCAGGAAAGTCAACAAGTTAGTCCTACTTTGCTAACCAAAACCAGAGAGTTTGTTACAGCAGACCCAAACTCCACTAGTCTACTGCTATTGAATATGATGAAAATATAAGGCTACCCTCACTAGCAGTCAGCCTGGGGTTGATGAGATTATTGTGAGGCAACTATAACAAGTAGCAAGTTTCAATATTTGGCCCTTCCTAAATTAACAGAATTGCTATGCTTACTTGTACCTCCAAATATAAGGTAAATTTTCCAAAAGCAATGGGTTGTTTTGAGAGCACAGATTCCAGTGAGAGCCAAAGAGAGTGTCCTCCCAATTCCCAAAAGAGCTTTTAAAAACATCACCCATACAAGGGGCTTGAGTGGCCCCCTGAGACTTCAGGGTCTATTGTTGCCTATAACCAGCACACTGAAGGGCAGGAGCTGAGTGATGGACACACAGTTGCTGTCAGCAGGCAGTTACATGACTTTTAAAAGCTCTGCAGGGCAGGTAGACAGACTAACACACATCTTTTCACCTTCTCATGCAGAGAGATCTGCTTTAGGTCTTCATCTCTGCAGTCCTAACTGGAGCTCTACAGCTGCAGCAATAGCTGCGATGCAGTAAAACCTACTACAGTGCGTGATCCAAGGGAGCTGGGATCATAGCTGGGTGACTTCCTGAGATGACTTACCAGCCAGGTTTTTCCAAAAAATTAACATCTTAAAAGTCACTGAAGTGACTTAAGAGTCACCAAGTCTACTCTTCTGTGGGTAAGGCTGCAGAGGGTGCAGATGGGATGGAACAGATGTAAAGCACAAGGAGTTCTTCACAAGTTCAGTGATGGGAGCAGACAGACATCCATAATGCACAAATTTGGGATGCTGATAGGTGGCTGAGGGTGCTGGTACCACAGAGAAGGCAGCTCAGAAATGTGCTCAGTGAGATCCATGTGTGCATGCAGGCACTTGAGCACTGGGGAAAACCTTCCGTAATTTCAAGCCATCCCATACAAGATCTATTAGCAAAAGTCAGCCATTCCCATCTGCTCTACCTGTGCTGACTAATGATCTTCATGCAGTGGAGTCTGTACAGCATTTAATTGCTTTTCTTCACATATGATATTGGTAATGATGATACTGGTTGGAAATTTTTACATTTGTTTCTCTCCCCTAACACCACAGATATTAGAGATTACACTGCAGGGTTTTTTTTTTTTCATTCTATTTTTAGAAACACAGGGAAAATCAGGGGAAACAAAGCCCCAGATTTACTGAATCAGAACAGTAGCATATGGCAGACAATGGATAAAAAAAAAAAAAGTTTGAAATACAAGGGAGAAATAATAACAAAAAAAGAAAGTGACAACTGAGGGCTAATGATAGGCTGTAATCAGAAACACTTATCTGGAATTGCCAGGCACGCTAAGCCTGCCCCCATTCAGATTTTGTAAAAGAAGATTCTCAATGAGACTGTTACTAAAGTACTGGCTCAAAAATTTACACTGCCATCCTGTTGAAGTGGGAAAAAACTGAGCCTTAGTTTATCTGAGTCTTCCCATATTATGGGGGTCAGGAAGAAATGAGAGAAGTAATTGAATCATTTTGCAAAATCCAAATCTCATTGAAGTGTAGTGCTGAATGTCAAGATGTAGCACACTGCTAATTTTTTTCAATCTTAATAGGACAAGGAATAAAGTCTTTAAAATCAGGAACAAATTTTACCTGATAGAGTGAATAACCAATAATAAGCAGACCTTCTCCTATTCTCTTCTGTCTCCTGCGGTTCTTCTGCATCAAGCCTACCAGAATAGTACAGCATGGCTCATTCAAACTCCCTTCATGGTCATCATCTGGTTCATCCAACTGGATTTTAAACTGGGGATTGGTCCAGTATGTTGCTAAGAATTCCCAACAGGAGACAAAAAGGAGGAGGCCTTGCTGTCATTGCAATTGTCATTGCAATCAAGATGGCTGTCACTAGATCTATGGTGAATATCTCCCTGGAAGGACTTTTGCCTGGAGTTTTTCTAGTTCTTTCCATTGAGTGGTATGGGTTTATATTTTCACAGCTTTGCTGAGTATCAACTGAAGCCATGAGAAATCAAAGTGCCAGGGTATTTCCTGGGACTAATGACCAACAGGAAGGAGCTGATATTGTTAATTCCAGCCAGTCATTTATCTCCAGGAAATGCCCTTGTCTGAGGCTGTTATTGTTGCAAGAGGACCAAATGCCAGACAGCCTCTCCAGAGGTCTAACCTGAAAATGAATTGGAAATAACAGTGCCAGTGAACTGTGACACTTTCCTGGCCTACCCAAACCTTCAGAGGATTAGTCCAGCCAATAGGAAAAGACATGTGAGCAGGAAAAGCAGACAGACAAAAAAAAAATATTGACACAAATTAACTGCTTGGTGGGCTGGTAATCCCCCACAAGGAAATAAGTGTGAATTACATCTTCATTTAAACTCACAGGCTTTTGCTTACTGTCTAAACCCCACAGATATTGTTGCAAGCTCTTTTTTTTCCCATCAAAGCCTCCTCCACTTCACAAGCAGTTTTTGAATATTTTGTTTGGGATTTCACCAAAGGCCCATTTGGTTGGGTTCTTACCTTGGTAGTCTGGCAGCCCCCAGCAGATGAACCCCATCTCTATTGTCCATTAAACAGGGTCAGGTCCCATTTGTTGACCTTGTTGCTTGTCAGTGTGTCAGGAGTCAAATTGTAGATGTCAAGGCAGCTAAACTGCCTTTGAAAATCTGAAAATGCCATCCTGGCACACAAAGAGACAGGTTAGTCCATCAGCCTGCAACAGATGAGGTGGCAGAGGCTGGACACCTCTCCCAACAGTGTCGCAGAGCTGTCCAAAGCTGCATTTAATTGAATTCTGAAACTTGGAACTGGCTTTTGGAAAACAAAATTGCCCAATGCCTGAATGAGCTGTACCTTCTGGAGACAGCCTCTGTCAATGGCTGTTACACATTTTGGTCTCAGTCAAACCATTTTCTGTCATCCCCAGCTGTGGGCAATCCCTCATGGATCATGCTTCATAAAAAAATTCACTGGAACTGGTGAAACAATATGTGTGAGGAGAGCCCATTTAAAGGGAATAAGAGCTGGCCCTTGTGAAAGCATCATTGTAGGAAAACAGTCTCAGTTTGGTGTTTTGCTTCATTCCTAAAGCAGGGACTAATTAAAAAAAAAAAAAAAAAAGTGAGCTGGACAGGAACAAATGCAGATCCAAACCAATGTGGCTAATCATGTGTTCTCTGTTTATTGTTTATAGACAGTAGTTTTAATGCACTTCCAGATAGTTCACAATCGTGAGCACACTCACTGGCAAGCAAACATTGTTTGTCCTTGTCTTAAGGTGGCTAAAGTTTCACACTTCAAGCCTATACTAATTCACACCTAGATAGCTCAGTACACTGTGTTATACCTTAACATAATTTCTGACTGCGCCACAAAATTATTCTTAACTGCGCCATAGGCTTTAAGGCCTCACAGAGGCCCATATCTGAGGCCTAGGCTGGGGTAGCTCAACCTTCACTCTAAACATAAATTGTGAACATACAGATCGTGACCTCTTTCTCTCAGAAATTCTTCTATAATTCTCCCTTTTTCTTTTTGAGCTACCCAGACTGATTTAAAGGCGTGGTTAGTTACTTTCCGTACGCATTGTAATAAACATGATATAAAGACTAGGATACGTATAATAGTAAGAAAAATTATAATACCAAAACGAACTAATTCTATGAACCATCCAGTAAAACCTCAAGAATTGAGCCAGTCGGCAAATGGAGAGTTTACAACAATGAGTTTCTTCATCTTGTCCTTCAGTTTCATTGTTTATAGATTTATCGAGAGTGGTCAGACAAATTCATGCAGCACATGCCTTCAAATTCTTCACACCCATGTCCTTGTGCTAAAAGAAGGAAATCAACGGCAGCTCTGTTTTGCAGAACTGCATGACGAATATCATCTACATCAGTGGCAAGCTCACTTAACATTTTAGAAGTGATATTAATTTTCTCTGCTCTCCAGCAGGCCAGGGCTCTCAATTGTGTAAGAGCTTGCGCTGATGCTACCCCTGGGGTGAAAAGTGAAGCTAGTACTACAGATGTGTGCCCCCAAAGCGATACGTGGTCATTACAATCAGGGTCTATTTGGAGAGCACTTTGTTTGGCTCGTTGAGGCTTCTGGGGCAATCCTACAACTTGATGGATGGTAGGAGCAAACAGTGTTAATTTACCAATGCAACATGGGCCTCCCATAGCTTTGTGAGGCACTGCAGACCAGGCTCGATCCCCACAAATGAGGAAAGTTCCTGGTGGTAGTTTTCTTGCAACACCTTTTGATGGTATCCCGGATTGTGTCTGATTACTACAATATTCTGAATAGTTATAATATAATTGGGATCTGGGAGACAACCAAGTGTTGCCATCATGTGGCTGATTTCCTTTTTATGTTGGTTTCATAGCATGAGGTCCAAATATCAAACAATAATTTCCTGGGACAGAGCCCAAAATATCAAATTCTTGGGGCGGAATACTAACAAATTTAAGATTCTGCACGACTGCAACAGCTTGTGCTCCCAGAACACTTTTTGGGTCTATTTTGGCTTGGGTCCAATTTTTGAATTCCGTCATGGAACCCAGTGGAACTCCAATTAAAGAAGTACAAAAAGGACTAGATGGTGTGTTTAATGACAGGCAGAACGAATCCTGCCCTGTTTGATTGGCCCACGTGACCCACATGTTTTGTCTCTTGTCGACATCAAGGATTCCAGATACTTTAGTTACAAAGACACTACTTAACAAAAACACTGTGACCCACCAAATATTTTTCCCATTTGTGATTGCTCCGTTTAACATGAAAGAAACAAACTTACTTCTAAACTTAATTCTAAATACAAACTATAACTTATACTAAACTTAATATTATACTTATGATTATCTAACTTGATTTCTAATACTCTAAAAAATTAACTTTCATCAGAACTGGATTTGTTGTGGGATGTTCCAGGTAAATCGTTGTCATCAGCGCTGTTATCACGGTTGGCTGGAATCTCTGCCTGTGGACACGCATGGGTAAATTTGCTCGGCACCCAAACTGGATCAGTACCTTTTGAGACACACATATAACCTCTACCATTAAACAACACAGGACTTGGCCCTTGCCATTCACCTGTGTGCATGTCCTTGTGATACACATAAAGTCCTGGAATTGCTTGTGGCCTTCCCTCTTTCACTGCTTGGTCGTGTATGACAACTGCAGGATCTTCTCTACCTTCTGCTAAACAAAAATAATTTAGGGTGAACAATACTTTCAACAATCGATTAGATATATCATTCTCATCATTCTGCTTTTGCTTTGCTAGATATTCTTTCAGGGTACGATTTGCTCTCTCTACAATAGCTTGACCTGTGGAGGAGTGAGGGATCCCTGTGGTATGTTTCACCCCCACTTCTGCATAAATGTGGCAATTTGTTGACTGACATAAGATGGAGCATTGTCAGTCTTAATTTCTACAGGTATACCCATAACTGCAAAGCAGGCAAATAAATGCCTTTTCACATGGAGAGCTTTTTCCCGTCTGTGCTGTTGCCCAAATGAACTTTGAGTAGGTATCTACAGTGACATGGACATATTTCAGCCTACCAAACTCTGGAACATGAGTGACATCCATCTGCCACAATTCTAAAGCTTTCAGTCCCGTTGGATTTGTGCTCAGTCTGAGGCCAGGCCCATAATGACTACTTTGAAGACAGGCATGGACAATTCCTTGAGCATCATCCAGGGGGATCTGAAATTGTCGGTGGATGGCTCTCACATTTTGATGAAATGTCTCATGACTGTTGCGAGCTCTCACAAACTGGTTCTGTGGGGGAACATGGACTGCATAACTGACCGTAGCATCCACTACTGCATTGCCTTCCCCTAAACCACTGCTACCTTGATGGCTTCGAATGTGCATGATACAAAAGACATGCTGGCGTTGTTTCAGCACACTCCACAACTGCAGGAACAATTCTCCTAAACTTTGATTTTGAGTCCTTCTGAGGAGTGCATCTTCAATTCTTTGCACAACTCCAACCACATATAATGAGTCAGAAACGACGTTGAGTGGTTCTTTGTTCCAGGTTTGGAAAGCCCAACACACGGCCTTCGACTCGAGGGTTTGTAGACTATCTTTTGCATCACCTTTGATTAAATGTTTCAACCATTTCCCTCATTGTTGCCAAACGCACACAGCTCTTTTTGTTCTTCAGCCGGCATCGGTAAAAACTGTTTTTTCCTCAACCGGTTTCACTGAACACAAGGGTCTTTCCAACCACTGATAACGTTTGATAAAATACCACATTGGGCCTTCCGGTTGTCTGTTGTGCACCACTCCTGTGAAACCTAACAATGCTTCTTGCAGTGCAACAGAGTGTCTGAGCAACCATTTTAGATCTTCATTCTTCACAGGAACACTGATGTCTGCTGGTTCTTTCCCATCTATTTCTAGAATTCTGTCTCTGCCTTTTCGTATCAATGCAGCAAGAGCATCTGTCCTGCTCATCACACGAATTTTTGGTTGAACAGGTAAAAACAGCCATTCAAGCAGAATTGCTGTTGCACCAGGTTGGGACTCCCCCTTTTTCTTTTGCCATTCAAAAACAATGGCAAGTGGACAGGCATCACCATTGGAGAGGAACAGTGACAATGGCAAATGTTCAATACAATGAGCACTCCAACGATGTTGTAATTTTTCTGAAACTCGAATCAGAGCCTTTTGTTGATCAGGGGTACAAATTCGAGGACTGTTGGCATCACTGCCATGAAGCCAAGGCAGAAATGGCTGGAGATCATCACTGGTGATTCCTACAATGGTACGAACCCACTGTAGGTCTCCAAAGAGTCTCTAAGCATCGTGTAAAGTAGAAATGTCAGCATCTAAGGTAATTTTCTGAGGTTGAATTTGTGCATCTGTGATCAGCCAGCCTAAATATTTCCAAGGTGCTGATTGCTGTACTTTTTCTGGAGATACTGTCAGTCCATGATGCTTCAACTGTGAAAAGATCCAATTTAAATCTGCATCTGCCAATGGCTGTTTGGTGGAAATAAGAATGTCATCCATATAATGATAAATCATTGTGTTGGAGAAATGCTGACGAATCAGTCGCAGGGCCCAATCAGCAAACAGCTGACACATGGTGGGAGAGTTGTGTATGCGTTGAGGGAGAGAAATCCATTCATACCTTTTTGTTGGTGCTGCTCTGTTGAGAGATGATACAGTGAAGGCAAATCACTGGGTATCATGTGGATAAAGTGGAATGGTAAAGAAGCAGTCCTTTAAATCAATGACGACAATGTTCCACCCTTGTGGGATCATGGTTGGCGCTGGCAAACCAGGTTGCAATGCACCCATTGCTTGCATTTGCTCATTTACTTTTCAGAGATCATGTACCAATCTCCATTTTCCTGACTTTTTGGGGACAAGAAAAATTGGAGTGTTCCATGGACTTACAGGGGGTTGAATGTGTCTAGTTTCAAGTTGCTCTTGTACCAATTGTTCAGCAATCTGCAGCCTTTCTCCTGACATTGGCCACTACTCAATCCACACGGGTCTCAGTCAACCAGGTGATCTTGAGGATGGGCGGCTGCTCTGCAGTGGCCATTAAGAAAAATGCTGGTCCATGGTCAGAACCATTCCAAGCTGGAAAAGCACATCTCTGCTTATCAGTCCTGGAAGCAGTTTGGGCAAAGGCATGACATATAACTGAGTCACAATAACTTGATTGTCTTCAAAGATGATGCTGATAGGGTCTCTGCTTACTGAAGGAATTTTCATTCCACCCACTCCTACGATGTGGGAACTTGGAGCTTGCAAAGGCCAGTTGGATGGCCAGTACATCTGATTGATGATTGAGACATCGGTGCCTGTATCAAGGAGTTGTTCTAATCTGATGCAGTGGGAACCACACTGCAATTGTATTTTCTTGTGTGGGTGATCTTTCATATCAATTGTTAAAAAGACATCGTGTCCAATTGATCCAAAGGCATTGTCCTTTCTTTCGAATTCAGTTGGGTGTGTTGGACACTGGCGATGTAGGACTGTATTTTCTATTGCTACAATTTGTGCAATCTTGCTTCCTTTTGGAATCGTCACAGGTGGTTGCAAGGCATAAGCCATTATTTTCACTTGTTCTGTGTAATCTGCATCAATGACACCTGGGATCACAATCACACCTTGTTTACTTGTGGAGGATCTTCCCAGCAACAAACGTCCAACTAAAGAAATTGTGCTGTACATTGGACCATATACATTGGCGGGAATTAAAGTTACCTTATTATCATTTAGAGTGACTTCTGCTGCTGTGGCCATGTCCACTCTGAGGCTCCCCCAGGTGGCAGGTTGATTTTTCATCAGGAAGCTGTTCTCAGAGTCTGTGGGGTCGAGGCATCGATTTATTTCTTTGCGTGGTGCCTCAGCATGCTGCGCTGAGACTTTCCCGACTTGTGACAAGCTTCTGTGGCATGATTGTCAGTGTTGCACTTGTGGCACCACACGACCTTCTGGCAGGTCCGTTGGAGATGGCCTGTTCCACTGCATCGAAAGCAAATGAAGTTGGATGATCTGATGTTGGGTTGACTTTTGCTGCGATTAAGAGGATTATTAAAATCATTGTTGGACAAAGCAGCTGCAATGACGTGTCCTTGCTGTTGCATGGCGTCCTGAATGGCTGCAGTGAATGCTGCAGTTTGATTGCTTTGCTCCACTCTTGTGGCTCTGACAAGCATCTCGTCGACTGGACAGCCTTGAGGAAGAGTGGCTAAAAGAGTTCTCGTGTGTGAGTTAGCATTTTCAAAAGCAAGTGAGCGAAACAAATGATCTCAAACATCTCCTGGTACATCAGGAGCATCTTTCAAAGCAGCTGACAATCTATCAATGAACTGTCCATATGGTTCTGTGGTTCCTTGCTTTATGGTTGCATAAGGTGCTGGCTTTTTCTTATCTGGTACTGAAAGCAAGGCCTGCTATGCCAGCTGTTGTGACAATTGATGCATTTCAATTGGGTGAGTTGTACTCTGTTTGTCACATATGGTCCATGCCCAGTCAGCATACCTGGCTGGATTCCATACAAAGGATCTCCTACAACTGTATGTTTGTTGGCTTCCTCAGTGGCTAGCCTTCTCCATTCCCTTTCAAACATGAGAAACTGTGAAGGTGGCAGCAACAAGGATGCAATGCTAGATGAATCGGCGGGACAAAGAACATCTGCTGTAAATATATACTGAATTATGTTCCTTGCAGCCTCTGATCTGATACCATAATTTGTGACTGTCTGTTTGGCTGACTGAAGAATTTTCCATTCGCGTGGCTCCCAAATAGCATTGTGGTCTCTTGCAATGACAGGACAGGCTAACGATTTGGCAGCGTCCCAGTCCCCATCTAAAATAGCATTTTTCACCACTGAAGCCCACCAGGACCGCATTGGATTTTGCAAAACCACTGGTAATGTCAATTGTTGCTCAGAGGAAGAATCCTCTAATTGAGTTGGCTGAGCTGAGAGGTTAGCAAGCTGGGTTATTTTTTGCTGTAAAGTATTTGTTTTCGGCATCTTATATTGTGATCGCCTCCTGTTACGATTATTAAAATTGGGAGGGTCTGAATCTGATTCGTCTGTGTCAGAGTCTGAGGGAAGCAGGCAGTGTTGGGCAACCTCTGTGTGTTGTAAACAGACTGCTGCGGGCCATATCGCTATTGTCTGTGTTGTGGCTTCTGCCGTCCCGCTGCCGTGGCCAGGTTCAAAACCACCCCCCTGTGCGTGGGTCTCTGCCGGCAGCTCTCGCTGCGGGGTGGCCCCCCTCCCCATGCGCGCGGCTGTGGCGGTGGCTGCACCTCCTGGGGAGTGCAGGGGCAGCGCCACCTTGCTCTCGTTGCCGCCCTGGTCTCTGCCCTGGTCTCTGCTCCAGTGTTCCATCACCTGAGGCAGCCCCGTTTCATCATCAACTCCGCCTGTCTCCTCGGGTTTCACCCCTCCCCGAGAGTGGGGCGGCTGGCTCACTTCTGTTGCTCCTCATTCTGCCTGGCAGCTGACCGAGTCACTTCCGCCATCTGCGCGTGGCTCTCCATGCGTGCCACTACTTCCTGCACGGACACACTGACCGGAGCCCTTTGTCCATGCATCGGCCGCATATTATGAACACCAAAAATTTTTTTGACCCGAGATGGCTTCGGAATCTCTGTTTTTTCAACCACGGATCCCTCAAACGCTTGAATTGCTGCCTTGGCTGCCCGTTTTTTGGTGGACATACTTTGTAAAGCTTGTAAAACTTTCTTTGCAACTGCTCCGAACTCTAACACAGTTTTTTTGTCCTTTCTGCCCTCCACAGCCGAATTCCAAAGCAGCTGCCCTAGTTCTTGCCACTCTATCTCGCTAAAAAGGAGTGAGGGCTTCTGGAATTTGCCTTTATTTCTTGCCCATAGGGTTAATTGCTCTAAATCAGTGTCCTTTATCTTTTTCCCTCTCTTTGAAAGGATATAAACCAGAAGTCGCAGAGCCGTATCCCAATCACTATCCATTCTGACTATCTTTCACTGTCTCGGCTTGCGGCTTACCTTCCAACCACTGCGGGGTGCTCCATATCTTGCAAACGACACAGCCGCGACACCACTACAGCCACCCTGCTCTGTTTCAACCACCTCCACCGTGCAGCTCGTTCCCCTCCGCCGTGCAGGCAATGTGTGAACAACAGAGGCTACCACCGGTTTCCCGTTGCGAACAAACAAACAAACAATCTGGAAACCTTTCTCAGGAGGAGGCTTCAGTGCTCCAGCATTCCAATCCCAGTCGCTTTTAAAAGCAATTTGGGATCTGTGCCCCCCGTCACGCCCTCCTGCACACGATCTGGGGGCCGTTTCCCGTCACTATCATAGAAGTGACAGTCGCTATTATCTCAGCGACTTTTGAAATTCATCAGAGACTTTCTGCCCCTGTTTAGGCGCCATGAAAAGCAGGGACTAATAAAAAAAAAAAAGGTGAGCTGGACAGGAGCAAACACAGATCCAAACCAATGTGGTTAATCATATGTTCTCCGTTTATTGTTTATAGACAGTAGTTTTAATGCACTTCCAGATAGTTTACAATCGTGAGCACACTCTCATTGGCAAGCAAACATTGTTTGTTCCTGTCTTAAGGTGGCTAAAATTTCACACTGCAGACCTATACTAATTCACACCTAGATAGCTCAGTACACTGTGTTATACCTTAACATAATTTCTGACTGCGCCACAAACTTATTCTCAACTGCGCCATAGGCTTTAAGGCCTCACAGAGGCCCATATCTGAGGCCTAGGCTGGGGTAGCTCAACCTTCACTCTAAACATAAATCATGAACATACAGATCGTGATCTCTTTCTCTCAGAAATTCTTCTACACGTTCCTATCACTGATGTTTGTTTTTACCATTCCTGGTAGGTTTGCATGAGTGACAGACCTTGATTGCTCCATGCTGCTAACAGAGGTCTGCTCTCATTTCCTAGTGCCTGATGGCCCACGCAGCTGTTTGCAGTGGCCGTTTATCTTTCCAGGCTAGGACAGAGTGACATCAGTTCAACACTGATCCATATATAATCAAATGAGGGTTAGGACAGGCTTTCTATTAGGTCTGAGTAAGCAGACTCTTCCCAAACTGGTAATCTGAACTTTTTCTTTTGTGTGTAGCGTTTAGGCAAAAAAAACAAACCTCAAAATGTAGAGCAGCTGAGGTTCATTCTTGCCACCTCATTAATTTTATTACCATCTGGTCTCCATATTTTGGATTAATGCTGAGTTATGCAAGCTCTAATAAAAGGTAATATTTGAATAGGAAGGGAGATAAATAAGAGGCTAAAAATGCATGCATGTCATTATTAACCTCCTCAGTGCTGGCAGTTTTTCTTTATCCAATTGAAAGGACTGCTTAAAACACATAAAATGTCCAAAAGAGTAATCTAAATGAACAATTCTCACCAAAACTCTCTATCATCTACTTGCTTATCCAGAGCCTGTTTTTGTTTAGGATCAACATAATTCCACTCAGGAACACTGCAGACAAAGCACAAAATCACAATGTTCAGCTGTTGCATTTTATTCTACAGTGAGATCTGAGTTAGATTCTATCTAGATAAAGGAGTATATATTTCTTCAACAAATAGATCTTGTGCCCCTCCAAATGACAGCACACCCTGCAACCTGACTGTGCTGGGCTGGAATTAGTCTGCAACAGTATTTGCAACAAATAAGCCTTGAATTGAATCTCCCCTGCCAGGTGCCAGAAGGTACAGACTGTCTGGATTAGGAAATTCACATTCTGAAAGTCAGTCAGAGCTCCTACATTTTAAGATTTATTGGGGTGCCTGATATCCTCCCTAGGGAAATGATACCACCTTCATTGTTGGGGGTCATGAAGGAACAGAAAAGCAAAAAGGTGAAATCAGAAAATTTACTGCAGAAAAGAGCGTTGCTCCCTTGCCATTCTGGTATTAATTTGCTCAGGATGGATTCTGCTCTGATCTGCTCCCATGTGACAATGCAGTGCTGAACCTGCCTCAGCAAGGTTGTCCCATGATAAAACAGGTGTGACAAAACCGGGATATGGCATATGTGTGTGCCTGAGGCACCTTACCTTGGGGCTGAGCAAAGCAGCTCTGATAAAAGTAAAATTAATTGTAATGTTATCTCTATCCTTAATTATGATACATCAGCACCCGGGCTGCAATCAGTCAGGAGAGGAAACTGAAATCTCAAAGTGCTGCATGAAAAAATATATTGTGGCCCAAATGACAGTAAAATTTATGCCATTCTAAATATAAAAATAAAAGAGGTGTTGTCACTACCACATTTCCAAGATAGTTGAAGCCCAGACAGTTTCTGAAAGGTTTTGAACTTTTGTGTCCTTATCTTAGTCAGCCTCCCAACTTTTTCAAGTTTCTCAGATAGGTACCAAATTCTGACATGATTTAGAGCTGAGCAACCTCAGAGTCAAAGCAGAGGTATAATGGTTTTACCCCTGCTTTAACTCCCAGGAGCAGGACTGGTTTGTATATTTTACTTAGGTCCTGGAACCACTAGTAGGATCAATTTGAGAAAAATTGTCTTGCAAAATGACATGGATGTGGCTTGCATTGGGCTGCTCAGAGTCAAACCAAGGGCTGTTGTCTCTGATGAGAAAGCTCTGCCTGAGGCAGGTATTAATGCCCGCTGGAAACATTGGATCAATATTCAACCTTAGTAATAAATTAATAGTGTTTTATTCCAACTGATTTAGTATCTCTCCTAAATACTCTTTGTGATTGGATTAACTGTATTGTCCCAATTTAATTTTTAATAGAGTCCAAAATACACCAAAGAGAGAGAAGCGGGGGCATATAAAAACCTACTTATCACTCCAACATCCAGTCCGTTTTACTTCACCTCAGGGATTCCTAAGCCTCACTAGTTTCTCTGGCCATCCTCGGTTATATACCTGAAAGATCCATAACAAACAGAGCCTAAGCACTTCTATTATTCTAATCATCAAAGGGCAATTGCTTTTCAGATAGGATAAAACATGATTTGTACTTGAGTGATGCAGTCCATTTCAATTTGCAGTAGTTAAAAGACACCTAGATGCCTTCTACCCTTATTTTACATTATCCTATGCCACCAAGTGAGCCATTAGCTGCAGCACTCACCATTTCATATAATGACAGCAACCTGCAAGGAAAATCATCAGCTACAAACTAGCAAAATATCTACATCCTCAAAAGCAGGGAACATTGCACAGCACAGCAAGGTTGGAAAGAGGTTATCTGGCATGGATATCTATGTAATGATTTTGGCTTCAGAGGAGCAGGAATACCTGGGGCTTGCTCTGAAGATGAGACTCACAGAAGAGTTCATCAAAGAGGCTTTTACTCTTTTCCCATCAGCTCTGACTGGGAAAGTCCTCGCTCCCACTTCACACAACATAAACATGTGGGGAATGGCTGCTTCCTCTCCTGCTCCTCCTTTCTGTACCCTGAATTTTACTGTACAGTGTGCTCCACACCCCTACCAGTACAGAGCTTCTGACCTGGCTGAGTGCTACAGGTACTTCATTTTTCTGTATGAATGTATATAAGTTAGGAACATTTTTATGGTCAGTCACTGAAAGACAATAGAAAGTTGAAGGCACTGCAGTGTTGCAGCACCAAGCTGGTCTGCCCGATGGCCCCAGAGAGGCTGGCTTACCTCCTCTGCTCCAGTGATAGAGTAAGCATGTCCTTTTACCAGCTTCAGACTTGTGATTGCTTCTAATTCAGCTGTAACAGTTATCTGGAGCAATAAAAGTATGCACATTTATTATTATATATTGTATATGAACTGAGCTTTCATAAGCAAATTAATATGGGGGCAGATATCCAAAGTGGTGTGCACAATGAATACCAATATTCTTGATGCAATGTATATTAAATTGAGAGCCACAGGAAAAGCTGTAGTTTCATGTCCCTTAATATGCAGTCCAAGCACAGAAGAAATTCAAGAATGTACAATGAAATCTAAATCTAAATCCAATTCCCAGCTCAGGTGACAGATCCAGTCACCTGCAAAGACATGTTCACATGAACTTAGCTCTTGCCTGTCTCAGATGAGATCCAGTATATCAAAACTGGAACTCTGGTAATTCTGTAAGCCACAATACAAACAAGAAAATGAAACAGGATGTGAAAGGTGTGAAGTTTTCAAAACACATTCATACATCATCTGTAACTTGAGTGTGTTTGTATTATAGGTGTCAGTAATCTTGAAGACTGAAAACCAAAGCCAGAATCAGACTACAGGCTACAATAAAATGTCTCAGTGAGTTTGTCTCTGGCAGTCAAGTGTCTGGGGCAGAAATTACACAAAATTTGAATGAGAAATGATATTCAGAGAATGGAGTTCCTGAAGACATGCGGGCTGTTCACAGTTCTAAGTGTTACCACATGCTATCATGTAAATAGGGAGACATGATGAGAATTGGTTATTTAGAACATAGTCCAATTTTTTTGATATTGAAATCAATAAAGATCTCACATTAATTCAGTTTGCTCTTGTATCAGACTTTCCTACCTATATCTTACATTGGTCTGGGCTTTTGTCACAGTATGGGCCAGAGCCCTGAGAAGAGGAGCAAGGAGAGTAAAGCCTTGTCAGCCTCTTACATCGATGGAGCAGCCAAGAAGTGACCCAGCTCTCAGGGCCTTCTGGATGATTTGGTAGAGGTTTGAAGGAGCCCTCCGCAGCTCATAGGACTCAGAGATGCCTCCAGTAAAATCCTCAAAGCCCTCCACAGTGGAGCCTCCTGCTAGAGCTTCACAAGAGCCATTCAACCTGGGGGGGAAAGGATAAGAGCTATACAAGAGTCCATCTCCACCTGCAAGCACAAGGTACCACAGAAAGAAGGGTTTATCATTTAGTATCTCTTAATTTTCTTGGTCATCAATGTGATCTGGGGCAAGAAAATTCAAGCCCCTTGAAATACAGTTGGCAACACCCTTTATGGACCCAGAGGGAACTTTAGATGCTGGGTGGGAGGGAGGTTACCTTAGAATGAAGAGTGTTGTGACTGACATTCCCTGGTCTGGGCCACCACCAGAGGCACAGATCCCGCCCAGCCCCATACTTGGCATAGGCCTTCTCCAGCAGAGTGCTCCAGAGCTCGTTGCCTTCCTCTGAGTGCATGAAGACCAGCTTCCCGTTCTTGGTGGGCAGCCTGTTGTCCACCACCATGTCCACCCACTCCCCATACTGCCAGAACTGAGGGAAGGAAAAAAGGAGAAGATGATGGAGGCTGGTGTGCCCAAGACAGCTCCACGCTACCATCCTCCTTCCCCTTCACCTGTCATCACTTCCCCCTGCATAAGCCACTGTAGGGTTACTCCCGTGCTGGATCCTTCTCCTCTATAATAAAGACAAACTCCTCCCAGCTACATGGATCATTCAGCAGATTTCTTAATTCTATTTAAAATTTTGCTGATAGGAAATATTAACAGCATCTTATTGTACATAGCATCAAAAACATTGTCTGAACATGTGAACTGATTTTACATGGTGGACAGCCCAGAAAGCCAGCATGGAGATAGGATGCTCTGAACTATCTCAAGGCTCAAACCTTAAGGGAAAAAAAAAAAACAAACCAAAAAAACCCCAAAACTAATATATCTGTAAAAATGCCTGTAAAGAGAGATCATCTAAAGGGGAAGTGGTCAATAGTGCTAATCACTTTTGCAAATACTAGGAAATATGAGAAACACTGCTAGTGCTAAATTTTGGGCTCAAAGCTAGAAATGTTTACTCCATGATTTGCTGCATTCCTGAAAGGAGAGATGATAATTCACACTGTATCATTCAAAGGTGAGCTGGTGGAAGGGCTAGGTATGTGTTCTAAAACTTCTGTCCTCACCAGAACAGTTCCTTTAGCACGGTGAATCTGCACTGCTCCCGCCTGAGTCTAATCTCCAGTCAAAGCAGGTTGGCTAAATCCCAACACTCTGACTCCACAGGCAAGGAAATAAAGGCAAAGCAGGGAGGGAAAGGAAGCAGAAGGAACCACACCAGCCTGCATTGACTTTCAATAGCTAGCAGCAATAGAGCTTGGTTTGGGCTCATGCGGCCTGATGGTTCAGCTCAGTTTACAAAATCTGCAGACTCCCCAGAGCCCCATCTGTAAGACAGTAGAACCTCACCAGTGAGCAGGTCTCATTCAACATTATTTAACTCTATTCTTATTTTCTTTCTCTCTTCCCCATCAATTTCATTTACACACTGTAACTGTCGATTATTTCACATGTTCCAAACAAAACAAAACAAAAACCCACAGAAAAAAAAAGCTGCTTCTAATTAAATACTAGCATTTTCATTTTTTATTCTCAATCCCTTGATCACAGTATACCTGGAAATGAAATATTCCAGCATAGTCCTTCTGGAAACTCTGAGCCTTGGGAACAATATGGAACAGAATATCTGGATTAAAAGTGAGAGATGCAATGGCAGCTAGGAGCCAGCAATCACCTAAAAACACATATTACAAGGCAGAAAAGTTCATTAAGTTCAAAAGTTCATTAAGTTCAAAAGTTCATAACTCCATTAAGTCACAGTCTCACCTGGACTAAAATTCCAGTCTTGGCTCAGCAATCCATTCTTGTTCTGTTATTTCTCTCTTTTGCTCATTTTCCACTCACCCAAACCACACAGGTATCCTGGGGCCTCTGAGGCTGACCATGGTAGTAATTTCAATGGTCCAGTTTGTGCTTTGATTTTGTAATGAAGCTGTGAAAACAGGCTGCTTCACCTAAGCTTATTAATGCCCTCAGGAGATCAAGAACACAGCCAGAAGGAGAAGGCATTTGAGGTATGTGGGTTGTAAAGTGGCTGGGCAGGACAGAGTTAATGACCTGCGGTACTTTAAGTAGACTCAAGCCACCACATCTGGGCCAGACAAGGGCTCAGGAGATGTCCAAAAGAGGGCAAAAGCTCTGGGTTGGTAGAAGGATGGTGGGATTTCCATTCCTATCTTTTGGAGAAGATTCAGTGGATAGCTGGAACATTTGTGGGCCTATTCCTCCTCAGCCCTTTCTTTGAAAGTCTGAACTTGAACTTAGAGCTATTGCCAGAGATTTGCCCAGCAGTCTAGTGGAAGATGAAGTCTCCTGGGACCTCTGGGAGGAGGTGAGTCCTTTCTTTAGCCCATTCCTTATTCTAGAAAGGCTGGGCTTGCCCAGCCCTCCCTGGAGGCTGTGTGCCTTGCAGCTGGAGCTGTTTGCTGGGTTGGTTACCTGTTTATTGAGGATTAGAGGCTGAGTAAGCAGAAGCTTCTGTCACACCAAAGGTGGTGCCCCTGGGAAACACGGTGACTCGTCATGTTTGCACACTGCAAACAGCAGGAGGAACTTCTGTGATTCTGCTTTATTTCTGAGGTGTGCAGAAAGCCTAGCAAAACAAAACTGCTCTGAAGGTACTAACATTTTCCTGGTTTCCTGAGGATCATCTGTGCTAGTTCCTTTGGCAGGTGTATATTCTGCAGAAGGAATTGCCATCACAGCTCTTGCTTCAGAGGAAATAAGCTAATTGAGAAACCAAGGAAAGGGTTGAATCTGCAGCAAGACTGAATATCCTAGAGCAGAAGTTAACTATTTATATTGACTTGAGATTTATGATTTATTGCCATGGTGAATACAAGTGTAAAGGTAGGATGAAGGGACTTGCCAGGTGCTCTCTGCTGCCTGTACCCCATGGGGAGGTACCCAGATGACTCCTATGAGCTGCTTTGAGAAACCTCTGTAAAGGAGTGTCCCCTGGTGTAACCACCTGAGCTGGCTGATCACACTATGGGTCCAAACCCATGATATGCGATATGATATATTTCTACCTGTTGTGGCAGTTCATGCCTTTCTAAAGAGGAGGGAAAATCCATTCTTAGAATGTGAGGTGCTGCTTGAGTCTTCCCCCAGGATTCTCTGCCTTATCTTGGCTGCCACATTCAGAGAAGAGCATTCAAGCTGGAAGGGGGGTGACAAATGGTTGGATTGCCTGCTTCTCCCCCATGCACCTGCATTTTTTATGAGAAGAGGTTAAAAAATTTTGTCGTGCTTAAGCAAAATTTGAAGAGGAAGTGTGAGGCAAGTTAAATGTTACTTTGCAGAAAAGCTGTTTGAGGCAAGAGCTCTTAGTTGAAAGATATTTCTTTTCCAGAGGAGGAGATAAAACAAAAGGATCATGGCATGTTTAAAATGGAAATAGGGAAAAGTTGATGCTCTGCATATAGAAAAGAAAGTCCAGAAGCCTCAGAACATCTATGAGCAAAAACCTTCTCAAGAAGGGATCAACTTGCTGGCCTGTAAGTTTCCTCCCAGCTTTAGGTATTTATGTATAAAATAAGCAAAATTATAAGAGCACAAGGTCTGAGGAAAAAAAAGGCTTTAAGAACATTCTCTCCCAAGGAAATGTAGATGCAGGAAAAAATGAGACTGAGAACACTCAGATCTGCTTTGTAGCTATTTCTTCAAGGCTTTCCTTGGTACAGCATATGCCTTAAGCTGTTAAAACTTCTGTTTTCCTTGAAGAAGCAGAAATAATAGTGATAAGTCTGGGGAATGGATTTTCAGAGGAGGAAGATGAAAAGCTGTATCAAGTCAGAACTGAAATCCTCATTTTTATGATGCTCTGGCTGTCCCTGGCATGCTGTGAAGTGCAGAAGATTATTTCTGAGAAGGTGACAATGTGGATGTCTCTAGTGATCCTGTTGTGTCCCTCCACCCTGTGAGACCAGAGAAGGCCTGCAGCAGTGACAAACTGGTGCTCTCCCAATGTGCAACATCTGGAACAGTTTGCCCTAAAATCTTGGCCAGGATTTTAAAGCCAATGAGTGATAAACTAATCTAGGTTTTGCTGAGGATGGTGTATGTTGGATGAACAGTTAGGCAGAAGATTTGGTGAAATGAGGGGGGTTTCCTTAAATATGTTGTTTACTTCCCTCCTCAGAACTAAACAATTTCAGAATCTCAGCCCAGAGGATGCCAAATGCAGTGTGAAATCCTTCAAGGCACCTTTCTTACAGCATGAATTAATTTCTTAGCACTTGGGAGAGTGAGCAACCTGGGTGCTGCTGGCTGTTTCCAACACACCAATGCAGTCTGACCTCCCAGGGAAGCATTTCAGGGCATTCCTGCTCAAAGCACACCTGGGAAGAACAGTGTTGGAAGAATTGCAGTGGTGGACTTGGCCTTAAAAGCAGCATGAGCCTAGAGCACTGCAGAGTCCCATCTCCAAACCTTACTTTCCAGGGCCTAATATCTTTGACTAAGCTTGTGCCAACCAAAAGGAACAAGCTGGGAATTGGTTAGTAACTTGATAAAAATGGAAGCATGTCTGAATGTAGATGGTTTGGGGGCATCTTTGGATAGCAGAGATGCATGACATTCAGGCTCCTGTAATATTTACTTTCAGAGGATGTAGGAATCTGTCCATATCAAGGAGCTTCCATGACAGGGCCTAAACTGTGCAGTTGGCCTCTTACCTTCTAGTACACCACAGTGGGATCCTGGCCTATTAATAAGCCTTCTCAGCCCTACTGGATAATATATGACTAGTTCTGAAAGAGTACAAATTGGCACTTCTTGTTCCTTTTTTCAAAGTTCAACACCATTTTGCCAGTAGTAAATTTCATAGTTTAGTTTGTGGTTCTGCCTACAGGACAGAATAAGAGCACAAGCTCCCCAGAAAGGCACCTTATGTAGGGCCCTCAGACTTGTTCTGGTTCAGATGCAGGTTATAAGTAATCTTTCACACTGTGAGGAAACTATTTCATTCCATTCCTAAAAAGGGAATTTTTTTGAGGCAGAGAAAAAGAGGCCAATTGACCAATTAATTAGAATGTATTTCAAATAGGCTCACAGTCAGAAAAATGACAATATCAAAAAGCATTTCTACTTACCATATGTGTTTGAAGTTGCAGCATTATAGCTTATAAAAATAACATTTTTTTTTTTAAATCCTTCTCAATATTAGCCCGGCAATCACTTATGGACACATATCACTGCTTCTGTTCAGTGTCATATTTCATGAACAAAATTTTGAGACAAATGCCAGTTACAGTGTTTACTGCTGCTGCGGAATGTCCTATAAAGAAGCCAGCTTGATTTCAGAATCTGAAGTCATTTGAAATGGTAGTAAAATATTTACTGGGGTTTTTTTTGCTGTTGTGTTTTTGTTTTTGTTTTTTTTTTTTTTTTAATTTAAGCAATCCTGACCTTGAGTTTGTGGTGGAAAAATGAAGCCTAGCTGTGCCTATCTCCTATGTGTATGTGTGTGTGATAATATATTTATATATATACGTATATGTATACAGACATATACATGTCTGTATACACACAGACATGTGTGATCTTGGAGAACTACTTTGACTACTTTGACTGTTAGTGCACTTGAAAAAGAATCCCTTGCTGCTCACAGATGTCCTGAGTTGGCTCGTGTTCTCAGTACTACCCAGGCAGCCCCTGGCTTACAGAGATAATCAAATTGCTGCAGCATAACAAATCCTTGGTGACCTGGCAGCTCAGCAACTCCTCCGTATTGATGATGTTTACCCAAGCATGCTCCACTTGCAGAGGCCATAAAATAAATGAGAAATTTGATTAATTTCAGTTGCTCTAGAGCTGTGCTCACTTTCTGTTTAGCTACCATCAAAGTGTCTAGACACAAAGCATCTAAACTCTCCTTTGACCTAGAGATGGTGAGTTTCAGCCAAAAGTCCAAGTGTCTGCTTCTAGGATGCAACTGGACAGCACAGAGGCATTTCTGTCCTGAGTCTGTTCTGGCTTGTTGCTGTTTCAGCAATGTCTGGTGTTCAGAAAGGATCAAAAAAAAATGCTGTGGCTTCCTGGATTGCCAAGCAGCTCTGACTCTCAGCTTTATTTTCTGCTGGAAGCCCTTGTTCAGAGCTTGTAGTACCTGCGGCATCACACCAGACATCAAGGAAGCACTGACCCACTAGCTTATAATTTATGGCAGTGCAGGTTGCCTCTGCTTTGAGAGTTCTAAAGACTTTCTTAGGTTTTCTATGGAAATTAATTTTGTGCTGCAGCTGTGTACAAAAAGGCAAAGAAGAATCCAGCAAAGGAACAGGCTTTCTTCTCCTTGGGGTCTCCGAGTTGTTAGTGAATGTATTTTTAATATCAATGGGATGTATTTGCTAGAACCAGGATCTCCAATATCCTTGAGCCCATGGGATTGAATGTCAGAAGGGCCATGTATTAATGTTTACAGCAAAATAAGTAAACAAGCCCAGTACTATTAAGTTCTCTCCTGCCTACAACCACTTCAAAGGTTCCCTCAACAGGCATCAGATCTATCTCAGAGCCGTTAGGCTTTGGTTTATTCTCCAGGATACCTCTAATCTCCCCAAATCGGCCTGTAGGACAAGGAATGCACAAAGCCCATATGGGGCTGGTGTGGATATTCTCAGTTCAGTCAGAGAGAAAAAGAGAGGGTTTTCTAACCAGGCAAGAGCCTGGGGGACAGTTGGGAAAGAATGTAAATAATTCTCTAATCTCTAATGTTGTTCACATTGTTTATAGGTAGGTTCTGCCACCATGCGTCATTCACTGCACACCAATGGTGTGAGATGTTTTTACTCTAAGACCAATGAAATTAGTCCGCACGATGTTCTCTATAAATAAAGCGGTGCATTTGAAATAAATCAGAATTCATTCTCTTTGCCTTCTAACTTGGAGTCATTCTCATTACCGTCCTGCTCTACAGTGACAGGGCGGGCTCCTGGGCTGGTGTGAACTGGTGCATTTGCCTTGGCTTCAGGGAGCTCCTCCAGCTGCCAGCCCAGGCCCAGGGAGCTGCTGTGCCCGGAGTGGCCTCTGGGCGTTCAGAACAAAAGGCAACACATGAATATAAATAGTGTGGATCTGGAAAGCTAATATTAAACGGAGGGGGTTTCAGTACATTTTATATTAATAAAATTAAATTTATGCCACTTACTTCTTAAGAAGTTCTGCAAACAGTCCTCAAGTTACCTTATTCAGATAGCAGCAAGAAAACTTCATAAGTCACCTTTAATAACTAGGACTATGTGACTACATTTCAAGTTGTTACTAGGCTATGAAAAAGGTATGGTTCAAAGAACTTTTAAAACATTTCAAGACTTTCAAGTCCCCATCAAACTTCCCAAGCTGATATTCATCTAGCTTACGCTGTTGTCAAAGAAATAAGTTTAATGGAGTGAGACCAACTCTGGGTTTTCTTGTTCCTTTTGTTCACATAAACTCAGACCTGCAGCGTTATTTTAAAATAAAAGAAACATGTCAGAGAATATTATTAAAAATAGGCTCTATTTCTCTAAAGGATGTATTACCCAGTCACATATATGGCTTATGTAAATATGTAATCAAGGTCTATTTCAATAGAAGTGTTTTACATGAAGGTTTTAGTAAACAGGACTTTGATATTCAAGGCATTGGATCAAACATCAAAGAAAGCTTAGTATGCCTCAGAGATGTAAAGCAAATACCTGAAGGCTAGAAGGCAAGTCCCCATGCCTGCAGTTTATTTTTGTGAAGGGTCAGTGTGTGTAGAAGCAATTGTAAGCAGCCTTGCAGAAACAATTTCATTATTTTCTCTTTTTCTTTTTCTCTTTTTTTTTTCTTTTTGTGTGTGTGTGAGAGAGAGAGAGAATGAGAGCAAATCAAGCTCCTAATAACAGCAGAATCAGATTTTGGGGCTTTTCTTCTAGGTTTGGGATAGTTTTCAGGACCTTTGGGTTCCTGCCCACCAAAAGATGTTTTGGGAAAACCCAGAGCAAGGCACTATCCCCAGATTCACAGGAGGTTTTGGGATGCAGTTCTGCTGTTACCACTATGTAATAGATTTTGGCACTGATCCCTAAGGAAAGTCCATTTAGCACAAGGGACTGGGATTCCACAGAAACATTCAGCAGGTGACAGGAACACGAAAGGGCTCAGGGTATTTGTATTCATTCTGTAGGCTAAAAACAAATAATGAACTGTTCTCTTCTAGTTTAAGAACAGATAATATTTTTCAGTCTCATAGCTTGTAAACTGTCTGGGAAAATGAGGTTTTACTTCAGGTGTATGTTCTTAATTTTTTTTTATGCCATTATAGAAACTTTCCAAATAGGAGGTGACAAGAAATGTCTCTTTTACTACTTATTTGAGCCATTCTCCTGAAATACAGTAAGTGATTTCCCCATACTCTGTTTTAGCATCCACCAAATAAATATCCTGGAGCAAGTATATGATTGGGCATCTTTTTTTTAGCATTTGGAGCACAAGCCCACACACCAGGGAATTTTTTAGCAAGTGCTTTAATAGCGTTGTGTTTACAAGAGCAGCACTGGTGTTAGTTATCACCAACGACTTGCAGAAATTGTTTCAATCTCATTTGCACAATGGATGTGCTGGAAGACCAGGTCATGAGTACTGCAGTTAGCAGCACAGGAGGGAGAAAGGCTGATATCTCTGCGTCTAATCTATCAAATTCTCATTACAAGAGTTTCAGCCTTCTCGCCTCTCTATGCAGTCAAGGGTTTGCTGCTGCTGTCCTTGCAGCTGGATCTTATCAGTGAGGCAGGCAGGGAAAAGCAGCTGCTGCAGCAGCTACTCTGAGCGTAAATAGAGTCCCCTTTCAGCTCCCTTCTGGCCATTTGCACAGCAGCTCTGTTTAGCCAAATGCAAGCACTGCAGAAAAATGGATAAGGCAGGTTTTTTATGATGGATGTCTGGGAGAGGATGAGTCCTGCCTGAGAGATACTTCCTCTACATCAGGCCCTGATTCAGGGAGCTGAGCAGCACTTCCTTTTTTGTCTGTGTGTCTGGTTCCTGGTTGCTCCTGTCCCTGCTACAGCTCTGCATGAATGCAGTTCAAGCAGAAGAGAGGGTTCAGCATGAAAGGCTTGGAACAATCTGTTTGCTGTGGATGGTATTACAAAGCTTACATTCTCTGTTCATTTCTTTCTGACGTGGTCCTTGTTTCTAACTCAGATGATCCTGCTTGACACAAAATGGCACATCACAGACCCACTCCCTCTACTAAACCAGTTCCTGCTCTGTTGTTGTGTATTTGTTTTATGTGAAACTGAGGCAGGAACTTGATCTGCCTCCCAAATAAAAGCACCTAAGGACTAGGCTACAGCAGAAAACTTCCCTGGTGTCCCTTGTCCCCTGAGTCTTTGGAGCTGGTCTTGCTGGCATGGGCACAAATCCTACTCTCTTGCCTCTGGGCAAGTGCTCCCACTATTAGACTGGCATCCACCTCTGTCTTAAGAGGTCAAAAGCAAATCAGTTTTCTGTTCCACATAATTACTGCCTTCCTCCAGGAGACAGTTTGGTGTCTTCCAATTTTGACATAGCTCTTACAAGCTATACCCACATATACCCTGTCTCAGGCAGCAATGCTGGTATGCGAGTCCTCTTCTTGGGTGTCTGTCCCTCCATACTATGTCTGAGAGATAGCCAATAACATGGTTTATGTATCAGGAGTTTTTAAATGAAGCTTCATTTCTTTTTCTTCTTACAAAGCAAAATTCAGAAGCACTATACATACCCAGCTCTCCTTGGCAGACATCTGTTCGGGTAGCTCCTCCAATTATAAACTGAGGGTTGGCACATAACTCCTGAAAAGACACCATTTCAAAGTTTTCATCATCCTTTGTGGTCTGAAAAGTTCTCTTTTCTTGTTCCTTGTTTCAATATTGAAAAACTATTAAACACTTTGAACAGGTCTTTAAAAATATACCCTTTCTCCTCTGTCTGATTAACAAAGTCCCAGGACAAAATTTCTTTTTTAAATTGAGGGCTACATGTATTTTTTGAGGCAAATACTGATGCCCTTTGCTACTAGGCACTGTCACTGATACTACTGAGAATTTTTGATATAGTGTTTGATATAGTGAAGCCAGAGGTGAAAATTCACCTCAGCATTTACATCTTATTTCATCATGCTGAGACTTTGGTTCAAGCAGCACAAATGAATTTGTAACTCTAGCTGCTGCCTGTGCCACTGGAACTGTGCTGAGTTTCCAGTGCCAACAGTGTGGAAGAGGATGTTCCTCCACCCTGACCCTGCTTCCTGGGAGGCCAACCACACAAATGGTTTTATTAGCAACAAAGGGCAAGGGCCCTTTCTTCCTGGCCCTTTGGGGCCAGCCAAGTGGGTTATGGCAATGACTGTCACTCCTATCCCAACTCTGAGCTCTCCAACAACTCATGGCCTATATTAGGAAGTCATTATTGGCTCTCTAGAGACAAAAGCCTTTTCTGTTTTTCTGAGAATTTTCCATGAGCTTCTCGATGGCAGCAAGGAGCAGTTTATATGAAACCTAACTTGGCAAGTAGAGTCGAAGACAGTTTAGGCAGTCACTGGCTGTCCTTGAGAGCAGCAGTTGCCAGCTCTGAGCATCCCATGGAGAGACAGAGACAACCCAGGACTTCTTTTGTATGATGGAGAGCCAGTTTATGAATCTTCCCTCCAATAGGAATCGTCTCAGCTATATCCTTCTGCTTCTGTCCAGTGGAGAGGAGTCCAGCAGTAGGTTACCCACCTCACAGAAGAAGGTCTTGTGTAATTTTTTCTTTTCTCCTTTCAAAGTGCTGCACCTGGTGTCAGTCAGCTGCATATGACTTATTACTCAACCAGACACCTGCCATTCCTGAGCCACTCCCAAGTGCCACATGCACCTTTCACACAGCTGAGTTTCCCCTCAGGGGTCCCACAGGCTGGTCTCTGGCAGGCAGGGCTGGGACATTTAACCCTGTTGGATCTCAGCCCTCAGTTATTCCTTACCCTGCTATGCTTGTGGCTGCACCTCTGCCTGCAGCAGGTTCAACATTGTTCTTATATGAGAAACCCAAGGCTAATTTAATGAGTTTTCTAAGGCTGATCTTCCCCAAGGACAGGAAAAGCCAAGAAACACACCCATGTTATTTGTTGAGGTAACATCCAGTGCCAGAGTGAGGTGCTGATGGATAAGTGGGGTTGCCAAGGTTATTAAACCTGGAGTTACTAAACCTACAAGTTTCTGTTTCTCACTCTTCAGGTGAAAAAATAATAAAGTCCAAAGCCTTGAAATTTTCTGTTCTTCTCATTCTCCTTTCTTCCACCAGATGGAGGTAATTAATTTGGGGGGGAGGAATTCCCATTTTTAAAAATATTTCTTGATGCTGCAAAATGACAAAGGTAAAGTAAGTGGGGACAGAAATAAATGACTGAAAAATTAGAGTGCAGAAAAATCTCTGAAGCCCTGATTTTGTAACTTAAAAAATCATCATCTAATCCTTGCTGATGAAAATTACTTTCTTAGAATCATAGGCCATTTCTAGGATATACATATGTAGGTAATAACATTTCCAGTCAGTTGCTATTTAACTGCTACAGGCAGCTTGAAGTGAGGCAGAGGATTTTATTTAGGTATTAGCCTGATTTCTTGAGGCGCACAATGGCAAGACCTCGGTGTGGGTGCTGTTACAAATGGTAGTGGCTCCTGGAGTGGCCCATGGTCTGGTGAGGCTTTTGCATCCACCTCTGGATTGCACCCTGGACTTGTAGCTCTCTGGAGTTGGGATGGACCGGAGGAAAGCATGTTGCCAAGAAGCAGGTGCCCATGAAGCAGTTATAGGATTCCCTGCTTTATAATGGGCTTAGAAGATGGTGATTCCTTTTCCCACCCCCTGTCCAACTTTGCTTCTGCCATGGAAGTAAAGCAAGATAAAATTAAGAGAAAAAGACCTATAGGAACAGTGGATATTCAGCTCACCAGTGATTTAACCTGGATGTTCAGCTGGGCTTTGGTTAGGTTTGAACCCGGTGAAATAAGAGAGTACTCCTACTGTGGGGCGCTTCCAGATTATTCCCCGAGTTTTGCAGGTCTATGGTCCCAGGTCCTGGTAGCCCAGAGCAGAACAACAGGCTGGGAACTCTTCATCCTTGAACAGTGTGCCAGTCTGCAGGCACAGCTGCTTCATGTCTTCATAGTCTTGCTTCAAATACTTGACAGCATTCCTGTTGGATCCGAGACCGTCTGCTGCTGCTCGCTCTTGGCAGAGTCTCGCTGTGACCCTGGACATGCTGCCCACCCCACCAGTGCCTGCTGCAGCTCTGCCTTTGCCTTCAGGGCAAAGAGAGGAGGTGAATATGGGCAGGCACCAGGCTCAGGTGGAGCCAAGGACTGCCCCAAGTGCTCCAGCAGCGCTGGAGGAAGGAGGCACCAGGAGAGCAAATATGTACCAGGGAGATGGGCGGCAGCCACAGCCATACCATAAAGGCTGGGATCATGGGCACTGCCTGCTGCTACTCCAATGGTATTTGCTCTTTTTGCTGCCCCTTTTTAAAATACTCTTTTAGCAAGAAGCCAGGGAGAACTTTTTGCAGGCATACCTGTTAACAGATGGAAAGAGACTGTGTGCATTCTGAGTGCTGAAAGTCAGGTTTAAGGATCAGTCCTTTAAAAATTCAGGTGAAGATGGTTCAAAACTCCTTTCCTCCTTCTGAAATTGGACTCTATACTTTTGGAGGGTCATACAGCCACAAAACCTGGAGCTGGATATCTATTGCTACAGGTCACATAGCTATGGAGATGCCATGGAGTTTTAAAGCTAGGGAAAATGAAAACCACTTCTGGCTTTAACAACAAATTTTCTTAAAAACACCCCCTTTTGTACTCTCAAAGCAGTATGAATTTATAATTTCATTTATTAGCAACAAGAGATGTGAAGTTGAGAGAGCTAGAACTGGCCACTTGCAGAGGGCAAGGATACAACCAAGGAGCATGACCTAGGCCAAAAATGGGAAATTGTTTCACTAGATAGTTGTGAAGTTGCTAAGCCCTGCTACCCCTCTCCAGTGTCACTTTGGGCAGAAGTCACTAAAATGTCCCCATCTATAAAAACAGGGTATGGTCTCAGCTAGTGAGAGATTACCCATCATATTTACAGTCTTCTGGTGGTGTTTCCTGAATATAAAATGTTCACAGGCAGAAAACAAAGAAAGCCTTGGGTGCAAAAGGCTTTATAGACCTTAGGAAATAGTGGTTCCTCTTCTTGTAGGAGAAAAACTTCATTTCTACCCTAGCAACCCCATTTTGTACTGACACAGGGGTCCACACCTCCCTGGCAAGGTGGCTGCCTTTGTAGGTTTAGGAACTGAAGGAGGAAATATTTTCCATGGAGCACAGCTGCTCTCTGCTGTTATCCTGTGTAATGGCTGGGATTCCCTAGCAAAGCCACCACATGCCCAGCTGAGAGCTGGGTAAACAGAAACTTTGTTTGCCAAGGAGCATGTTTGATGACTACCTCTAGGTAAATTTAGACAGAAGGTGTGGGGAAGGGAAGAGAGAATTTTTAAGGAATGAAACGGATGAGATAAAGAATCCAAACAGAGGCTAGCTGGGTTGCTTGTTCACAAATATTTGAAGAGAGTGAATGCAGAGGAGGAAACAAAATTACTTGGTCAGTTCCAGGCAGTGAAGGCTGGGCTGAGGGAATTAATATATCAGCTACCTCAAAATTAAATTAATTCTGTTGAAATTGAGTGAAGAAAAAGAGTGGCCAGCATTTTATCCCTGTTGCATTTCAGTACTTCCAGGCATGTCTGTGTACCAAAACAGAGTGAGGAGTGGAATAACAAAAAGTTGAGGGGAAGGTTTTTTCTTTCCAGGGTGGATTTGTTTTCCTGATAAAAAGACCCACTTAGGAGTACCACTTTCTTTGCTCATGAGGCAGAATACTGCTTTCTTCTCCCACCCTGCATCAGTGCCTTGTGTTGAAACCTCCTCTGCTCCTGTGGTCTGGAGGAATGCTCCCACGTTGCTGTGATTGCTGTAAACTGCAAGTTTGGCAACGTTGTTCATGGAAAAGCAGGGTGTCCATAAATTGGAAAAGGTAATTTTGAACAAATGGAATACCCTGTTTTCCATGTACTTTTTGAGACATACACTAGATATGCTGTGTGCTCTGTAACACCAGTTGCCACTTTCAGGAATAGACATGAAATCTTGTGATATCAATGAGGATTAATTTGGCAAGCTTTGGTACATATCCCTGCACTTCATTGTATCCCATGCCTTCTCATAGCTTTCACTTAGGCAAAGATTTTTAAAATTTATTTTCAGTATCCATGCATTTTTATTAATATCATTCCCTCAATGTTCTGTCTTCCTCTTTGATTTTTTCCCCTGATTTTTTAATGTCTGTGAGGTTAATTTTGACATGTTTTAGTCCTTTCCATTGCAACTGATTTAATCTCATTCCATTTACTTGTAGTCACTTAATTTCAATTTTTTTTTTCAATTGCAATTCATTTGATCATATCTCCTTTCCAGAGTGGTTGTAAGGTTTACTTTTCTGTTTCCAAGATTTCACTGAGGATCAATATGGCAAGCTTTAGTCCATATCCCTGCACTACATGACAGCCCATGCCTTTTGATGATTTTCATTTTGGCAAAACTTTAATTTTTTTTTTCAGTAAGCATGCCAATCCATTCATATCTTCCAATGTTCTGTCTTCCTCCTTGATTTCCCCGACTTTTTCAGCATCTGTGAGGTTAGTTTTGGCATGTTTTGGTCCTTTTCTCTGCACCTCATTTCCTCCCAGACCATCTTCTTGTAGTCATTAAATTGCCAAAATTTATGGGGTTTTTTTCAATTGTATTTAATTTGATCATATCTCCTTTCCAGAGTTTTTCTGAGACTCCTTTTCTCTTTTCAAGATTTCATTTCCTTTCCTGAAATTGCGATTTCAATGGGGATCAATTTGGTATGCTTTGGTCCATATCCCTGCACTTCAAGGTATCCCATGCCATTTGGTTTTCACATTCAGGAACGGAAAAAAAAACTTGAAAACAGAAAAGAAAGACTTACAAACACTCTGGAAAGGAGATATGATCAAATGAAATGCAATTGAAAAAAAAAAAAAAAAAAACCCAAAATTTTGAAATTTAGTGACTACAAGTAAATGGACCAGAATTGAGTTGCAGTAGAAAGGACCAAAACATGCCAAAACTAAGCTCACAGATGTTGCAAAATCGGGGAAAAAATCAGAGAGGAAGAGAGAACATTGAGGGGAAGATATGAGTGAAATGGCATGGATACTGAAACAAAAGAAATCTTCACCAAAATGAAATCTATCCAAAGGCATGGGATGCCATGAAGTGCAGGGATATGGACCAAAGCATGCCAAATTGATCCCCATTGAAATCACAAGATCTTGTTTCCTTTCCTGAAAGGTAGAGGTGAGCAGGCTCTGCAGGGTGAACCTTTGTGCATCACCAGAGTGTAACAGGAAAAGACAGATGAAAGATAGGAGCACCTCCCCTCTGGAGACAGCCTGAAAGAACATGGGTTTTTCAGTCGAGGGAAGAGAAGGCTCCAGGAAGATCTTAGAGCACCTTTCAGTTCCTAAAGGTGGCTACCAGAAAGCTGGAGAGGGAATTTTTACTGGGTTTGTAGTGATAAGACAAATGGGAATGTATCTTCAGACTGACAGAGGGGAGGTTCAGATGAAACATTAAGTAGAAATTCTTCACTGTAAGGATGGTGATGCTCTGGAAAAGGTTTCTCAGAGAAGCTGTGGATGTCTCATCCCTGAAGTGTTCAAGGCTAGGTTGGATGAGCCTTTGGGCATCTTGTTCTAGTGAAAGATGCCCCTGCCCATGGCAGGGGGGTTGAAACAAGATGCTATTTAGGGTCCCTTCCAGCACAAACCATTCTATAATTCTATAATACAATCAGATTTTAATAATAAATTTCAGTTTTTATGTTTGGAAAGAGGCTGAGGACAACCCTTTTCTCTGGGGGAGGCTTGGACTAGGTGGCCACCCAGTGTGCCCACCACAACTATTTGATTCTAGTGATTTGTCACAGCACTTCAAATCCATTTTCCAAGCTTGATTAGCAGCAGCATGATTTATTTTGTGCAGAATGTGATACACAAGCACCATCTAGAGGATATAAAGGAGATGATGGTGACTACAGATGACTACAGCAACAGCTGTATTATAGGAGGAAAAATTGTTAAGGTTCCCCATGACTCAAATACCACTGCTGAAGTGGCATTAACCCCTTGGGTTAATAGTTATAACAATTATTCTGACTTTTGTTGCCTCTGGGATTTGCATATTTTTGCCTGGCTTTTCTTGCTTTCCTTTCCCTCTCCTCCTTTCTTGATGATAGTAAGAGGATGAGGGGGAATAAAGAAGAACCAATTATACCAGAAAAATGTATCACCTGAATTTCAAAGAAAAGACTGAAAATTCCTTGCAGTCAGGACTGTTTTGTATATGGGGAAATCTTTAGAAGAAAATAACTGCCAATTACCCAGCAGTTTCAGATACGTTTCTGATATAGTGCATTAGAGAGAAATAAGAGGATTCTCCTGTACTGCATCACTTGGCTGGTGAGGATTAAATCTGTTTCACTGTATTGTAGACCCTGCAGCATGAAAACAGATCAGTTTCATTCTGAGAGCTTGTCTTCTGATATTCTAAATGTATGGGTTTCTACTCACCCTATTACTGTGAAAATTGAATGACTATCAATAGGAAGACTGTTGGGAGCTATGAAAGTTCCCAAATGTTTGTCTCTAAGATTATAGTTTTAAAAGTTGCAATATTTTATCTGCGCGTTTGGGGAGGGAAGGGTTGCTACAAGAAGCCTGGAAGTTTCCTTACTGGGAAACACATCTAAAATTAGCTCTGATACTGCTTGGTTGTTTTATAAAAGCCATGAAATTGTTGGTGCCTGAGGAGGAGGAAGATGATATCCTGCAGAAGTAATGCCTGCACCCTATGTGTGTAGCTCAACAACATGAGTTGGGCTGATCCAGAATGATGGTTCAGCACTGGGAAGGAAGCTGGGAAGAATAGCTAGATTTTGCAGGATGACTCAGGTCTTTCTGACACCTCACACTGAACTGGCCAGGGCTGGAGCCAGCTTGTCATGTTGGGGAAAGCTCAGTACCTCTCCAGATCCCAGCCTCAGACAGGGAAGCAATTCCCTTCCTAATGAAACATTGCTACTGCTACTGCAAGTCTCTTCCCCTGGTAAACCACCCTCACCCTAATCAGGACAGGGCAGCTCCTGGGAAGGAGAACAGGAGCCCAGAAGATGCATAAGCCCATTCCTCCCTTCCTGAGCTGTTAGCCATTTGTTCCCCAGTATCCATGTACAGAGAAAGGACAGGGCAGCAAGAGAGAGGAGGGATGATGCAAAGCAGAGCAGCTCTAGGTTACTCACAATTGCTGAGTGCAGACACAGGAAAGGAGAAACCCATCCTGCCTGAAACTCCATGCTGTGAATGGCAGCTGGATGCTCCTTATCAGGAGCCAGAATGAGCTGCTGCAGCAACAGCTGAAACCACTCACTCGCAAAATGTGAGTTGGTGACTTTTTGGAAGAGCTGAAGGTGTGCAGAGAGATTAAGAAGAAATCAGATTTCTTTTTCCTTCTGAAATTGCCTGGTTTTAGGGAGACAGAAGTGGGTAACTATTGGTGGAACTGCTACTTTCACTTAAGAGCATTACACGGGTCTCAGTCAAAAGGAAATCACCTCTTTCTTTAAAGAAAATGGGCATATTATGTGAGTATGTAGAAAATTAAGGAATTGGCTGGCATAGTGCTCAAAATAACTTCCTTCCCTCAAACTGTGGACTCCCATCCACATCTGGTGCTGGGCTGGAAGTGGAGGCAGTTGACTTACCTGGCTGCAGAGGAGTTTGTGGGCAGGGGCTGTTCAGATGGCTGTTGGGACAGCCAACTTCCCAGATAACAAGAGAAATTCTGTATTACACCAATATATCCTTGTCCTGTCATTAAACCACATGGGACAGCATGGTCCCAATATGGGACCAACAGGCCCTAACAAGCCTGGCTGGCAAATATACACCTTCCCTGCATTGCCCAGGTACCCCTCCCCCTGCTTAGTTGAATCCTTGCTGGTTCAGTTTCTTTCTGGCATTGTTCCCTTCTGTTCATTTCATTTTCTCTTTGGCTCAGTCTCAACCCTCATTGCATCACAGAGACTCCAGGAAAACTCTGGTAGCTCTGACTGAGCAGAGCAGCCATGTAAGAGTCTTGCACACACTTGGTCTTGATTGTTGTCCAGCAGAGGCTCTCAGCTGCCAGCAGATTCCAGTGTGGTCTGTGAGTATCATCTATGGGGCACATAAGAGATAGCTAAGAAAAACAAAGTAATTATATGACAAGTTTTCAACCCAGCTCAAACGTCTGCATCTGCTGGAAAATAGCTGAAGCAGAAGAGTTCACAAACCAAAACTGTGAGTGAAAACTTTTGTTTTGAACTGACTCTGGTTTCCTTTAACCCTCACTTACAAAACCAGAGAAGTCTGACCTGTGGCAGCTGTACAGATTCGAGCCACTGCGTGGAGCCAAAGAAACAATTTTTGAGCAGCTCTACAGCTTCCAGATCCCTCACGTTAAGATGTAACACAGCCCACTGCCAGTTGAACTCCCAGGTGGTGAGGTGCTGCTGTCTCCTGGTCCAGATGGCCTTGCCTGCGAGATAACTCAGCAGTGCTTAACAAATCTAAACAGCTGAGCAAAACCATCCTCTAATGCCACTCTGTGTCCTGATCGAGCTTCAGCACAGCCGTGCTGGAGACCTTGGCTAAAAGCACACCCTCAATTGAGTGCATGTAACATTACTGGATCTGCTTCCAGCTTTCCACGTGTGATTGATTTCCCAAGTGCTGCTAAAAATACCAATATTCCCTTTATAAAGAGAGCCTTTCTGACCCATAGGGGACAGGAGGCATCTTCAAAGCACAGCGATGAAACAGGGACACAGCGAAGTTGGACTTTCCTGAAAGCTGGAAACCTTCCAGGTTTGGACAACCAGGTGGTATCAGGGCTGTTTTCTTGCGTGGCCATGATCTACACAGACAGGTGCTGCTCGGACCATTCATGTCTAACTTCAAAAAGATTTTGGGGGCCTCCTCTGCTACACTGGGAACTGAATAGGCAATGCTTAGCTCTTTTTCCTGTTTAATGGCAATGGCTTCCCATGAACTGTGCAAGGAGGACCTGTGCTGAGCTTAGGAAGAGGAATAATAAATAATGAAAGTGCAAAACTAGCAAGGAAACGGACAGTGGTACACAATGGTTTGGAGCACCATGTACCAGCAATGAAGGAAAACTTCCCACCACATCTCAGCAAATGATACTGCCAATAATTTTAAGTTCTTTAAGAATTTTTCAAGCAATAATGTTAATTTTAGTCAGACTGGATGGCTCCAAACTACTGTTTCATGTATCCAGGACTTGGAAACCTGCAGAAAGAGGTGGCTGCCCTTCCAGGGCAGATGGGCAGCCACTTGTGAGCAGTGGGTGCAGCATGAAGGGCTCCCAGCCTCTGTGTGCTGCCCAGAGAACACTGCCTGGCATCAGCATATCCTGAGCCAGACTTAAAATATGAAACAAATTGTTTGAATTCTTCCTTGGAGAGTTGCTGTTCTCTGCAGGTGCCAGCAGCAGCATTTCAGCCATTCTTGGCAGCAACTCACTGCCAAAATAGAGACGCTCTCTCCCTCACACCATATGTGTGTGTGTTTCAGGGAAGCTTGGGGAGACCTTACTGTTTGTGGTTTGGGCTGTGTGGGGAGTGCAGGTGAGTCCACACCAGCAGCGGCAAAACGCGTGCTGTGGAGACTACCAGCAAATCAAGCAGTAAGTGATCTCTGTTACTCTGTTACTTGTCATGTTCAAAGTTGAAACAAGGTGACAACACGGGTACACACATACCGTAGTGGGATTTGAGCCATATTAGGTTTTACCTTCCTTTGGGTTTTTTTGGTTGGTTGGTTGGTTGGTGTTGTTTTTTTTTTTTTTTGTTTTGTTTTTTGGGTTTTTTTTTTTTTCATTTCCTAAACTTAGAGAATTTATATGGATAGTTCTGGCCTTTACACAGAAAATACTAACTTTTTTGAATTGATGCTGGGGCCCCGCTCACACAAGACACAGGGCGTCATCTGACGCAGACCCATGGTAGGGCGGCGGGGGAGGGGGGGGATCCCCAGTAGCATAATTCCACAATATCACCCGGCTTCCTCCTTCCCTCACCCCCTAAATTTGGGTGGATTGAATCGTGCGGGGGCGGTGGGTCGGGACGTGGCTGCCGAGCGCGGTGCGAGCCCTCCCTGCGCTGCAGAATTGCGGTGCGCCCGTTTCGTGCAGCTGCGGATGCTCAGGGCACTGGAGGCTCCCCTTTGCTTTGGGGACAGGCTGGCAGCGTGACTTGCTCTGCCTGGAAAACAAACAAGTCAGAAAAGTCATTTTCCTCTCCATCCAGAACTCTCCGTGTGGACAAATTGCTTTGGGTAGTGCTTGGGGCTGTCTCTTCCGATAACTCTTTCCTTCAGCAGAGCCATCAGTTGACCACCATGCGATTTATTCCCGAAGCAGCCCTGCCAGCCATGGCAGCCATGGAGTCAGGTGGACTCCGGGGTGCCTCCAGGCACTTCTGAAAGACCTTGGTGTAGTCAGTAGTGGGGAGGTAATGGCAGAGCAGCGTGTGCACATGTGTGAAAATGCAGTGCACCTTCTGGCACGTCCCGTGAAGTGAGCTGGCTGTACACAAGTTTTAGTCACCAGCTCCCGTTCTGACTGTGCTTGGTGTGTCTGGTGCCCACACCCGCTCCTGCCCTGCTCTGTCTCTGTGGTGTTCATCTGCTGTGGTCAATGGTTTGGTTAATTTGCTGCAAGTGTGCCTTGTTCCCTGTCTCACCCGTGGCTATGTGCAATGCAAGGCTTGTTTTGTTCCCAGGAGCTGTGTCCCAACCCCCAGTTCATAGCCAGCGGAGCCACACGCACAGATGTCTGCCAAGGAGCCTTAGGTAAGGTGGGGGCAGAAAGCTGAGTTTTCCATGCAGGTGCTGCCCCAGGGCACTATGGTTTATACACGGCTGTAACTCACTCTAATACCTTCTTTTTCATCCTACTATCTCCATTCATTTCAAATCAGACCTTTCTCACCTTTCCTTGGCATTTGCAGGTGGGGACCATGTGTGTGGTTACTGAGCACAGCCTTTCTGAATGCACCAAGCAGGGGTGGCACACACTCGTTTCCTGACAGTTTTTCTGATCATGGCCTGTTCCTTTCACGTTCAAATCCATGTGCCTGAGAGCAGCCTGACTCATTTCTGCCTTAAACAGTCTGCTTGGAAGAGCAGTGGAGTGCATAGCAGGACTTCTCTTTCCCCAGTGGGGAGAGAGTTCTGCTGGGCAGGAGGAATCTCCTGAAACCTGGGGAGATGCTGTAGTTGTATGGGGGATTCCCTGCTGGTCACCAGCTCTTGAGGAAGACAAAACCTGGGTGTTTCAGGAAGGATGGGCCAGCCTGTGAGCCCTCTGCTTTTGCCAAGGCTTCTGCTCAATTTGTGCAATGGCAACCCCTTGGTGGGGCTCTCCAGGGAAGCTCTGGGAGCTGCAGGGAAGTGCCAGGGGACAGTGGGGGACAAATGGCTTAGCCTGGCTGTGAGTGCACAGCTATCCCAGTCTGGAAGCCTCTCTCCTGCCTTGCCTGACATAAGCGGTTTTAGGTGGAGGATGTCTGCAGAGATATGAGGAGAAGTGAAGTGAAAGCAGTAGGCTCCTCCACAGCTGTAGTGAGAGGGGTTTTGATTAGGCAGATAGTGTGGTTGAGGGAAAGCTCTTGTGTCAGAAACATGATTAATATGAGCTGTGCTGTGCTGCGCTGCTGCACTTGGCAAAGAAACCAAATTTTGTTTGTTTGCTTTCAGATATTCACCACATTGCATCTCCTTAGTTTCTAGTGCCACTGCTGCTATTTGTGGGTTCGTGTCCAAAAATGTAAGAGAGAAGCTTATATTTTGTGCCTATGTTTTCATTCAGACGTTTTTAAGGTTAATGCTTTGACAACCAGATGCAATTTCTATAAAAAATCCATGACAGTAAAAATACTTAGATTATGAACCCAGTTTTCCTTGTGCCCCAATATCATCGGTGGTGTGGGTTAGACGCTGTTGTGCTGTGGGTTGTTACCATGTCACCAGCTTCTTTCCTGTGCTCTCTCTCCACCCAATACCATGTCTCCCACCATGACTGTTTTGGCATGAAGCATGACCCAGTGCTTAAACATATGTGACAGACGTCTGTTATCTCTTTTTATTGTGAAACTTTCCTGTAAGAAGTACTTCAAATTGAAATTAAAGTTTACTGAAATGCCATTTCAACATCTGGCATTTCTGTAGAGATGCTGGTTTCTAGAGTCACTTAGTTGCTCTCTGGTTTTCCAGCTTTTCTCTGCAGATGGTGTGGCAGCAACAGCATAGGAATGAAAGATTTGAAGCTTCATTTTCAAGTTGTGAAATTGCTGTTGCTAATACCAAACTCTGTTTTTAAATTGATGAAAGCATTTGCTTCCCTAGTGGTCTTTGGACCAGTCAGATGTTCTCATGGGGTTGTATGGTATCACCAGAGGATAAGAAGTGACTCACAGCTGGTACTTTTCTACCTCCTGACTATATCTGAATCAGAGGTTGTCGGTGTTCTTGTTTGTATCTCCTCTTTCACTGTCACTAAGTACTGCAATGACTCTCCTGGCTGTCTTCTCATGAATCTGGGGAGGATTTTGGTCTTGTGTGACAACTGTTGATTAAAAATTAGATGCTTTTGATCTTATCTCTGTATAGCCACTGAGTTCCTAAGAGCCTGGATGGAATCTCTGCTCTTTCTCACCATGGGGCTGGCAGATGCACTGTACAAATGCTTTCTTTTTTTCTTTTTTTTTTCTTTTTTCCACTGCCTTATCTGACACCAGTATTTCTATTGATAAATTTGCTTAAGCTTACATTTACTTGAACTTTGTATTTACTTTGAATATTCATATCCCATCACATTTTAGAATGTTATAGAGAATATTTCACTGGAAGATGTCAGATGCTTTTGGAAACCTGTACTTTTTATTATGCTGTTTCTTTTCTATAGGAAGCTTCTGTAGTCTCATTTATCCTCCAAAAGGCTTGATCAAAAAGTAACAGACCTGTGCCTATGGGGAGTTTCACTGCTGTTGCTGAGCCCTTCAGAACATCTGGGGCTACTGCAGGGAGAGATGGGGCATCCAGAGCACATGGACCCATCACATCTGCATGGCAGCTTCTTGGCAGGGAATGTGTAACCAAACAGCTCAGCTAATGAGCAGGGTTTCTTTTAGCTCAGTAGTCTTTGACCAGGTGCATAAATTTGTTTAATTGCTTTTGACCCGGACTATAAGAAACTGTGATTCATATAAGACAAAGCTGATCATCAGTGCAGAAAATTTGCAGACACCAAATTCTGCCCCTTAGGATTTGATTATCCTTTATTCTGGCCTTGTGAGGTTTTTTTGGTTTTGGTCTGTTGTTTTTGGGTTTTTCCCTTAGGAGAAACTTTTGAAGGAGAATAGTTGGAGTTGGTTTTGCAGTATCAGATCTGCAAAGTCAGTGATGGTATTTGGCTCCAAATGGCAGCACATGGGATGTGGTGACTCATTACAACTGAGGGGAGGTTCCAAAGCCAGAGAAGCCTGGTACTCCTTTAGCCACCTTTTTTTTGGAGTGGATGTCACCATGGTATCACAACACTGGGGTGTAAACAGCACAGGATCTCCCAGCTGCTGTTTGGATGCAGGTGTCTCCTCCTCACGTAACAAACATGTGAAAAAATAACAAATTGAATAGGTTGAATTTCAAAAATCAGACCCTTGGTTTTCTTATGCTGACAGCCACTCTACTGCCAGTGGGTTGCCATAGCCTCGTGTTTGTAACCAGAAAACGTTCTGGAGTGCTGTGGTATTAATATAAATGCATTCAGTAGCTCTTCATCTAAGACTGTTTTTAAATAATGATGAGTTTTCCTTTTTTCCCTTTTACCCCATACTTTTACATGAGCTGTGCAGTGACCAGAGGAGCTTCCCTTTGCCTACAGCCCGTCAGGCATTTGATGGGTGTGTTTTGTTTGCCTTTTCTTTCCAGAATGGCTAATTTTAAGCCTTTACGGTTATTTATGCTTGCCTTGCAATTACTTTATTTTTACCCTAATGTTCTTGTTACAGCTGAAGATTAGGTAAATGCAGAGATGGGTATATGGAAATAACAAGTAAAACATTGAAAGCAGGAAAAAGTAAGCATGACAGGACAAAAAATAGAACTTTGTGTTAATATATGTTATAGGTAAACTCACAGCCTGAGAATATTCCCTTTTCTGATAACTTTGTCCTGCCTTTTGTTAATTTACAAAATTTATGATGAATGTAGCCTTGTTATTACTCTTTTCAGGCTCTAAGCAACCTGTCTGTCAGCCTCTCTTTGGGCTTTCCTTCCCTATCAAAGAAAAATCAGAGTCAAAAACCTTGCAGGAGCACCAGTTCTGGATGTTCAGGCTATTTGGTAAAGACCCTGCTCAAGCTTGCTTAGTGCTAAAATTCCAGGTATAATCATGAGATCTGTTCTCATCCGGAGTCTGAATTATCAGGAGTGCTTTTAGTGATGGCTGTTCACAAAGGCAGAGATTATATCCGGGCTGTTGGGCACTTCTAAGTGTGGAAACCAAAGGATGTCTCCCATATATGCTGCAGCTGCCTTTAAACCTCAAGACCTTGCCCAGAGTTGTTAGAGTTAAGATTTGTGTTTGACTCTAAATTCTTGTTAGAAACCAGTATAAAGTTCAACAGAGATTTTACAACAGGCTGTAATTTCAGTCTGCCTTGATGAGACAGCTAGAAAGTAAAGGAAATTCTTTATAAATTCTGTTTGTGGGCTTGGAGGTCCTCTGGAGGGTGTTTCTCCTTGAATTTTCATGCTTCTTATCTCCAGGGGAAGCATGATTGTCCTAGGTTGACTGTATGATGCTTTTATCCCAAATCGTCTGTCCTGTTTATGCTGAATAATAAGTTTTGCACCTTTAAGACTTGTTCCAGGAGTGAAGGGGGGGAGAAGAAGCACGGAATTTGTTTCCAGAAACTGCATTCACTCCTCCACATTCCTTCTCCTGGACTGTGTTTTCTGCGGACAGATAGACAGCAAGACAGAGCTCTCCTTTGCTTTTTAGTTAGTTTTAGCTAGCTGAGGCAAAGAAGCTCCCTGGACTGTGGCTTTTCCTTTTCTTTGGACGTCCTCAAACCTGCTCTGGACTGAACACCAAGAAGAGCACTGGCAGTTCGCACCTGTGGCCCAGCAGGCTGGGCCTGGGCCGCGGCATTTCCAGCGCCGGAGGGACTGATAAAAGACTGAGTGAGCCGAGCTGCAGCCTTGGTGGGGGGAGATTTTTCTGAATTTGTCCCTCTTTTAGAGTGGCAAGAAGTTTTTATTGTTTAATATTGTTTAGGTTTTCTTGTTTAATAAACAGTTTTTTCCACTTTTCTCCAAAGAAATACTTTTTTCCCAAACCAGTTAAAGGAGAGGGGCCAATTGAATCTGCTTTCTAGAAGAACCCCTTTAGGGGTACTCTCCCAATTTTGCCCTAAACCAAGGCAATGACTCAAAGATGTGTTACAGCATTGAAGTATATGTTCATCATCTGGAGGCCTGACCAGCTTCTTGACCAAGTCTTCCTGAGCTGCTGTGGCCATTTGAGTGGTTCATTTGTTCTTCCTGTGCTGCTCCCTGCCTGCCCAGCCCCTGCCCTGGGTATGGAATTGAAATACTAATGTTTATTAGGAAGAATGATGTGACAGCTGCCCTCTGAGCCAGACTCTTTCCTCCTGGCCCTGTCTTTCCCAGCAAACACCTTTGCAGTACGTAGTGCTACCTCTGGATGCAGCTCCCAGGGAAGATGGTCTCAGCTCCTTGAAGGAGGCTGTGAGAGGCATCACCATTTTGCAGGGCAAAGTGGATGTGTTGTGACAGAGTAGGGAGGGGAATTTCATCATTGCTTCATAGTCTGTCACAGGAGAATACCAAAGTGACTTGTTTAAAAACTTCTCTGACATGCTGATTTTTCCATTGCAGTACAAGCAGCCAGAGGCAGGGCTGAAAGGGAAGTTTTATGTTCGGTTCTTCCCCTCCAGGTTGTGAAGCAGTATAAGCATCTTAAGTTTTGAAATTATTCTGCAATTTCACCTCTCCCACCTTTCCTGAGATGTGAAAAGATGTGTGGGACAGATGTATTTCTCAGAGCTGCTCCTGGGGGTCAGCTGTGCCAAGCACTGGCAGCCTGGAGGGAGCTGCAGGTTGTCCATGTTCCTGCTGGTTTGTCTGCGCAGTGATAGATTTGGGCCGGAGGGTGGACCTCGAGGGCTGCTTTAGAGTTCATTCACCCTGAGACTTTGTCCCATTTGGATCCCAGCTTCTCATCCATAAACTTTTGAGCCTTTTCCCATGGGAGAGAGGTGGCTGTGTAGGGACTGCTGCTTTGCTGGCCTCTGGCTTGCTGACAGCTGTGGTAGGTTTGCACATTGAAGAGCAATCCTGCAGGACTCCTTTGTGCGATCTCATACACAATACTGACTGGCATCTGTTCACAAAGCAAGGGAACAGTGGATCTGGAGATGGTAACAAGGAGTTTTGTGTTGGGCTGTGGCAGTCAGGGGATCATCTGGCTCTCTAAATCTCTGACCACCTCGCTAATGGGTTGCAGGAGGCCCATGGCTGAGCAGAAAGGTGACTGCTCTGGTAAAGTAAAACTGGGCTCTGAAAAGAATTACAGAAAGTAGAGGTGTAATGTTTATAGAGCTGAGGTCTCCTCCTCTCTCTGCATGGCAAGAGATGGTGTGGAAAAACACTGTCCAGGCAGCCTGTGGTGTGCAGGGCTAGTATGCATTGGCTCCATCCCAGGCAGGATGAGGAGGTGTGTGGAACTGGGGAACAGTGGCTGCCTTCAGGCCTTTCCTGGCTCTCCAGTGACTGTTCTGGAGACCAGACATGGGAATAAAGAGAGAGGCCTCGAGCTAGAACCTCCAGAAATGTGTAAGGTGAAAGGAGCTCCTGTTTGCAGGGAGGCTGGCAAGAGACCTTTAAGGGAGCTTGCCCACAGGACAGGTCTCTGGATAGCAAGGAACATGTTTATTAAACATAGAGAAGGGAAAAGAATGCAACCTATGCCTGAGAAAACACCTTTGACGAAAAACTGCACCATTTAATACCTGTGTGTGCCCACAGGCTCTTTGCCTTTTCTCTGTGCTTCTTCCTATCATACAGGCACTCAATTGAATATTAAGTTTTCCTTCAAACAGTGCCAGAATGGGTGATCACTGTGGTGGTAGGTCAGAAAAGGCCTGCTTTGACTTTTTTTTATAACTTCAGTCTTGAGGAAACACTTGTCTGGATCTGGAAGGTATTTGATCTGTCTCAGAAATAAAGTGATGGGAGGGATCGTTCTATCCCAGCTGAGGGAATTATTGGTTATAATGCACAATCCTGATACAGTGCAGAAAACTAAATTTTGAATAATGAATGTTGTCTTGTTTTTTTTTTGTTTGTTTTCCTTTTCTTTTTACAGGGGACTGTTGGCTCTTGCAAGCCATTGCTTCACTCACCCAGAATGAAGAAATTCTGACCCATGTTGTTCCCAAAGACCAGACCTTCCAGGATAAATATGCAGGAATTTTCCACTTCCAGGTGTGTGGAAACAGCCTTTTCCCCTTAGTGCTATTGGGCAGGAGCCAGTGCGGCTGTTGATGTATGTGTGATGTTTCCTGGCATGGCTTTTTGGGATGTCAAAGAGCCAGACAGAAAAAAGGAGACATCTAAAAAGGGTGGTGGAAGGAGTAAGGCCATTAATCAAAGATTTGGGAGCAGGGGCTACCATTGTGGTCCTTCCTCCCTAAGAAGAGCCAGCTGAGTATGTGCATCCCTGAACAGGGTGGGTGAAGCTGGCTGGAACACCTGGATCATTTTTTCCTGGGAAAATCGATGTTCAAAATGAACATGCTGATGATGGGAGTGCATGGTGTGGTGATGGATGTTTGTGCTCTCTTTCCCTCAGTTCTGGCAGTATGGGGAGTGAGGGGATGTGGTGGATGACAGGCTGCCTACCAAGAACGTGGAGCTGCTCTTTGTACACTTGGTAGAGGGCAGCAAGTTCTGGAGCGTGCTGCTGGAGAAGGCCTACGCCAAGTGAGTTGGGACCAGGCTTCTCCCCCCTCACATCCCTGTTTCCCCACAGCATCCCCAACTGCATGGATACTGTGCATTCAGAGTGTCAGTCTGCTTATTAGCCTTTGCAGCTTCTGGTTTCTCTCTATTTCTACCTGCAGGCAGCTAATAGTACACCCTGGGGGTCACAGAGGGGTGGCAATGCAACGATGCCTCTGAGCTGTTGCTCCTCAGAGGAAGGACTGAAGCTCAGTAAAACCCCTGGGTAACCCCATTACTGGGTTTGCTGTCCCTGTGAGGGTCTATGCAAAGCAGCTGGGGCATCCGGTGGCTCCTGAGGCTGTGCCCAAGCCAGTGGCTTTTATGTAAGGGATGGTTTCATCAGGAAAAGAAATGGTGCTACTGGTTAATTTAATTTCTTATGTACTTTTTTTAATGCCTTAGCAGTACTCTGTCACTCACCCTAGTGGTCCAAATATTTAATTTCCATAAGAAAACTGAGTCTATCTACAGTCCCGTGACTATTCTTTCCCCTAGAAGGTGTAATTTTATCTCCCACTATGCAACAGGTCTGCCAGGTTTTTAAAATTCTTTCTTCATTCTTAAAAATCTGAGAGGACAGGAAGGAGGAGGTTTCTGAAAATGCACATTCCTGAAGCTGGTTTCTAGAGCTGAAGCAGCCGACCTGTAAGACTCTGCAAAAATAGTTCATTCTAGAAGATCACAGAATTATAGAATGGTTTGGTTGGAAGGGACCTTAAAGATCACCCAGTTCCAACCGCCTGCCATGGGCAGAGACACCTTTCACTAGATGTTTCACTCCAAATATGATTTTATTTTATTATTTTGTTTTGTTTTATTCTTGGAGCCCTCCATGAGTGGGCTCTGCTCTGAAGCAGCCTGTCCTTGGAGGCAGGGCTGAGCTGCAGGTGGCACCAGCTCTGGGGACCAGAGGGACATGGCTCATGTGCCATCTCAATTTAAAGAAAAATGATTGGTGGAAGAATTTGCCCAATGTCTTCAGCCACCCATCATCATCTGCAAAACAAAAGCATGATGTTTGTTGTGTGAGGACACATTCAGCTTTTGATGGGCTCTTAGGAGTGCTTGGGCACCATCTGTAGGTCTGGTACTCCCTTAGGACCTGGGGGACAGCATGAAGCACATCAGAATTACTTTAGGGCTCTCACTTTTTTTCTGTTTTAAAGAAGAAATGATTAGACAAAGTTTGATTTGTACCCAAGAACCTGGTCCTGTGCTGAGTAAGCAAAAAAAGACCCAAAGAGTTATGTGAGCCCCAAAATCCTGTCTGTGGCTCTGCAGAACGTTGCACAATTTGTACTGTCTTTTAAAACTCTTGTTCCCATAGCTGGCAAAATACAGCTTTCACTGTGTTATGTTGTGTCCATAGCTGATTAATCCAGTAATTTTTGAATGCTCATTGTTATTTCCATATTTTAAAGAATCTCTGTTTAACTGAAGCTTGAAGGAAAAGCATCATAAACATGATTTGTTTTGATTTTAATATTGATTTCTTTCTCTTTCTATGGTAATAGATGATGAAATTGAAGGCAATTTTGATGAGGTACATCAAATTAAATGTTTTAAATTGAGATAATTTTGTTGTAAGGGGGGCTTGGAGTGCCTGTTTCCTGTGCAGGGTGATGTTTTCTATAGGCATTATCAAGAAATGTTGTCCCACTTTGGGAAAATGGGAAAAGGTCTTTCAATATCCATTGCTGGGTGTCAAGCAAATGGAAATATCATCAGGAATGTAATGGAAACAAGTGTTGTCCTTTATCTAGAACTTGGACTTCCCAGGCAGAAGTACACTCTTAAGAGTAACTGGAGCCATAGGAAATTCCCTTTGTTCTCCAGGAATCCAGGAGTGCAGCTTTCAGCAGCAGGGCTGTTTCTGCATGTAATGCAGTTTCCAGGAGTAAATAGTGGCTCACCATATATTTAGTCTTGCTGGGGCTGGGGATGCTTTGCTTACTAATGCAGCTACCCCATGTGTAGTGGGTGTTTTTTCCAGCATTCACAATACCAGTATTTTGAGGTGCCCCTGAAAATAAAACTGAATAAAATCATAGTAAAAAACACTGTACCTTCAACCTTGCCATTTGAATTTTTTACTAAGGGCAAGGAAATGCATTAAGTCTTTCTCAGGCAGAAACTTTCCCCCTTTTGACATTTTCTGTTTCTGTCTTTTAGATTGAGATCAGTGGAGATGACATCGAACCCAGCTTTAAAAAGCTTTTTTGGGCAGCTAGCAAGAAATGTGAGTGTTTTTCTGGTAATATCTTACTGGCATCATGGTGAGTGGGTAAAAGAGATGCCTCCCCCAGGACAGAGTTTAGTTCCTGTGCAGAGTCAGCTCTCAAATGTGAGCACAATTGTGCATCCCAGAAGCTGTGCAGTCACCCACCTGTTTCCACAGCAGATTTGGGAGCACTCCTGGTAAACAATGTCTGCTCCTTTTGAACTGTGGGGTCGACTTTTATCTCTAGAGGGGCTGAATTCTGTCCTTGGGCAGAGCATATGGCTGGGCTGGGCTTCTCCCCAGGCTGCTCTTGCCTCAGGGACACCTTGCTGCTGGATGTGTTAATCTTTGGGAATTGGTGGTGCTCCTGGGAATAGGAGGTGGGGAGAGCTTCCCACTTGCTTCCATTCAAGGGAACTGTACTGCAATGGGTGCTAGAAATTGGCCAACTTGCCCAAAGGAATCAGAAGCTGCAGATGGTGTCTGCAGCTCATGGTGCAAAATTTGTTTTCCTCTTTTCCACAGGATGCAGAGATCTCCACCTTCAAACTGCGCAGCATCTTGAATAAAATCCTGGCTAAACGTGAGTGCCTTCCTCCACCAGCAGCTTCAGATGGCCACCAGCAGGTTTCTACAGTGGCCATGGGAGCACAAAGGGCACCGCTGACTTGGGCAGCGTCAGAGCCTGGGCTCTGTCCCAGACCTGCCGCTTGGTTCTCCATATAGTCATGACCATGTGCTCTTCTCTGCTGCTTCAGGGGGCTGCAGAAAGCCCAAAAGGAGTTTCACAGGATGTGTGCTTTGGCAGGTTACAGATGGGTGTCTTTTATCCCAATATCTGCCACTGGGAATTGGCTGCCAGGAAGATGGATGGATTTGAATAATCCTTGATAATAAGCGAGAGAGATATTGCTGCTGTTTTAGTATTGAACCACCCAGGAGTGATTCAAGCAGTAGCCCAGCCAATGGTCTGGGCTAAGCAGAAGGAGGAGGAGAAACTTTGAAACTCTGAGCTTCTTTTTCTCAAGAAACAAGTGCTTGGAGAAATAATTGTCTCTTTAATTTCCAAAGTGAAATCTTATCAGATGGTCAGGACTGTGGTGTATGTTTGTGTGCAGCAGCCAGTAATCAGCAATGGGCTGTTGCTGGCTACCAAGCTTGGCTTCATGTTGAGCCTTTCATGAAGCCACTTGCTGCTGACCTCCATAAGGTAGAAGTCCACATTATCCATAGAAGTCCACTTTGCAGGCAGACAGTAAAAGCAGGAAAGCTTTTGTCTTTGTCTCTTGCTTTTGCAGCATGCCTACAAACCAGACTACTCAGGCTGTTTGCTTGGGGACACATCCCAGCTCACTTGCACCCAAAGCCTCTTTGTCAGCCGAAAGGATGGCACTGTCGGAAGCAAATAAAAGCTGGTTGGAGAGCTCATGAGCTATTAAGGAAGGTGCTGTGGTTCAGCATGCACTGATAATCCTGTCTTTTGCTCTTTCTTTACAGGCCAAGATACTAAATCTGATGGCTTTAGTATTGAGACATGCAAAATAATGGTTGACCTGTTAGATTTGTCCTTTAAAGCCCTTCCTAGATTATATTCCCCTTCCTGTGCTGAAGCAGGCCAGCTGCCTTTGCTCCCTGGTGGATCCATCCTGGTGTACTAATGGCTCCTGAGGTGGAGAAGCTGGCTTCACCCTGATTCCCATGAGAAAGCCACTCCTTTGTATTTGTTGTTCACATGTGTGTTATCCCAGGCAATGGGAAAAATCTATCAGACAAAGTCTGTTTGGAAGCCTTCCCAGCTGTTGGGTGTTCTGGTCTAGCTGGGGACAAAGTGATGTTTGTGCTGGGAAAAGGCTCTCAGCATGGTGAGGATGGCCTTGGCTGTAGGGTTATTTCACCTCTCTGTTATCTGGCTGGAGTTGGTAAGAGCATCACAAAGCCATAGGGGGACTTAGCAAATGGAAAATGAGGGACACAAATACAGTGTTTTGTTTTGACATGCCATACAGAAAGCAGAGAGTATGCAGGATTTTAGGAGCTTTTACTCCTAAGATACAGGCAAATGTGTAGGATGAAGGATCAGGTCTAAGAATAGTTGTGTTCAGCTTCTCTGTGCAGTGGGAGTTGAATTGCAGAATTGGAAAAATGGAAAATTACCAACACAAGGTGATACTTTCCTATAATTTGGTGTGAAATACAGCAGTCCACAGTCACTTCTTGACAGGTTTTGGGAGCAGTACCACAACCAGGTTCTTCTGTTAGCTGTTCGCTCAAGAGCTGAAGGTCTCCAAATAGGAGGCTTGGGTGTGGCTTTTCCTGTTGATAATCCAGACCCAGGACTTGTGCTCCAGTAACTGCAGTGTTGCACCCACTATGCAGAACAAAATGGAATCATCCTGGCTCATTTATACTTGTAGTGGAAAGACAGAGACCTGCAGCGGGGTTGCAGAATGAGCATGTGAACTGGTTATGATTTAAATTAATGATCTTAATGATTTAGAAAGAAATCTTGGACAACAATTGTGTATTCAGTAAGATGAGTCCTGGAGAGAGGACAAGTCCTTCAGAGAGGACTTGAATCCCTCTCCTGTTTGCAATTTTTTTTAAGTCGTAACTGTCCATGCAAGTAAACCCAGCGGAGGGAGAGGAAACCCCTTTTTCTTCCCTCTGAAGAAACTTCCTTAACTCAGAGAAGAATGATGGGAGTGACAAACTGGGACTGAAGGAATTACACACCATCTGGACAAAGATTCAGAAATACCAGGTGAGACACAATCCCTTTGGGAGAACAATCACTCATAGAAGTGGCTGTTGACTGATTTGTGCCATACAATGTGCACAGTCACCTTTCCCAAAGCAGGGACTATATGTCTGTAATCCCCCAGGTTTTGTCTTTATCTGCTCTGGCTACTGCATTAAAAAAAATTACTTTTTAAAGCCACTTTTAGAACAAATGGATGTAAGTACCAGTCCTTCAGATCAATGTTGCAAAGTTCTTTAAGTAACATGCAGGCTGCATTTCAAGATATTTCACTTCTTCCAGAAGCCAAACCATGCTCTGAATTATTGTCAAGGTTTCACTTTGGGTTTTGTGTTTTGCAGAAAATTTACAGAGAAATTGATGTGGATTGATTGGGTACCATGAACGCGTATGAGATGAGGAGGGTACTGGAAACAGCAGGTATTTATATTGATCTGTCTCTTCATCGGATTCCATCAGTTTCAAGCAGAGTTGAGAGATGCTCAGAGCCATACAGTCCTATCTTAACTTACTGAATTTTGGGCACTCTGGAGCCTTCCCCTCCTGCCACCATGCCAGATCAGGCATTTAATTTTGTACCCATGTTTACTCTGGAAATAAAGTCTTTTAAATCCTTGTCATTGTAATTTCAGGGTTCCAACTGAACTGCCAGTTACATCAGGTCATCGTGGCTCGTTTTGCTGATGAGGATCTCATCACTGACTTTGACAGCTTGGTGCGGTGTTTGATTCAGCTCGAAACCTTGTTCAGTGAGTACACACTTAGTAACCAGACAGGGTCTGCTGCCTTGTGATTCCAGCAGGATAATTGTCCCAGCAGAACTGTCCAGAAGCCCAGGATAAGGTATTCAGACAAATTCAAACCTGAGATATTAATCTGGCTTCTCCTAAATCCAGGAATCAGTCTTTTAGGCCAGGCTGCTGAACCACAGCCAGTTCTCCCTGCAAACAACTCTATGTTGATTAAAAAATACTAGGTAACAATTAAAAATGTTCAGTCTTTCTCCTGAACAATGACTTTGGAATGGCCCTTTCTGATTTGGGGTGTAGGCTGTTGTCAAGTTTTAGATTCTGGGACTAAGTTCCTTATTGATCCTGAAGGACAAGGAAAGGGAAGACTTTCAAATTAGTTCCTGTATTTACCCTTGTCTGTAATCTCTCTACAACCACAGAAATGTTTAGAAAACTGGATACAGAAAAAAGTGGGACAATAGAATGGAACCTTGTTAATGTAACTTCATTTAGCTCTAAAACATTTGTTTTTATTTTTGGGGGAAAAATGGTGGGGAGAGGAATGTAGAGTCTGTCCTGCTCCATTCTGACTGAGGATGGCTGGTTTTAAGTACTCACATTTGTGCTGGATTTATCTACCTTGTATTTATAAGTAGCCTTAGAAAGGTTACCTTTTAAAAATGTACCTACATCACAACATATTCTCTAACAGACATAGCTACCTGCACCAGAAGCCACTTTTGGTAAAAGCAGTAATTTTGGCTTCTTCCCTGCTTTTTCTGTCAACAGAGCAAAATGTAGGTGCAGTTGTGTAGGCAAGACTGATGGTCTTGCTCATATCTGCTGCTTTCTGCCCCATGTGTGCCCTGTAGAAAGGACTAAGTTTGGAGAAAAGTACCCTCCTATATGTGTTTGACTTCTTTATTACCTGAACAAAACTTATTTCTGAACCTAAGAATCCCAAAACTCTGATTTAAATGAGATATAAATTTAAATTGCTCAGGAAAGATCCTAAAATTACTTCTGTAACAACAGGCTGACTATATGCTAGAAATGCAGCTATGCTTGCTTGCTCCAGGTCTTTTTACTAAATATAACCTTGTTTTCTTCTCTCTCTTCCTACAGTGGCTGTGCTTTACTGTCATTTGAGCCACTGGCATCAGCCTGAGACCTCAACAAAAGCATGCTCAGGTGAAGATAATCAAGCTATACAAGTAATATCCAAACATGAATGTGCCTTAACTTACACAAAGCAAGCAGATTTTGCATGCAATTGCAAGAAGAAAAGCATTCTACTTCCACAGAAGAACCTGCAACCTCATTTTTATGGGTCTGACAGTCTGTGCCTACTCTCATATAGTCTCTGGAAAAAGGCTTTAGTTTAGTATCAATCCTCAGTGCAAGTTTTGAAAACACTGCTTTGCTAATATCTTTGTATTTAAGGTGTTTTACAAGACTTCAGGAAGAAAAGATCATTATAGCTTGACAGTCTGGTTTTAAAAAGTGCTTTTTGAACAACATCCTATATATCTGAAATTAGTAAAGAGATAGTATTGTATATCTAACTAAACACCTGTACTCAGAGATAGGGGTTCCAAGCCCCAGCACTATCCTAGTGAAATATTCTTTAAGGAATTTGAGTAGCAAGTACATCTTTGACTGAAGTGAGCATTGAGGTGCCTGGAGCTGGAGGCTGCTGATAACAAGATTCTTAGAGAAAGCCCATGCTTTCAGGTGGAATCTTGAGTTCCTGTATCTTATTTATCTTCCTTTGAAATACAAGAAAGCATTTAAAGTAAAAAAAAAAAAAATAGAAATAAAGTTTGCCAGACTGTTATTTCTGCTGAAAAAAGCACTTTTTTTTTCCTTAGAGATTGATACTATATACCCCACACCCAGCCTGTTGAAAGCAGAGGCTGTGATTGTGAGCCAATTGCTGCTGCCTTTAGTTTCCCCACCTGAGAAATTGTGTCCTCCTTACAAACTATTTCTTCCTTATGGGCACCTTTTCAGAAAGCAGTAGGACTTACCTAGTAGCCTGCAGGGTGAGGCATTTTCTAAATAGCCTTAAGGAATTATTTGCTTCTCTGTTAAATACTGTTCAGTATCAAATTATTGCCAAGTGGAGAGATAGAAAAGATAGCTTTATAGGAAAGGCTTTATTTGGAAAAAACTTGTACCAAGTTGGGTTTTTTCCTTAAGTATGTCCCTTAACTTTTAAGGTTAACAATGTGTCACTAACAGATTCAGCTCAATTTTAAATGCAGCAAAACTACCTTGACTGGATGGGGGAGGAGGATCTCAGTTTAATACAGAAAGTAGCTGAAAGTTAGTGTAATGTAGAACAACAGTGTGTCTTACTGGTAACATTTCTAATAAAAATCACTATTAAAATACCCAGAGTTAAAGCTTAAGAGAAGACAAAAGTTTAATGGTGGAGTAAACAAGTAGGGTAAAAACAAGTACATTGTCAAGGACTACAGAAAGTTTCTACACTTAGTCTTCAAAGTACAAAATACAATAAATACATGAGCCTCTTTGTAAAAAGAGGAATCTAAAACTGTTACAGCACATGATATTTTGAATACACAGAACTTCTAAGGTGCTACAGCTTTTTTAAATGTTATTGCTTAATGGATTGGTCATGTGATTGTCACTCTTCAGATGCACTTCAGTTTTTTTAGCTTCTTTTAACAAATATACTGCTTCCAGCAATAAGCAGCTGGGTGCTGTGCACATACTTTAATTTCTCCCATCTGGAAAAAGCCTCGGGATAAATTTGGACAAAGCTAAGTTGTCTGTTTCATGATGATTCCTTCAATGGCAAATTCAAAAGGTCCTTATATTTAATGTAGAAAAGAAGTGAGACTCTCTTCTGCCATGTTTGAAGACAACCAGGTGGGTACTTGAACATAATGGCTTGATTCGACCAAAGGCAGCAGCATTTCATTTGCTTGTATGCATTATTTCATCTTGTACAATGCCCTCATCCATTTGCTCATGGATCAATCCTTCATTTGTTTTCAAAGCACATTTTTCATAGCTTTCAATTAAACATTGTCATTGAAATAAGTCTCATGATATTGGAACAAACACAAAATGGACTTTTTTTGCTGTAAGTTATCCATGATTAGTACTTCAAGAATCTGGCTTCTGTACTATTTCATGCCAAGCTTCTTTGTCTAGGTTTAATCCTTGGATACAGCTGAGGGTAAAACAGAAATAAGGTTTAAAATTTTAGTACTTTAAAAGGTTACTTTTTTAAAAGAAATAATAAAGGAACAAAACCCCCCTCTCTTTGGTGCTACAATTCTAATGTAATCCATAGTAGCAAAAAGCATGCTTTTATAAAAAACATCCAGTGCACTGACAAATATGAATTTAGCAGTCTTAGGCAAGCTTAAAAAATACCACCGTCTCAGTACAAAAGGAAGGTATTGAACAGCACATAATTGAGTACTTTCAGCTCTACCCGGATGGGTGGGCCAGGAAAAACACATGGCTCTGTAAGTCAAGAGACTTCAGTGTTCAGTGAACTGTGGGATTGTTCCCTGTTTTATAAATGGGACCAGAGAGGTGAAGTCTGGTTTGCTTTTTCTCACCTATCAGCTTTTATGGCAGTATAGCTTTGGGCAAGCTGGGAACCTCTGTCTGCAGAAGGACCATGGAAGTGGAGGAGCTTTGCTTTAGAGAGTGGAGGGGAGGTGGCCAGTTCCACGAGTGACCTGCCCAGCAGGAAATTGATCCCTGCCAGCCTGTGGCCCCTAGGCCACGTGCTGCTCACACAGCCTGGCTGTGGGAAATGAATTTGCAAAGAATTCTTAAAATTTGATAGAAAGCTCACACAGTCTTGTACATCTGTATGCAAACACTGAGATAAGGTGTGTTGATTTTGGAACTAGATTGAACTAGAAACAAGTTTCAACAAGTTTCAAAATATGGCCTTGCAAAAAGACTAGATATTTGAGAGGGAACTGTGAAAGATGCATTGTAGCAGGACTACGTGGGGATAAAATAGGAAGCTGTTGGCTCACACTTGGAAGGAAGGCACAAGTAACCACTCTGTTACTGATAATTTAAGCCTTGTTTTTATTCAGTACACCTGGCTGCAAAAAGATAAAGCAACTATGATAAGAATATATTAATCTACCAAATGCTTTCCTCTTTGGTGAAGATCATAGACTAAAATTCAGCCGCTACATTAAGAGGCCAGTAATTGCTTTGGAGTCTCACCACAGGATATTTCAGTGGCAGCACTAGAACAACTGAACAGACACGGGAGTGTCATAGTTAATTAATACTGTGTAGTTTTCCCCAAAGATTCTGTGTGGGATTGTGTTATGCTTACAAAGGTAAGCTTTGATCCCCAGTTTAAGCTGTACTTCCTTGTACTTTGTTTTTCTAGAAGCACAGATGTTCCTTGTGTTCTTACACACCTGTGCTCAGGCTCAAAGCACAAGCTTATGAACAAGCACTACATGCACAATTCACCACAGTGCAGGCAAAAATCAAAAAGCTGCCATTTTAACCTTACTGTGCAGGGATGATGGCTGCTCTCAATTTAGAAATGTTTACTTTGGAGAGGGAAAAACCTGAGCAGGAGCAGTATGTTAGGCAGGATTTTACGGTACATGGTGTGTAGGTCTGACCTGGAAATGATATAGACATGACAACTGATTTTGCATCAGATAGAGTCACTCTGCAAAATCCAACCAGTTTAAGAGTAAGGATTATCTGCATGAGGAAGGAGCCTCAGCCTCCTTCAAGCATCATATATCAATCAGCTAAAATTCACAGTGGTTAATTTTGGAGAACCTCTTATCTCCAGCACCAGGGCAACTAGAATTGCAGAAAAAAGCTTAATGGAATTTTTATGTATGTGTCCATCTGCCATTGTTTTCTAGCAACTCAGCTATGAGGAGAAATACAGGGACATAATTGAAAGTATCTTATTTGTACACTGTTGTTTTTAATGAAAGGCAATATAAAAGGTGATGAGAGAGGGAGGCCATTCATGTAAGGCCTCGGACATATGGTTAAATGTTACTTAAAAAGCACAGCAGAAAACAAAGATCTGCCTTTACTGAGCAATATAATCTGTTTTCCAACACTAGAAAAAAAGATAACCTAGATTTTTGCAGTGTTTATCTCCTTGGATCAAAAGGTGCCCTGTGTAGAAAAGGACTCATGACTCACTCTTCATGCATGTTTTAGTTCTGAAGGCCTTTTGTGCCCGTACATTACTTTTTTGAAACCGGAAAACTTCTCAAAACATCATAGAATATCCTGACTTGGAAGGGGACCCCCCTCAAGGAATCACTGAGTCCAGCTCCTAGCCCTACACAGGACAGCCCTAAAATCACCCCATGTGCCTGAGAACATGTTCAAGAAGATCTTATTCACACGTCATGTTTGGATAAAAGGGGCTTTTTTTCCTCTAAAATAGTGAGACTGAGACAGAGTGGAAATTTACCAGGGCCATTCTGTAACTTTCTTAAAAGCATTTAATCTGTGCTCAAGGCCCCATTCCAAGATAAGCAGGGGTCCCTTTACGGGAGCAAAGGCTAAGGCTGCAGCAGAGATGAGGTGACCGGAAAAGCTCTCTTTATAGAGGACAAGGACTGCTAAGTGCGCCTTGAAACATGAAACCAGTAAAATGAATATGCATGAGACTCTGTGCATATGTATAAACAAGTGGGAGTTAAAAAAGGTTCGGGAATTCTCAGAGGCGCACATGTCCTTCGAAGGGGGAGCGATCCCCACATGTGCCCAGCACTGCAATAAACATACCAGCTTTACAACTTTTACAAAGTTTTGGAGTTCAATTCTTTTTCCGCAATTCAATATGATCAAATGAAATGCAATTGAAAAAAAAGAAGAAAGAAAATTGGGAAATTTAGTGACTACAACAAAATGGACCAGGATTACATGAGTTGCAGTGGAAATGACCAAAACATGCCAAAGTAACCTCACAGATGTTGCAAAATCAGGGGAAAAAATTAAGGAGGAAGAGAGAACATTGAGGGGAAGATAAGAGTGACATGGCATGGATACTAGAAAAAAAAGAAAAATAAAAATATCTTCACCAAAGTGAAAGATACTAGAAAAAAAAGAAAAATAAAAAAATCTTCACCAAAGTGAAAGCTATCAAAAGGCATGGCATGCCATGAAATGCAGTGACATAGACCAAAGCTTGCCAAAATTGATCCCCCTTGAAATAGTGGGAAATCGCATTTACAGTCTTCAACTTTTCACCTGGATCTGAATATTGCAGAGTTCAAATAATTTGAGTTCTGGCCAATTTCTCTCCCAGTCACAATGTGAAAAATTTCTAGGCTTAAACTTTATTTCTTTAATTGTTTTACTGATTGCAATTTATGGCAAAGTGAGCCATTCATGGCAATTCATGACCCTTCTAGATGTGAAGTCTCAGAATGCTTAGAATATTTTCAAAATACAGAAAAAATTACATGGGAGTTATTATACAGAAAAAAAATCAAACTCTGAAAAATCAAACTAGAACCTCAAGTTTACAAGTAGGGATTGTGCTGAGGGGATGAGAAAATAGGTCTTCCATGCACTTCAGCAGTAGAGGAACCTCTTCACAAACATTTGAATTACAATGAGAGCAAAATCAAGTTGACACATAGAAGCTGTGATCCTCAAATGAAATATGAGTCACAGAAAAAGCACTGAATAAATAATGATTTCCTTTTACAAATAAAAGGGTTCAGCCCAGAAAACAGTGATAAAAAAGAAGGAAATTTTCCAGTAATAGAAAAAGTGAGCAAAAGATGCAATTTATTGAGATTTTTTTGAGTAAAGCATTTTTCATACACTCCATTAAGTACCTTTCTTTTGTGCACACTTCTTCCCTGCATGGTCTTCCATTTTCTTCATTCAAGTCCTTAGGTCATCGCTGTAGTACTCCCTAAAAATGTTTTTACCAATTATTAACAAAGCTACAGTATTATCATAGCCTTAAACAGGCCAAAGAACTGAGCAGCTTGCAAGGGCAAAAATAGAGGTGAATCCCAGAAAGTCTTAGCAAAAGAAATGGAAAGCACAGTCAGACTAAGTAAGAAGGATGAGCTCTGCAAATCTCTCTTCTCATTACACTCTATATGTTCATTTCTTTTAAACTGCTCCTAGATGTTTCTTTGGTCTTAAAATCACTGTCTGTGAGTTCCTTCTGTCCTACTGTATGACCTGGTTTGGTGAACCAACATCACTTCAATCATCTTAGCCCAGGCAAATTCCATGTGAACAGAGATAATACCTACATGTGAACACTTTCAAGATCTGGCCTTTGGTTATGGTATCAAATAGTTATAGGCAATTGAAAGGGAAGCATCTTAAAAGGTGGCTATTGTAGCAGGGCATCCCCGGCATAGTAATAATTAGTATTGACTCCATGATTCCAGAAGGCTGATCAATTGCTTTATTATCCTATACTAGACTAGACTAGACTATACGGTAAAGAAACTTACAGACAGACCAGATTGGTCAATTGAATCCAAAACACTATCACCAGTGGCCAATTAAGAAATCACCCATTAGTAAACAAATCTCCATAACACATTCCACATGTGCACAACAGCAGGTGCAGCAAGTGAAGATAAGATTTGTTTCTCATTCTTTTCTCACAGCCTTCCCTAGGACAATGCCTGGGAAAGTTGTGCCTACTGATCTCTGTGGAGAGAGCTGTAACAACAGGTGGCTCTGGAACAGATTCTCAGATAATAAACAAAATTGGGTAAGTTGTTGTTTGTTTTTATTTTCATTTCTCTCATGACCAATGTGTTTGTAACTATTTGCTTATTTTTCTCTTTGCATGGAGATAGTTTTTTTAATTGGTCTTTAAATATTGACTCATAAAGGTCCCTACTAAAAGGTTTATCCTTAACATACTTTCAACAAAAGAAATAATAGGAGAACTTTCTAACCAACTGTGATGTGAATATCCAGAATTAAACTACCCAGCAGAGGCAGTGATAGAAGTAATGTGTGCAATGGGTTTCCAAAGAAAAATTAAGATTTTAAAGTTTACCAATGTAATCTGTGGGATTAAAGTTTAGATCATTTATCATCCATGTTATTAAAAATGGAGAAAAGAAAATAAAAGCTTGGGGATTCATAAAATTATAAAACCCCTCTGGCTTTTGGAAGCAGGGCCTTTTAAAAAAGATTTTTTTTCCATTAAAATATTCTTTATACATCTGATATGGCAGTCCCCTGAGGTTTAATAGGCCATTTTAGCAAGAGGATACCTCATTAAGTAAAAATGATTTCTCAAGAAGTGGTAATATGGTGCTTTAAGAAAAGAGGAAAGCAGCCAGCCACTGGCTGCATCCTTCATATTAGGAATGTCTGATTTTCCTAGCCTTAGTAGGTGCATCATAAAATCTTATAACTCAGGTCTGTAGGGCCTATTCATGTACTGCAGGAGACAATGTGGGGAGAAGGTCCTGAAGATGCTCACAGCTGAGAAAACAACAAGCATTTTCCTTATGAACAGAAGGGTAGCATAACGAGGTTTGCAGAGGTGGTAAAGTACTCAGATATTTCATGAGCAGTATGTGATATAGCTGCTCTCTCAATAGTTTCTGTGTTGAAGAAATCTGGGTACAGCGGATGAGCAGCAGATCACATGTAGAATTAGGGTTGTCTGTAATCATTCTTGTATCAGTAACAGTCTTGGAATCCCAAACAGCATCTCTTTGCCAAAGATATATGGTATCCTGTATATGACATAGGCTTCACTCCAGAAAAAAACGTGATCTGGTGCATTCTTACATAGTTTTGAAGAAGGCCTTCTAATCTCTCTTCCACTTTGATTTTATACAATGAAGCAGGCAGACTATAATGTTGTTGCTTTAACACCATATTTAATACATTTGCATATGAGTTCATGATAAAACTAATTTTGATGATGTGCTTGCATGACTTTTACCTTTTGAAATCTGACCTTTTGGACAGCCTCTGGTATTACTGGAGTGTTGATTCTGTTGAGAAAAATGTCATGGCCCAGAGAGTAATTATCCAGCATTATCACAGCGTGGGGTCCCAGGGGTCCGTCTGGCCCCCCAGGCAGCTGCTGCAGTAGGTGTCCTGGATAGGGCTGTGCTTTATCAGCTCAGCCTTTCTGGGCCCTCAGGCTAGCTCCCAGCTGCAGGCAACCTTAGTGAGCACCTCTGGAGTGATTTCAGATCTGTGAGTTCAGCTCTTAAGTGATTTCACCCTGTGCTCACAAAGGTGCCTCGGCAGATACAGGGATTGAGAGAGGAGAAGTCTATATGGAGTTCCACAGCAGTGTCTTCTATTGGCAGCTTCTGCAAAGGGTTCCAGTGACAGCTCTTCTGCTGAACTGGGCAGAGATGGGGGTTTATGTAGGCTACTGGGGTGTTGGAAATTGTCCAATGGCCAGGGTTGAGGAGAACACGACCTATAGCCTTACAGAGAGATAACAAGGGTCCAAGGGCGGAAGAGGGGCTACTTTGGTCCACTCATCATGACTCTGCATTTCTTGTCTTAGGTGGGTAACCGCCAGGGAGGCCTTGCAGGGCCCCTGACTGCTACACAGCATAGTGAGACAGAGGCATTTCATAGTGAGACACTAACCTTTCAAAGTGAATCAGTCCTCCAAATGATGAAGCTGATTTAAAAATCATAGCATTTTACCACGTATCATTCTGTGAGGAAGGACTTGGCCTTCTTATTTCTGAGCTCTTAGAACTTATGGTTTTCCATCTTTCTCTGTAGTTCTAAATGCAGTTAGCTTACTTTTTTCCTTTTGTTCTTTTTTTTTTAAGGATGAAAGTGGAGAGTTTCACAGAACACTGGAAATTTAAATCTACAGATTTAATTTAATTAAATTCATTCAATTGTGGCCAGCACTGGGATCCTACCTTCTCTCCAACTCACTAAAGACCCAGAAACAGCAAAACCATCTGGTTTTTATATTAGATTTTCACTCTCTGGACCAAATCCTGGAATAAATGTCATTCTGATCTTCAGCTCTAGCTCAGCTTCCCCTGCAGTAAATGAAACAGCTCCTGCTGATTTCAGCGAGAGGGGCAGGCTCTCACAAGCTGTGCTCTTTAGTAATTTCTCTGCATTCAGAAAACAGTTCAGTACTTTGTGACAGTTCCAAACCCATTTAAAATATAAGGAACATATTTAAAGAAGAACTTTAATGTCAAATCAAACCAGCCACACCAACTTCCTTTTGGGTCAACAAGAACTTTCTACTGACTTCACTGGGCATTGACTCAAGACAGAAAAATCAAAGCCATAAATTTAAAATCTGAATATAATTAAATAAAACTTATAGCCTTAAAAAGAGATTCTAGATAATAAGATTCATACTTTGCCAAGCCAAAATTCAGAGGCCCCATGCGCAGTAATACAAAAACCTAAGTAGAGTGCATCTAAGTAAGTGTTGTGTGAGTTGCTTTTATGCTGATAGCATAAGTAAGTATATTCAACTATAGCAGCAAATCAAATTATCCAATGTATATTTTAGCTATATAATGTGTGAAACATATTAGACGCATCTTTTGTCTGGGTTATTACTGCAAGCAATATTTTTCCAAAAGTCCTCTGGAAATAGCTTTGGATGCAGTCTGTGTCAGCACATTCAATCAAAAATTCCTCAAAGCAGGACTTGTGTGATGTCAGTAACAGATGTGTCAAATCAGGGCCTGCAAAAATGCTACAAAAATGACATTTATTAAGACTGGATTTTGTTAATGACAGTGCATAGGACTGCATTTGGCAAGCAGTTCAGGTAAAATGTAGTTATTGTGCACTGGAAGTTTGTCTGCTTTTTCCTACTGTCACTAAGATATGCCCACAGCTTTCCCCATCTCAATACTGACATGCTTTTGTGTTCTTGGTGTCCTTCCTTTTGAACAGTCACTGCTGACAATAACAGCAATACCCTATGGTACCAGAGAAGGTTGAGTGATCCCAGTCCACAAGAAAAGGATAAAACAGAAACTGCTGCCACCATAATCTGAGACTTCTGTTTGTGGTTATAGGTGCCAGCATTGCTACTATCATTTTGCCAGAGTACTTGTCTGAGCACCAATAAAATGTCTATATGTGACCAGAGAAGATGACTATGCCATCAATAATTGTGGGGGATTCTTTATAGAAGCAATAATGTTTCAATTTTGAGTCTCTGACTTTTCTCACATTTCACTTTCTTCAAAGCTTTGTATTGGACCAGGCTGTGTCTACTGTTCTGTGGGAGAGCTGTGAGTTTCAGTTAGTATTGCAAATGTTTATTTGGGTCTGAAACTGTTAATGAAAGTTTTGCAATGACTCAAGAAAGCTCTGACTGTGATTCATCAAACCTGTACTGAAAATTCTTTCCAGAGGCAGGTGTCCCAGACTAAGAATTCGTTGTCCTATGCTCTCATGTGCTGTATTGATAGGCTTTGAGATGTAATTAATTCTCTCAGCAGAATTCTGGAGTCTTTTAACTTGAATGACTTTCAAAGTGATAAGATGCAACTGAGCTTTTAATCTTACAGTAGTTATTAATGCATTAATATACACCTCAGTGTATTCTTAGTTATTTCTTCTTGAAATTTATCCTCCAGATTACTATTCCCCCTTCCTTCTTGTCTAGCCATGTCTTACACTCAGAATATAATGTTTTTTATGACTCATATTCCAGGCAAAATGCCATTCATCCTAATAGAGTGAAGCAGAGTATATTTCCCTCCTATTGGTTGTTCAGATTATTTTCTGTACTTTCAAATAAATCTTACTGTTCTTCCAGCTATCTTCTAGCTGAGGACCTTATCACACTTTGGAGTTTCATGGACTAGACTTTGTGACTTCACTATGAAGCATGGAATACTAAGATTTGTTTTTTAAGTTGAAAAATTCAGATATGGATAACATATAAAAATTTTTAATGGCAATAAGCTGGTAAATGGATGGTGATCTGGTTAAGCGTTTCTTTATTCCTTAGCTCCTTAGCCTGAGCTTAACTCTTACTTACTTGGTATATAAACAGAGTTTCTTAGGTGAATATATGTAAAACTCACATTTGTGGAAGTGAAAATTCTGGCATGGTATCACATAACCAGTTTAAGTAGGGAAGCAAAGTTAGGAAACACAGTTCTGACACCCAGGGCCATTCTAATGATATATAATAGTACTGTGTTCTAGGTTGGGAACACTGATGTGGTCTGTATCACAAACTGACTTTATTTCTGTCAGCTCCTTGCCAACTCTAAACAATGAACATTCTTTTCACAGCTTGCACAGAGATGTACTCACCAGTTCATCCCTCTTGAGCCTGAACATCAATCTGAGAGCAGTAGCTGTTTATCTCAGTCATTCCTGATAGCTTTTGAAGAATTATATGGATCCATTTCTGATCTCATGTGATGTGATGTAGTTGACCTGTGAATTATGTAATATTCAGGTATATCTAGTGGATCTGTTACTATTTCTTCTCTTCTCTCCTCTCAACTCCCATTAAAAAGGATAAATAAAACCCATTTGTTTGATGTTTTGCTTGCTACTGGGAAAGTTTTGCTTATTGAGCATTGCAGCTCATTTATCTGCAGTATCATTTAGTTTAAAGACTTCTTGCTTTGGGCTTGAGTTGATGCTGTGTAGGTGTATTTGCAAGGATACCTAGAAATTGAAGTTAGCCTTCTGAAGCTATTCACTCTTTGACAGATGATTGACAATGACAGGAAGCAAGACTCTGGCTGTGAAGGAGTGCTCAAGGGTAGGACTGCTCAACATCTGGGCAACAAGGCCGCATTTGGCCCACAAATGCATTGGTTTGTTGCAGCTTGTGCTTATCCCCCAGTCATGAATCATGAGTCATGAATCCTGTGTCAGTAGGGTTCACCTGTGTACTCAGGACTTCCCTGGATTTTGGGGGATGGTGTTGCAGCAATCAGTTGCACAGACAGGCAGGACGTGAAACTTGCGGTAGTTGGTTCTCAGGACTGGGTTTTTAAACAAAGTCTTTATTTCTTACATTAGATCCCTAATGAATGGGTAACAGATTCATCTCCTGTCACTAGGCCTCTCTTTTTAAAAAAAAATATTTAAACTACCTTTGCAAAATGCAGCTGAGTCAAAATGAGATTGAAATTACCTCACCCTAACTAGCTGACCTACACACACACATGCATTAGAAGTGACACAGTGCACCCAGTGGGCATGTGAACTAATCTGCAGAGAAGCTGCACAGGGGGTCATAGACTTACATAAATTTCATAAGCTAAGCAAACCAAATTCCTGAAATATTTCACTTCAAACTGTTTTCCAATTTTTAATGGCAACTATGAGTCTACTCTAAACCTTCTTAGTATCTCCACACTGAAATTAGTGGAGATCAATCATACAAATGTCAAATAGGCCCCTTCACTTTTGATCTACGAGTACATTTATGGATTGCATTAATGCTCTTGGCTGCAGAATCAGAGCAGAGGCTCAATGTTCAGCAGTCAAGACACCTTAGTCTTAGCCAAATCCTTTCCAATGTCACATTTTCACATGAGAACTCTCCCAGCCTTCACCAGCTGTCTGAAAATGAGGGTTATGCTTTCATCCTTGATGTAAAACTTTTTGTTTGATTATGTCTTCTGTATCCAGTTGACCATGCCACCCAGGTCATTCTGTATTATTGATCTTCAGTCTTCATTCTTCACAATTCCTTAGGTTTTGTTGTATCTCCAAATATCATCATCCGTTAGGCAGAGATACACTGTTGTTTCCCCTTTGGAATGTTTGTTCTCACCACAGCTTCTGTACACAAGTTTGTTGAGGCAGCATAGCTCTGGTAAATGCAGGATGTACAAACAACAGAGACAAGGTTTCTGTTTGCTCAGGCTGCTTTGTAGTGGGCTGCAGCACATTGTTCCTGTGTCCTGGGGACTGGGTCAGCCTACTGGTGAGAGGCACGTGTGGACCTGCGGGCCGGTCATCCAGGAGGAACTTGCTTTCTTTACGTACACAGTGCTGCCACAGAACGCACAGAGACAGCACTGTGGAGGCATCCCAGCCTGGTTTCCAGGAAGCAATTTTTCAAGTGTGGATCCAAGGATCAATCCTAAAGACTTGGATCAGAAGGCTTTAAGAAATGGTACCTTTCTCCACTAAGAAGATAGACTCTCTGTCCACTTACATTGATATCTATGAGAGGTTCCTTAGGACAATCCTTCTGAATGCAGGATTGAGATCTAGCACCTGTACTGACAGATAACAGCATGAACTTTCTCCAAGACTCAGATAATTCCACACTTCTTGCATATCCTTGTGTCATGGTTTGACACTGGTGCAATGCCAGCGCCCCCATGAAAATGCACTTTCCCAAATAATTGCTGTGAGATGTGATCAGGAACAGAGCAGAGCAGGCCCAAGCTTAATAACAAAAGAAAAAAAACCAACTTTATTAAACTACTACTACTATAAAAAACACAGACACTAAATCCAGTATGAAGACCCTCCAAAACACTCCTCCTCCTCCCACCCAATTTCCAAACAAACCCACAGTGAGACACCACCCAGGATTCCTAATCAAGTCATCACCCTTCAGATAATCAATACTCAGACCCTCAAAGGAGAGAGAAGTCTCTCTTGCACCACAGACTCCCCAGGAAACAAAATTGCCATCCTTGTGTTTCCATGTCACACATGAAAACTGCCCGGAGAAAATCTGCCAGTGTGACACTCTCCTTTCCATGTCACAGTGCTCTCACCACCGTGCATGGACAGACTGCTCATAGGGCTCCTTTAAGGATGCTTTGCCAAGGACCAAAAGAAACAACAGTTCAGCATCTCCTCTTGGGACTACAGTCCCCCCCATTTTCTTCCTCCCCTGGGGCCAAGGGTCTCAAGAACAGAGATCTTCTTCTTCCTCAAGACAGAGGGCATCACCACACCCTCTTCAGCTTTCCTCTGTTCTCTCCATTCCTCTGTTGGTAGTCACTGAAACAGGTCTCTTGGCCCACCACTGCCTCCCCCTAAAATGCAGTCTCTGTTGCAGGAGAATTTGGTTCAGTCTATGGCTAACAAGGAAAGTCCAGCCACAAGCCACTCCATCATCTCCTCCCACTCAAAAATTTCTTCTTTTAACATCTCAGATCTCAGACTGTCTCTCTTGTACTTCAAATCAAGGAGGAGTAATATTTTACAAAGCCTTCATTTCCCAGGAAAGGGTTAAAAGTTCAGACTCCTCGTGTGGATATTCTCAGTTCAGTCAGAGAGAAAAAGAGAAGGTTTTCTAACCAGGTGAGAGTTTGGGAGACAGTTGGGAAAGAATGTAAATAATTCTCTAATCTCTAATGTTGTTCACATTGTTTATAGATAGGTTCTGCCACCGTGCGTCATTCACTGCACACCAATGGTGTGAGATGTTTTTACTCTAAGACCAATGAAATTAGTTCGCACGATGTTCTCTATAAATAGAGCGGTGCATTTGAAATAAATCGGAGTTCATTCTCTTTGCCTTTGATTTGGAGTCATTTTCGTTCCTGTCCTCATCTACAGCGACATCTGGTGACACCCGTCGTGAACTGCACCTACCCTGAAGGAACAGGGTCTGGTGGACTCCTACTGTAGCCTCGGCTGAAGACCCGAGCCCCGGCGCCTTGCAGGGGTCGCTCTGCGGCTGCGGCTGCTCGCCAGGAGCCTGGAGGCTCCGGCCGGACACCTTTACCCTCCTGAGAGAAGTAACGCTAAAACCGCGTGCCTTCTGGAGAAGGCTTGGTCCTGTCTGGACTGCAGATCGGCTCTTAGAAGCCGAGGGCTGAGCGGGACGGTTTTCCCTGAAGTAGTGGACTGTCTGTCTCTTGCAGTGGACGTCTGCTAAGGGAGGGTTTCCTAACAATGGGGAACCAGTTATCTACGGCTGAATGGTTGTTCTTGACCGCGTGGCAGACTTGCACCCCTCACATAGGGGTCCAGGTCTCTGATAATGAGCTCGTCACACTCTTGAGTTGGGCTCGGGACCATAGATTCCCTGCGGACCCTGAACGCACCTTTGATCGTAAACTCTGGCCCGACTTGGGCCAATACCTCCTGAAGGAGATGCGCAAAAGGGACGCTAGAGCGTCCATGCTGTTCGTAATCTGGGGGTGCATCTACACGGCCTTGCGTGGCAAGACCCAGAGAGGCAGCGGTTCCGACCAGGACATTTCGGGATTCCAGACACAAACCGCGCCGCAGCCCGCGCCACATTCGGCCGGGCAGACGCACCTCGCCTTGAGCGAGGTGCCAGTGACATCATCCGCCATCCAGGCGGCGGGGGTGCCTTTGCCGCAACTATCAGCTTCGGCACACCCGACATTGCAGGGACTGCACGGGACGGCCCTGGACCGGCGGCCACCGCCCGCGGCTCCGCAGCCCCCCCCCCCCCCCTTTCCGGACTGCATTCGCGGGGGGGTCGGCGCCGCCCGCAGTCCAAGGCGCAGCGGGGGCTGGAGCCCCCCCGACTCCTTCGCTGATGGAGCCTGCGCAGATGTACGGGTCCCACCCTCTTGTACTGCTGGGACCGGCAATGGAGACTCTGATCCATCCCCTGGCACGCCCGCCGCCGCACGCGAGGGCTTCTGCTCTGCCAACGGGACAGGCGCACCTGCCTCCCGGCGCGCCTCCCTGCGCGCCGTTCGGACTGGCGGATTTGATATCCTTTGAGATACCAGCGTCAGTTGTGCAGCAGCACATCCTGGGCGGGACCACCATGTCGTTCTCCGACCTGCCCTCTGTGGGACTGGCTCCCGCGCCGGGGGCGGGGGCTGCCCTCCCCGCCCCGCCTGCCATGGCGCCACTCCTGGAGAGAGACGCCGCCGCCGCGGTCCCCCACCCCGGGACCGACTTCGCCGCCGACCCCGGGACCGGCAGAGTCGTCGCAGCCGCCACCGCGACCGCCAGCGCCGAGAGACGCCGCCGAAGCCGCGCCGCCCGCTCCGCTTGGGCTGGCGGCGTGCCACGGCGTGGGGGAGACTGCACCCCCCCCGCGGCGCTCGCTGCGGGCGGGGAGCGCCCGCAGGGCGCCGCGGCTCTCGCTGCCGCGCCACCTGAAGCCGACTCATCAGCAGCCACTTTGCTCTGTGATTCGCCGCCGGCAACGGCAGGCAGCCCTGTGCTGGACAACACATCTAGCCTGTTTGTTACAGAGCCTGCATCCAGCCCACCACTCCCTCTGCTTCCCCCAGACTGCCCCGAGCTCTTGTCCCACTGAGGCAGAGGCAGCGGGAGGGAAGACCGGCTTGGTCCGCAGCAGCGTCCCTGCTGCTGGTACCGTGGCTGGGGATGGGGCCGCGATCCAGTCCATTGTATCGCGGGGCAGCGCAAACACACCGGGAGCGAAGAGCAGCCCCTTGTACTGGGCAGGCATGAATGGTGCAAAGGTCCCTAAAACCAGGGTGGAATTTTATATTCCCGGGAAAACCTCCCCTGCCCGCGCCCCGCGCGTCCTGCTCCTGTTTGTGGAGCGGGAGGAGCGGGGTCCCGAGAAGCTGTGGCTTGATCCATGGCCGAGTGGGGCGGGGGGAGGGCGAAAAGCCGGAGGAATTACCGGGATTCTTGCAGATTGGTGGGCGCGTGCAACGAAATATAAGGTTGGAATGGGTCGCCCATTTGCGGGTGGCCATGGAGTGTCCCAGGGACCCCAGATTCCGGTGCCCCAAGTGATACCTATGAGAAGCTGGGGGGAGGGACCGACCCGCGTGGATCTTGGCTCGGCAGAGAGCCTGAGTTCTCCGCCCCCCCCGGCCAGGTTTGAGACGCTTGGCCCGGCCCCCTGGACCGGGTCCTTCGCCTCGCCTCGCACCGCAGGGCCCTAGAGCCCGCAGGTGCTGCTGGCTTTTTTTTGAGAAAAAAAAAAAAAAAAAAAAAAAAAAAAAAAAAAAAAAAAAAGGCGGAAAGAGCTGTGTTTTACTGACAGCTCAAAGTACTGGAAAGCCACGACAGCCTCGGCTCAAGTGATTAAATTAAGGGCTGTGGCCATGGCATTTCAGAGATTTTGCAAGTGTTTCTGAATTGGGTCGATTTCACTCAATTACTTTGAAAGCTTTGAGGATGCAATTTGGACCTGATTTCAAATTTGTCACTCAAGTTGTTAGTTGAGGACATGACTGCATGGGCCAAAAGCCTTGCATGATTCTTCTATTAAGTGCACACACCTTGCAAAAGCAATTTGATGAATGCCAACCAAGGCTTGACCTGCTGCACCTTATTGGCTGGGATAAATCCCAGAGGCCTAAAGACTTTGCAAGTGTGGCAAACAGATGTTGCTCATCTTGCAAGTGTGGCAAACAGATGTTGCTCATCTTGCCAAGTTCCGAATTTTGCTGATTTGGGTATGTGCACGTGTTTGTTAATACCTTCTTTTCTGTCACGTGGGCATCTGCTCACACTGGGAAACGGGTTTTGACAAGTTGGACTGCCAGTCCTTTGGCAGACTGACAACGAGTTGTTACTATCCTAGAGTTGGTAACTGATTTCTTGAAATTTATAATAAGAGTTTGGAATCTCTTCGACTGTTCTGAGCCAATATCCAAACTGAGGTTTTGATTGACTGGAGTTGATAAAACTCTCGAGCTGTGTTTGTTCTCTTTCCTGCAAGGGCCCTGCAGGAGGGCACAAACACCGCCTTCTTTTTTCTTTTTTGTAAACAAAATGGAGGAAATGTGGATATTCTCAGTTCAATCAGAGAGAAAAAGAGAAGGTTTTCTAACCAGGTGAGAGCCTGGGAGACAGTTGGGAAAGAATGTAAATAATTCTCTAATCTCTAATGTTGTTCACATTGTTTATAGGTAGGTTCTGCCACCGTGCGTCATTCACTGCACACCAATGGTGTGAGATGTTTTTACTCTAAGACCAATGAAATTAGTTCGCACGATGTTCTCTATAAATAGAGCGGTGCATTTGAAATAAATCGGAGTTCATTCTCTTTGCCTTTGATTTGGAGTCATTTTCGTTCCTGTCCTGCTCTACAGCGACATCCCATGACGGCTGAAATCTCTGCCCAGAAGCCAATTCCCAAGGCCAAGGCTGGGCACCTCCCCCCCCCCCCCCACCGTTCTCCTCCGCCGGCAAAGTTACAGGTGCCGTCTGGACTCTCTGTCTCTTCCCTCTGAGGGGGGGACGACAAGGGCATCTTCGCTTCTCTCCACCCTTCCATCCACAGGAGCTGGCTCGGTTCCAGTCCTTCTACCCCTCAGCTCACCTCGACCACGCAGCATGGCTTCCCCTCCCCCGCCCAGCCCCATGGCTGGGCAGGGGAGGTCCGCACAGCACTCTGACCAGAACCAAAGAGAGAGCCCCTTTAGGCGTTCTTGCTTTTAACCCTCTGTGTTCTCAGAGGCGTGTCTATACCTTCAGTGGTCACTCTAGGTGCCAATATCCAAACCTGACCACTGATTGGTTTGACCCAACTTCCTGAAAAAATTCACTTCCATGTCAAACCATGACGCCTTGGCAGACAGACATTCCTCTTCCCCAGAACTCTGACTGCGTACAAACAGGAAAATCTGCACTGGGAAAATTGAATAGTGTCAATACCTTGAAACAATGGAGTATTAGAATAGAAATGTTAATGAGGTATCAAATATTCCTCCTCTTTTTGACCTTTCTTACTGTTAACTTAATAACAGTCTTCCTGCAAACTATCAGTATCGTAGTCTCACAGATAACAGTTTCATATAAATTGCCTCAAGAAAGTATGATACTGGCTTGAAAAATGGTTACAGATTTTTCCTCAAATATTGCTGTAAAGCAGTATGCAGAGGATATTATGCATTTCTTATTTAGAGTTGGAGTTGTTTCTTGTTCCCAAGAGTTTGGTTGTGTAGTGAGACCAGTAAGACTATTGAATAAGCAAATATAAAATTTTCTATCCAAGAAAACACTAGGTCCATGCTGATAATATCCCTGTATTGAAACTTCATGTCTGAATTGCTGTTCTCTCTGGGGACCCCAACAATAATTTAGCTGTGACTTGGGTTACTTGGGTTAGTATCCTCTTGTACAGAATTATTTTCCCTGCCAATTCCTTGGTAATGAGACATTCTAAGAATAGGTTTTGAACTAATTCAGAACTACAGAACAACCAAATTTCACCAGTATTGCCAGTAAATTGAGTATTTTAATTGCTTTTCTTTATATGTGAACCCTTGGCACCATCTAGTGTTTGAAAATGCAGACTAACTCTCACCCATTGAGTACAGAACATCACTACAAAGAGGTTTCAGCCAAAATAAAAGCTAATGGTGCTCTGAACCATCACCTAATTAATATCACACAACTGTGTTTTTCCAGTTACCAAATACAAATATAGCAGACCAGGATACAGAAAAGACTTTCTATGCTTGTCATTTCTGATCCCTTATCTCTCCCATGACATTACACTGGAACTAGTAGATCAAGTCACTGTCAGAAAAGGACCTCTGCATGCCCACTAGTGGCAAATGCACAGTACTCTTCATGGAGGTAAGTATGATAGATAAATCTTCAAGCACAGCCTGGATGGAGAAAATTATCTTCTGCTTCTTTTCTAGATTAGAGCTTTTCTGCAGCTTCTGACCCAACCATAACAGCAGCCCTTTGCATTCCACATTTAGCTACTAATTAGCCCTCTATTTAGCTACTAATTATCCCTCTTTCCAGGGATTGATGTTTACCTTTCGGTTCTTGCATGAAGTTTGGCAGAAACAGAACCAAAGATACCTATAGATGTATGTATTAGTACATGTGCTACTCTGCAAAAATCTGCCAGCAAAACCTTTCTGTCAACAGTTTGCATTTCATGAGTTTGCTACTGAAGTATTTGTTTTAATAAGATGAATAAAGAGTGTATTGTTTTAGCATAGAATTCTATGGCTGCTAACAAAGCTGAGATACCACAATCTCTGATTTCTGGTACCTCGGGGCCATTACTTGCAGCAGCTGAGTGAAAAGATCTGTGTGAAATGTAGTGTGGCTAGCCAAGCATGAAAGTGAAAAATTGCTGTGACAGCAAATTGCACTTCCTTCAATGTGCTGTGAGAAAAGACAATCTGCTATAGCTAACTAGACCTAGAGGCAGAGGATGTGTAGAAGACAGAAAACAGAGAGGATATTTAGCATTTAAACTAAATTCTATTGATTCTCATACATATAGTGAGTTTTGTTATGCATGGAACAGATTATGAGTGCTTTTCTGGAAAAGTAATCAGCTTGACTAGAGAGTCTGGCCCATTATTAAGGAATTAATTGTGATTGCCTTTACATTGCTGTCAGATAATTCGACAGCTGGCCTAAGGCTGACCTTGTAATTGTTGTTGTTTGTAACCAGATTTGGATTAGCAATTACAAAAAATGTCAGGTTAGAAGGGCAATGAAGTAGCATGAGGGAATGCTGCTTGTGATTACTGCAGTATCACCTTAACTGGCAGCTGTTAATAAATAAGCATCTGTCAGGAATAGCGTGATTTACATTATTCTGTGCTGATTCTGGAGAATGGAGTAAATGATACCAGAAAATCCCTTCCAGCTATAGATCTCTAGTCTTGTTAATGCTGTTAAACTTCAGGAAACTTCATACTTAGTTCAGATGGAGTGACAGCTACACATGACCTTTCCCAGCAATTTAACAATATGCCTACCCTTTTTTTCCCCCCTAGAGAGGGCATGCCTTGCCTGCCTCTGGATGTGCAAATTGCAGTGGTGGCAGGAAGCCCCTTGTGCCCCTATGAACATGTGAGTACCTGTCTTGGACAATGACTGTGCTGCCTTTGTCCATCCATTTCTCACTTCTGTCCCAGACCACTGCACTCACTCTCATCAGAAAAAAGGTAATCTGAGCTCATTCAGAAGTGTGCATTCATGCTCTGTTTTGTGTAGTACACAGATCACAGCATGGGGTTTAGTAACTGTATTGCTTTGTCTCAGTAAAGAGACAGTAAGAACCAAATGCAGTTAAGCTACTTAAATGTTTGTATCACATGTATTTTTAAAGTACAGACCAATATAGAATGTAAGGTCCTGTGAAAGATACATTCCTCACTGAACTATGTGTGCCATGTAGGAAGCACAGGGCCAGGAGTTTATACTTTATTGTAAAGTGCTTAAGAAGTTCACCAGTCGCCCAGAAATCTGAAAGTCGAAAATTAGCTTTTTTTATCTGATGCAGAAACAGAAGAGAGGGGCAGGGGAGGAAATTACTTATGCTGAGTGTACATTAGCAAGAGGGGGATGCAACGAAGCCTTAAGAATGGAATATTTCATACGTTCCAATTATTTGCTTAACACAGCTCTTTGCTAGAGAGACCATGCCTCCAACACAGAGTGTATATATCAGAATTCAGTATTAAAAAGGATCTCATACCTCACCTCCTGAGATATTTATAATGGTCAGTCATCCTGCAGATTTTACAGCTGATAGGAAAAAGAGAACAGTTTATTGCCTTACTGTGTCTTGAAGGTTTTATGTTCCCTCACTCATTAAGCAATGACCTTGTCAGATAAGAGCTGAACAAAGGAGGATAACAGCAGTTCTAGCAGTCCTGCTGTACAGTATTTTAAACAGTAAGCTGTAATATTTAATAAACCAAATACATTGACTTCCAAGTGGCAGGAGAGATAAATAATGGAATAGCTAGAAGTACATCTGGTAGGATAGTTTCTTCTCTTTCTGTCATCCGTAAGGAATGTTCTCAAGACAATAAACTTAGGATTCAACTGGAAAAATGGTAATTGTTTTCCACTCCTGTCATCAGGAAATTGAAGACATAGCAAAGTACTTAACTCCTTTTATCACAACCACAGATGTCTGTAGCATTCCCTGCATCCTTCAGACCCCCAGATTGTTTGCTTTAGTGTTTGCATTCAGGGAATTTAACACTTTAGGATAGGTATATGCACTGTACAGGCAATGATCATGAGTGTAAAAAAATTACAGAATTATTACCTAGGGTTGGATGTAACTGCATGTTACATTGTATGCCCTTTATTTCAAGTTGACCACTCAACAAGATTATAGCTGGCAAAAAATTAGGACCAAGAGGGATGTATTCAAAGTTCAGGAGTAACTTTCCAGCTATAATAGTTCAGATTCTGGCAAATTCCATCAAATATTTAAAGGAAAGACAAACTCCTTCCTGAAGCACACACTGTGGAAACACTGAGGTTCAGTTGCCTAATCAGAAGCATCGGTTGTCTTCTTACACACTAAACAGACTCCAGCTGCTGCCGCAAATGGGCTTAGAACACCTGTAAGTCATTTCAGAATTTCCTTCATTTCATTTCATTTCATTTCATTTCATTTCATTTCATTTCATTTCATTTCATTTATTTCATTTCATTCTATTTCCTTTCCTGTCTTTTCATTTCACTTCATTCCTTGATTTCTCGTTTCATAAAGAAATTTCATTTCATGAAAGGAAATTAAATCATGAGATATCTATGAGCATCCTTTCACTAAGTTTTGTTTTATTCCATTCCATTCCATTCCATTCCATTCCATTCCATTCCATTCCATTCCATTCCATTCTTCTCCTACGAATTTTCTTTCTTTTCAGTTTCATTTAATTTCATTCCATTTCCCTTCCTGTCTTTTCATTACACTTAATTCCTTGATTCTTAATTTCATTTCCTTTCATGAAATTAAAATTCTTAATTTAATTTTCTTTCATGAAATGAAATCTCAAGATTTTAATGAGTATCATTTCATTAAGGTTAGGGTCATTACACTGCACTTCATTCCATTCCATTAAAAAAAAAAAAAAACTTCTAAGAATCTTCCTTTTTTATTCCATTCCATTCCATTCCATTCCATTCCATTCCATTCCATTCCATTCCATTCCATTCCATTTCCTCTCCAGTCTTTTCATTTCACTTCATTCCTTATTTTCTCATCTCATTTCCTTTCATGAAGTGAAGAATTTTCATGAAAAAATACATGAAATTTTGAGATTTTCATAAGTATAATTTCATAAAGCTTTGGGTCGTTTCACTAAGCTTCCATCCATTCCATTGTGTTTAATTTTTTTCATTTCAGAGTTTTCCTTTTTTTCAGTTTCATTTAATTACATTCTATTTCCTTTCCTCTCTTTTTATTTCATTTATTAATTTCTCATTTAATTTCCTTTTAATGAAAATTCTTTATTTGTATGAAAGCAAATGATATATTGAGATTTCCATGAGTATCATTTCATTACATTTCTGTTCATTTCATTGCACTTCAGTTAATTTCTTCCATTTAATTGTTTTCATTTCATCCAATAACTTTCTTTTTTTCCCACTAACCTTTAAACAAGGTTGGGGCTGCAGCTGAGATGCCCGGCCCCATGCATGGCCCTTATCTGAAAAGTGTGGAGGCAGCATTGTTATTATAAAAAGGCAAATCTCTAAGGAAAGACAAGGTAAATAATTATCTTAACAATGAGCTTTGTTTCAAAAAAATACAGTGGTCTAAGAAACAATTTCATATTATGTCATTATGGCATTACAATACTGTAGAGCTGACTGGCATTTAACTGTAATGGATCTGTAACACTAAGATGAATTTATTTGAAGAAATATTAGAAATGCCAGGACAATTAATGTAGTTACAATGGTCTCTGCTCTCTTGCTAAGCCCCATAGTCCTCCCTGCTGACTTTTTCTCCGAAATAAATGTTAGCAATAATAGAGGCTAATATCACCATACAAAGCTGTAAGATCATATATCATCAGAAATGGGAATTCTTTTCCAATGAAAATAGAAAAAGATTTTCACATTCTCAAATGTCTTAGCTTTTGGCATGTGGAGTAAAACCAACTCTTTTTGAAAAGTAAAGCATTATTTTATGGAAAACTTATGCTCCTTCAGAGCCTAAGAGATATAAAAAGATACTTTCTTTAAATCATTGAAACTCTTAAAACAATAATTCAACTCATATGTTTTCTAAACCAAATTTAATTAGTTTTCATAAATATCTCAACAAAAGGAATAAGTCTTTCTAGGAAGCAAACATATGATAGGAGAACCCACAACTTTTTTTCCGTGTCTCTCCACTGTAGATGAGAGCAGTCAATAAGAGTTGAAAAACATTCCAGAGGTAGAAAAATGTGTTGTGACAGAATGAGTGGCACATGGAAATCCTGCAGCCAGTGTCAGTGCTGTTACAGTGCTGTGCCAGTACTGCTCTGTCAGGAGCAGAAGGTAATTACTACATAAAAATAATAAAAAGGTGTCAGATGTGTTCAGATTGTAGATGAATTCTATGGAAAACCTTTGCCTTAAAAAATAGAAAGCAAAGTTTGAAGATCTTGGGAAATAATTTGAAGGTCCTTTAAGCCTCTCTAACTCTGCTTTTCGTGCACGTGAACATATTTACTGTTCCTCCTGTGCAGGACTCCTCAAGAACATGGGCTTTTCCTGTATGTCTCTTAATCACTTCATTTATTAATAAGCCCTGCAGCCCGAAAGAGTCATTGAAGATCATCTTGTCTTATTCTGGTATGGTAGAGACAGCTGGATTTCACTAATCAAGCCCACCCCTTCCAGTAGAAAGATACCCAGCCTGGCTTTTGAAATGACAAATGCCAAGGGATCCACAGGCCAGCCTTCTCCAGTTTCCCTGAAACACTCCAGGTAAACCCAAGGGCTCTGACCCCAAAAAAGAAGGGAGTTTACCTGTGTGGAATGGGTGGGAACTATTCTCTCAATGTCCCTGTTAGTGAAGGGAAGCTCCATTTATTGGGACAGGATTTTTTTAACTTACCTGCAGAAGCCCAGAATGAAATTTACAGAGCTGGATAAGAGTAAACTATTGAAAATTCAAAAAGAATAAAAACTTCTCTTCAAACTTTTCAGTTTTGACAATATTTACTTCAGATCACAGAAGTCACGTCAGAAAACCAAGGATTTTTTCTGTCAGAGAATCTCAAATCACACAGCAGTGCTAAATTAACAGAAAGTAAGAAGAATAATTTCTGTGTCCTTTTCTTCCTCAGTTAATTATAAAAGGCATTTCAGCAATATTACAGAAAGCCCCCTGAGCAAATTATGAATTTGCTAAATTTTAGGCCCAAGGAAGGGGAAAAAGTTTAAGAGACATCTACAGCTAATCCCTCATATTAGAGAGAGTTTGATTGCTGCACCAGTAGGTATCAACTTGCTTCACTAGCACTCTAATTCTATACTGTCAGAAAGGATGGCCAAGACAGTCAAAGTGATTTCAAATTCATACAAATTTTAAGGGAAATTTTAAAAAAATCAGTTGTCTGTATTTTATGGTGTAATGGATTTCTGGAGTACTTTGTGAAACATTTTATCAATGTAAATTCAGACCACACTTTAAAAAGATCTGATAAGTTTGTAACTGTTCTGAAAGCAAGGTTTAAACACTAATAGAAATTAACATCCTCCTGACAATACGAGAACAGTGCTGCTAGCTACACATTAAAGCAAAAAATTTGTTCTCATGTGAACTAAGGCACCACAACTCCAGAGAAGTCAGCAGAGATCTCTGGATCTACTGTGAAAAAGAGGACAGAGCCTGGTTCTGGATCAGTTCATTGCTTTCTGCTGTGCATGTGCAGAAATCACAAAGAGGAGCCTTTAGATGATTTTAATGGAACACTTGATAAAGAGGCAAGTCTGTTCTAAGATGCCATTTACATTTGTAAGGGAAAAGAATAGCAGAAAGAAAATGATCTTATGGAAAGACAAGTGAAGATATATAGAAATCCACATTATCGCTATTAAATAAAAATAATATTTAAACCTATTGAGACATTAAGCTGCATAAATACTGGAGCAGGGTGAAAGGCATTCCACTACCATGAAGGAGTTACAGAGATTTCAGAAAACAATTGCACAGTTGTGAAAGTTCATACCTGAATTTGCTATCTTGATACTGTCCATCACAAATATACAGCAAGTGTTGGGAAGAAAAAAAGGAATCCATTACAAGCATTATTCCTGTTTTTTTTTTTTTTAAAGTTACCTCTGCAGTGACATAATCTGTTAACTTTTAGTATTTGGTACCTTTAAATCAGAATGAGAAGCTAATACAATCCACCAAGAAACTCAGCTGACAACTTTCCAGCAACTCACTACCAAAATTGGGGAAAAAAAAAAAAAAAAGAAGGCAGAGTTAAACTGAAACACTGACAAAACTGAGTTCCCAGTAATATAAAACAAAAAGTGAGCCAAAGTGATATTCCAGATGGACATTATTTGGATTTACAGCAGTGAACTGTGTAAAACTAAAGAAATGGTAATAAAGAATGAAAATCAATCTGACTGTTAAACAGAAGGGATAAGAAACAGTGCCACTGAGAGACGGGTGTGTTAGTCAGCAATGTGAAATGGGATATCTTTGCAATAGATTGGCTCTAGAGCTGACAATCCTGCAACATATCAATTCTTTTGAAAGTAAAACCAGCAATTCCTATTAAATACCAGATAATCTGTAGTGAGTTATGAAAATGACTTGCCCATGCAGTATTACTTTACAACAGGGAACAGAGAAGGGGTGAAATAATTCTCTCCATCCTTTCTTTTCTCTATAGGCTGGCTTTGCAGTACTGGCTCTGGAAGTCTCCTGCTCCAGCAGCAGAGGCTAATGGAGGACCCATGCCTCAGGGAGATGGATGCTGCAGCACCTTTGCACCTAAGCCCTAAGCCCTGAAGCTCAGTGACAGGTTCCAGTGTGCATTCATCAATTTTCACTCTTAAAGGTGCTGAATTAGGGAATAAAGAAGATATCTGGGGTGAGAAAGTTTGAAATGGACTCCCTGCTACCATCACAACTACAAGTCAGGGTCTCAGTGCAGATCAGATAGCCTCCCTCCCACTGGATGAGCAGCACAGCTGGGAAGAGGATTCCAGGCACTGACCCACCATACTCAAGGACATCAAGGTATCTGAATCTTTCTTAAGGCTGGAAGAGTAAATTATAAATGTATTTTATTTCAGTTTGATGTTAGGCTACAGATGACATTGACACTTACAGGCTTCTTCACAGCTCAGTTTCCAGTTTGCTCTCACGTTTATCTGGTATCTTCATCAGAGACCACCTCCATCCCGCACAGCTCCAGTTGAATTCTGCAGTGCACTCACAGACAGCCCTTGGCCATATTAAATATTTAACCTGGGGTGTGGCAGAATCTTTTGCCTGCTAAGGACTGAAAGACTTCTGATCGCCTTTGACAGGGCACAACTTAACACACATTTTTTACATTATCCAATAGTAGCCAGAAAAATAAAACATTGGCAAGCAGCCTGAAATAAAATCACAAGTCACATTGAGGCCTGACTCCTATCTCACCTTGCCTTGTTTCTTTCTGTCTCCCTCAGCATTTCAAAATCTTATTCTTCCTCAAAGCATCCATTTAAGGCTGAGATCAGGGAGTAAAAGCCATAGGCCTGAAATGCTTTATTTTCTCCCATTATCTAGAGATGCACGGTAACAGCTGGAAGGGGTCTTGTCCTTCTGGACACAACCCAGAATCCTGAACTCCAAAATTTGGCTTCTGCTATTTCTGCATCAGCCTCTCTTTGCTGGCCCATTGCTGTTGTTTACTCCTTCTCTTTTAGTTCATTCACCCACTTTTCACTCTTCCTGTGCATCCTGGTTTTTACTCACACCCTCCTCTCCCCAGCTCTCTTCCTACACTGTTGCTCCTTCCTTTCTTCACCTTTGTAAACTCCATGTCTGGCTGCATCAACCTCTAACATCCAACAGCAATACCTTCTAGAAAAGTGTTTTGACCTCTCTCTTCATGCTCATGTGCACACACTCATTATGTGATTCTTATTTATGAAATACATGCTTAATATGGCAGTAGATGCTTAGTTATCTTCCTGCATCAGGTTGAGTGGAGACATCATTTATTCACATAGGAAAGGACTTGTATTGGAGCAGTGGTTGGTTCCCTACTCTGTTGTTGCTTCGTACCATGTTCAGGATCATCCATGAAAGAAAGGACAAATTAGACCAGTTCTGTCCCACGGGTAAAAGCAGCAAAGGGTAATGAAAAAAAAAAAAACAAAAACAAAGCCAAAACAAAACAAAAAAATACCAACCAACCCACCAGCAAAACAAACCATGCAAAAGAAAGCAGACAAGAAAAAGTCCTTCAGACAGAAATCAAGGTTAAAGGTTTAGCAGTCAGAACAGTATCAGAGAGGAGAACTTTATATGACAAATATCACATGATATGTGGGAAAAAACTTGAGGCCAGATGTCACTGAATCTTCAGAAGTCACAGGTGTTTGCTCTCCTAGGGGAAGGAAGTAGATATATTTAAAGCCTTCTGTTTCTATATTGTTTCTTAAGTTATACTTACTGCTTGTGGGGTAAGTAGAAAAGTAATCTGCACCTGTTATATCTAAATCTCTTACCATTTTTGTAGTACACCAGAGGAGAACATCTGACATTTTAAATTAATGAGACAGTTGTGTACTGTCTTTAGCTGTGCCACTGTCAATCACCTCAATTTTGTTTAATACACTGTGCTCACAAAATGTGTGAAATGTTTTCTTGATTGAATGGGAGTGTAATCCTGACCTTTAAAAATGGGTAAAATTTAGATAGCTCATTCTCACTCTTGGCATATTTTACTGCTAAGACATATTTAGCACAGTGTTAAAATTGAAACTCTTATCAGAGCTAACATAGAAGGGAAAGTAAAAGTCAGTAAGAATATCCCTAAATTAAACTGTATCAGTCTTTCCCACAGTTCCTGTGATATGTTCCAAATGGATGGCAGTCAGATGGTAATTATAAATCATTGCTTTCAGTTTTCTGACTTGAGCATGGTCCAGGATAGACAGTGAACACCTCTGAAATAGCTTATACTGTCACCTCAAAGACTTCAGGAAGATGTTAGGTTTGCTGTCATTCTGTAGGACTTATATGGCAAAATCTGAAAAGTGTCTTCTCACATAAGGTTTTTTAGCCCTTTGCAATTTGGGAAGGTGTTGGTCAGCAGCAGAGACTCTGGAATAAACTGTGAACTCAGAAAGATGGTACTATACTGTGTCGTTCTTAAGACATATTTGAATTTTTTTTCAGGAACAGCACTAGAGACTTTTTTAAAAAATGAAAGTTATTGGCATTTGTGGTGGGGAGCTGAGGGCATCCTGCTGAGTGGATTTTAGACAATTTTTTGGATCAAATTCTATCTGTCACTAACAGAAATATATTAATAGTGCTCAAAGGATCATGTATTGCACTCTTGATCTGTGAAAAATATAGACTGGGTAAGTTTCCTACTTTCAGTTTCCTCTTCCACAGCTCACAGGATCTTGTGAAATGTTCCAGCAAATTTGGGCTGGAGTAGTACTAGAACAGCTATAGAAAGTGTTGGATACACAAAAATGAAGCAATGGACAGTAGGGGCTCTTTCAAAAGGAAGCCTGAGAACACATAAATATATTTTAAACAAAAGTTCTGAACCTGGTGAAATTTGTGCAGAGGCTTAACATTTTACTTAGTGACTAACTATTTAAATCAATAAGGCTCTTCACAGCATGTAAAACTTGACACATACACAAGGCTTTTCAGGATGAGGGCCAAATATTTTTTTTTCAGAGTGTGACTTGCTTGGAGACATTCCAGAGGAAAAAAAAACCCATGTGGAGCTCTCTATAAAATTGTTGTCACCATTCTGCTTATTAAATAGACATGAATTCACTCAAACAAAATGAGGACTAGACATTTATATCAAGTACGTGGAAATTTGTGCCTATTCCTAAGTTTAAAAAAAGTGATAATGCTTCTAGATTTGTACATTGGGTTAAATTCTTGTAAATATTCATTTAGAGTTTTATAAGCTTCCCTCTCTTACCTATTTTAGTATCTTACGTATAGTTCCTCTATCAGGCTAAGTTTGCTCTGTGAGCCAGTAAATTGCTGCAAGTTTCAAGCTGACAGCATGGAAAATAATTTCTATTATTTACTTTATTATCTTAGATGTGGCAAAACATAAAACTTCCTATTTTACCTCAACTTAATTCCATGCTGAGACAAGAATTTGTTGTTCAATTTGCAGCTTGTATATTGAAGAGCAATATATTCATTTCAGGAACAGAGTCTAATTTTAGATCCATATTGAAGATGTGATGAAAAGGTGAATGCTGGGACTGTCAGTAGGACTTTACAAGAGCAAGGCCAATATAGTTCTTGAACTATATAATGATTGTGAGATGAAAGAAATTATAGAATAGAGTTTACTGATCTAAGTGGAACCTGTTACATACCTAAAATTATTTACCTCCAGCTGCTATCATGGGCATGACCTCAAACTACTCTAGATAAATGCATAAACATTATAGCTCTTCAAAAAAACAGAAATAGTCATTTGGCCCTCTGGGTGCTGGATTACTGGTAGGTAGCTGCTGCCAGCACTTTAAATAAGAGGTCAGGGGAGACGTGGAACATCTGGCAACAGCAGCTACTTTTTTTAATCAGACAGGCCACAGATCATATTGTACCACAGCTCACAAAATCAGTCACTTTTAGCAAAGCAGGTTTACTTGACCTCAAGGTGTCTTGAGGTCAGATTAAAAAAACTCCAGCAGGATCTTCACAAGCCCCCAAGTGATTGCTTCCCATTGGTTTCTCACTAGGACTGTCTTTGTAGGAATACTTTAAAAACAGTTCAAAACCATGGCATTAGGTGTCTTAAGGCACACTGCTTCAGGCTGCAGACAGCCAGATGCTGCCTTTTGGGTAATTGGTTTTCAACTACAGTTAGGGCAGCTGTCCCGTATCCATACTAAAGTTCTCTAGTCCTCCCAGTCTGGGAATGTAGGGGACCTGGATGGGTTAATAAGGAGAATTGCTACATGAACCAGGCACATTTTAGTGAACAGAATTGCACAGAATGTCTTGGAAGTCTTCTTCTTCTGTGACAATCCCTGTGAGTTTTACAACAGATATAGCACCCCAAATATACAGGGAAAATAATAGTTTCTTCATCAGCTGGGCTGGGCTTGATGCTTCAAAATCATCCTTGAAACAAGGATTCATTCCCTTCTATAGGCATACTTTCCAGAGCAATTTCTGCATTCCTATTTTTAAAAGTTGCACATTTTAAGATATGGGAACACATGGTCTTTGCAAGATAATCTCCATCTCCTTCCCCACTCCATACTGTCACACTGCTCAAAACCAATTTTAATTCATTGCTGCAAAGTCTGTTATAGAAATGTATATAATCTATATGATCACTTGCCTGAGAAAAAATAGGGAATATTGCCAAGAAAGATAATTGCATTTTCAAGGTTTCAGAGTGTTTAGAGGTAGAAGTATTGAATCCAGACCAATGTCCTTGGAAACTATACAGCAAATACAAGGAAAAGCAGAGTAGCACTAGATGGCACTACAGTAATTTTCACTCAAAAAGCAGAGGCCAAGCCCCGGAAATGATGGACTCAGGTCCAGCTCTGAATGGGAAGCTCAGATTTAGTGTCCAATTTTACTTGTGTGCCCTAGGGAGATTCTGAGGAATATGAGGTGTAGCAGTCTTTCCAAGGATTAAAATATAGACCCTTCAGTTGGTTGATAAGTGATATAATACAGATGATGAAGAGTGGAAAGCTACCTGAACGTTTTAATTTCACAAAGTGAGACCACAAGGTGCCTGAAAATCTGTTATGTTCAACTGAATCCAAGGTAAGCATATCCAGATTCAGTTTATCAAAAAGCATCTCGCTCAAAAGCACACCAGAAGTGTTAAGTGTCATTTGGGCAATCAGACAGTTCATTGTCTGTCTGCAGGTACAAACTGCCTGTTTATAATTACAGTGGTTTGTGCTTAAAAGTGAAAACTTGACTTCCTTGACCAAAATCAACTGGATTTTGGGACTAACCTCATAGCTTACATTTCCTGTCACACAAAGTTAAATACAGGCTTTTGCCAATTTCTATTGTTTCCCACAGGCGATAGCTAACATCAAAGCTTAATACATATCTTGTTCTTATAATAGTCAATATAGCTTGTTATCTCTAGCACACTGATTTGAGAGCTTTTAGAATTTGCAGAGGTACAGTCTTTACACAGGAACAACTGAGTGATTCTGTAGCTTACATTATCAAATACATATAGGAGAAAATAGAGCCTGTCAAGAAAATCATACTCATTCTTGTAGGCTGAACCACTTTAGATTCATGTTTGTGGCATTGAAAAAAAACATGGTCTATCTCAGATTTGAATTCTAAAACATTGTAGAACCAGATTTATAAATCTTGAAATTCCTTTAAAAGAAATATCCAATTGCAGAATATTCACTGCAACAGTACAAGTTATTTTTACAATATAATTATTTTTCTATGATGCATTCCTGTGAATTATATTTTGCCTTCTGTTATGCTCCAGGTTCAAATCCTCAAGGGTAATTATTATCTATTTCACTGGAATCAGTGAGAGTAAGATATTTCAAAGATAGGAAACACTGACATTTAAATTTTAAGGCAAGTTCAATATGAATGTTTGAGTTTCTTGAAGAAAAATCTTGTTCTAGTCATACAGCTACATATACTTTAGGGATATTGCCTCCTAAAAGTCCATTTACTTGTCAGTCAAAAACAAAAAAAAAGAAAACCTACTAGTACATTCTTTTAGAACAAGAATAGTCTTTATCTATGGAAATAGCCTGACTGGTGACAATACAATCACTTAGGTAAATAAGCACTGGAACCAGTACTATTTGACCATAAACTGTGCTCTCACCCAGCCACTGTGCAGAGGTTAACTCAATGGGCTTTCATCCCAAAAATGCTGAAGAGGGTTAAAGAGCATAAAAATCTAGCATTGCACCCTTGCTTCAAACTGCCAACATTTAAATAGCATCATTTAGTAATAAATGAGACGCCTCTTGTGCTGAAATGTGCATGGACTGTTTGCCTGTGGTAAAGATGAGAGACATATGATCTCCAAAAACACTTTAAACTGTCTCTTTCACTCATGAGCCACTGCTCTTTGAAACGATTCCTCTGTGGTTCTGAGCACATCCTGAGAAAATGTTTTGGTTGTCCTACTTCTTCTAATGTGTTCTCTAATAAGGGCTCCTTTTAATCTGTGCTTTAAATCTCCTTTAATCTGGTCATGATTTCACACTTTGAGATGTTTCCCTGAGGCTTCCTCTCACCTCAGAAGAGGCTTGAAAACAACCATAACTTGCTGCTTGCTTTCTCAGACATGTTTATGACTCTGTTTCTGAAGTCAATGTTGGTCCTGACAGACATTGCAGACTTCATCCTAGATGCAAGAATGGTCCGTGTAGCTGACAATGAAGCGTGGCACTCCCAGAATTACTTGGTGAAGGTCTGATGAGACATACAGTTAGTTGTTCCCATTTTGCAACCTGGGTGACTTAACCAAAGTCAATCCTAAGAACCCATTTGAAGTCCAAAACAGCATCTGGAAAAGATCCCCAACAATGTGGTATGCCTGCGGGAAACAACAACAGTGCCCCAAAGCTCACTGTTTTCTTTGTCACCCCACCAGAACAGGGTGACACAGCAGTGAAAGAGCAAGGCCAGCTCCAGTGGAGGTATATCACTGCCTAGCTGTGCAGGCTTGGGAAGAGCACTATGCTTGACAGATGTGCTCAGTGCATTGCTAATGACATTGGCAAACCACTCTGGGTCTGTTTGTGTGTGGGTGTGTGAGGCAGGAGATCCAGGAGTTGTCTTACCTGGCTCTATCACCAGGTAACTCGCCTAAACTAAACCTATGCTCTCTTAGTGCCAATGGCAAGGTAGGTAGGCTAATAAATATATTCTGATCTAACCTAGGAGACAAAGATTAAAAAACTACTTTAGAAGGTTATTAGCTACTATTTAATTAGCTGAACATATGATAAAACTTTCCTCTCATCAAAAAATAAGTCAAACAATTGTAAAATATTTTCAAAATATAGCACATGTAAGACACTCTAATTCCCTTCTAGGTTTAATATTCACATCCAAAACTTTCCCGACTTCTTCAATTTGCCTATTGTTCTGAATTTTGTCCCTCTTCATTTCCAACCTAGCCTGTTTCACTCCTCCTCAGACAGCCTGGGCTACCCAGGGATCACTATAGTGCTGCTGGCCTTATTGAGGAGCGTTTAGCTGTCTTTAGAAATCACATTAGTAGCCACTAACACCAACCATTACTGATTATCATCAGATTTTTATGAAAGTAAAATTTCTAAATCCTAAATCCTATATTGCTGATCTTCAGTGCTTTGAAAACACACAACAAGTTCAAAACTTCTTTTGAACTTCAAGTGTGGAAATCTCCAAGTGGAGTGAAGCCACTAATCAGAATGTCTCCCTAACTACCTTATGGTAGGCATTGCCTCAGAAGAATACAGCCTGCACAGATATTCTTGGGGACTGTCCGTCCAGCTGCTTTGATTTATACTCAAATTGTGCTGACAATCAAGTGACTTGGAGAACAAAGAGATTTTTAAAAGCAATTTTGTAGGTTGTTTGGTAAAAAACCTTGGTCAGTGCAACACAGCCCTGTTGATGCTGGTGTCAGGTGTCACATGCAATTTTGCTTCACCTCTCTCTAACTAATGGCGATTTCTGCAGATTAAAATTGCTCTTATAAGTGCTGAAAAGCAGTCTTCTATGTTGAATCATGGAAGGTATGGTCTGCCAAACCTGCAGTACAGTGGACAGTCAGAGGGACGAAGCACTGAAAATACAAGCCTGGCATGCATCTGGGTAGTATAATTAGGCTTCAACCCAACCTCTTCCTACTGTTGATGTCGCCTGAAAAATTGTGCAAATGCATTGCTGCTGAAGAAAGAAAGGAAAACTAAACAAGTGCAGAGAACAGAACCACCAGCTCACATTAGTATTCTGCCCTGGTGAAATAAACCAGATCCTTCAGACTAAACAGGCACAAACGAAGATCTCCTCAGGAATAGAGCTGCTTGAATAGGAATGGCTCTAATCTCAGCAGTTCCACAAATCCCCTTTGAGAAAAGGAATTTTGGGACTCTTAAAATTTTTAATTGTTCCTCATTTTCCATGGAACAGCACTATGCCTCAAGCACTCTAATAACATTCCGAGCTTGCTGTGCTGTAACAATCTGTAAAAACTCATCCAGTCAGATGATTTGGAGTTTAATATCAAATTGCTTTGGAGAACATTCATGGTTGGAAGTGCATAATAATATGTTTTATTATTGCTGTTAAAAAAAAAAAAAAAAGAAAAGCTAGAAGAGAAGTGGCTTGCTTTCATCCATTGGGAAGCTCTGCTTTGTTATTATATTCTATGCAGTGATAATTGATGATTCCACAACCAGCACTAAAAAAATGTTCCCTGGCTAAAATTTTCAAAAGTAACTAATGATTTGAGGTTTCTCTGCTTTTATGTATTCAGTTTGAAATACCTTGAAGATGGACCTAGTTTTCAGAAAATGCTAAGCACTAATTTTCTGCAAATGGTCGAGCTCCCTCTCAAAGCCTTTAGACCCTGTCATTTTAAGACCATGGTAGATACTGTTTACTTGTGACAAAAGTATGCCAATTCATGAATTAGTAACAGAGCACCAGATTAGATCACAAATAAATCCATTTCAAAGGAAAATATTTTAAAATTATACCTTCCTTGCACCGGGAAGAACAGACTTCTCAACTCTGGAGATGATTGGAAGTTACTTAATGAACAAACAAGCAAAAGATGGTAGGCTAGGGACCGGTTCTAGCAGTTGCTTTGTATTACTCAGTAAAAGAAAGATGAACAATGCATACTACAGTCTTGGGTGGTGCTTGGACATGTCAGAGTACTTTTCAATGTCACTGCATGTGTTGTGCCTGCCTGAAGCTGTCCTGGAGCCTAGCTGTCCTTTTCCTCACAGGAGGAGTCACTATTAACACCTATGCAAAGTGGGGAACCTGCAAACAAATCAGAAAGTTTATGTTTCAGCCTTGATGTCAATGCTTATTCAAAGTACAGAACAATGGAGAAAGGAGCATCATAGATGTTCTTATTTCATCCACCCAAATGACTCAGCTTCCAAAAAAATCAGAAAGGCTTCTAGGTCTTTTCCCCAGCTCAGCTGCAGTGGAAGAGGCAGAGGAAAGCAAAGGACTGGAAAGCAAGTAACCAGCCCCTTCTGAGCTCTTCCTCCATCAAAGTGATTACACTGGGGTATCCTGATTTCATGCCTCTCTATTTCTAGTCATGTTCAGTTATCCCAGATTAAAAATACTTGGATCTATATTGTCCAGCTCGGTCCAGTCACTTTACCAGCCTTGCCTTTTCTTTGAAGGGCAGTCCCTGGCAAGGGACTGCCCTTCAAAGAAAGGGCAGGTATGCTGGATGTTCAGGTCAACATTTCAAAAATATATTTTTCTTTTGATACCTGAAGTTCTTGCATTTTTAAGTGCAACTTTGCCTTCTATTTATTAGGTAAGATAGAACTTTTGGTTCTGCAAAATGAATGTAAGTCTGCTTGTGAACAAACAGGTCACCATGCTGTGACTGATTTTACATGCAAGCAAAACTGCCAGAGGTCAGTGAGGGCAAAGCAGGGCAGCACTTGGTAGGTGAAGGTGCCCAGCAGGAGCTGGTTAGCCTGCTGATGAGGGTTCCTCTATTCTTAATCCTGAAGCTGTGCCATGTTGGGATTATTTTTGTTAGATTAGACACCAGACAAGACCCTGCATTTGATCTACCTTTCCCAGGATTGTCCACTTTTGCTTTGCAGAGGTCTCTGTCCCTATTGCAAGTCCTTCTTGCTAAATCTTGTTGTTTATCTAGTACATGCTCATCAGCCTTTTGCTTCAAGGTATCCTTTGCTGACAGGATTATACACAGACACCAAGATTTCCTCAGCAGGATAATGAAAGTGCTTATTGTTTTACTCCTGCTCTCTTTCCTTGCTATTATATTAGGTTTTCCATCACTAATTATTCTTCTCTGCCAGGCTGCCATTTATCTCGCTCTGAATGGAAAAAGACTTGGAAGTAAGAAGGCAGCAATGAGTGTTCACACTTCTAATGACTTCTCTGATTCCTATGGGCAATCCTCTGGCTGTTTGCCATCATGGCCTAGAAAAAGCACCCTAGCACAGGAAATTCCTACCATTGTAGCTGCACCTCAGTTCCACAGACGCACAGATTTCTGGGCACAGATGCTGGGTCTGCACAGAAGGCTGCTTGCCACATCAACCAGAAATGAAAAGTGCTCTTTTGCCTTGCTGAGCTCCAATTCAGTTTTACAACCCCTGACACTGAGGTCTGGTAGATGGCTGATGCTGTTAGGAGTGAGGGGAGAACATGAACGTTGACTAACTTCATCAAACTTATCAAGTTCCATCGCAAATGAAAAACTTTTATTTAAGTTTTATGCCTGCATTTGCTTTCTCAGAATTGCTCTAGGCTGAAGAGAGGATAAACTCTGGACAAGGGAGTGGGAGAGAGTGGGTCCAGAGCTGCAGAGGTTGCCAGGGTCAGACAATTTGCAACACAGAAGCAGGATCAGCCAGGGACACAAGGGCAGCAATGATCCAGCAGATATGGGCTAAGGAACCATGGTTAATGTGGCAGCTCGGGGCTGGTGGAGCAACCACGGTGGCCCATAGCACAGAAAGTGGGCAGTGTCACCCAGGAGTAGCAGACTGAGGGCACTGTGCACAGCATGCCCTGCAGTGCTGCACAGTTGGCAGCACACACCCCAGGCTGTCGGCATGCCTGGGAAATAAACACTGAAAGATGAAAGCAAGCCAACGTGGGAGGTAGCAGCTGGTTCAGTTTCCAGCCTCTGATCACCTTCTTCCAAGTGGTGTTTCCTCACAGCATCCCCTTGTCCTCCTACAATGCACAGATCATTGCCCTCCACCAGGAAAATTAATTGCCTTACAAAAGAAGGGGTTGCCCAGAAATTTCCCCAGGGAATTGCTTTTCATTCAAGGGTGTGTGTACACCCTGAGAAAGGAGGTGATCTCATTTCTTCCAATAGGCTCATTGCAGCCTCATAGTTTTGAGCACCCACAACAGTCCATGGCTTTCTCATATCCTTCCCAGTCTTACTGACAGAGCTCTTCAGATGCCCAACACATTAGTACAGAAAAGCCACAGTAAGTTCCATCATGCTTTGAGGGCTCAGAGCTGGTCCCTTACATCAGTGCTTCATCACAAAATCAAAGTATGGCTTACAGCTGTGTGGGTCAGGTTGGTGAAGCCCAGGCATGATAACCACCAGCTGCAAAAGTTTCTATCCTGCTGAGCTCTGCCCACAGCCTAGTTCTGCTGGTATTAGGAATTTTTCTTCTTGTTTATAGCACATAGCAGCCTATTTCCTTTCTTTTCCTCCATCCTATCATCAGATCTTCAAAATGAAACAAAGCAGTTGATTATTTCCCTCCAGCCAGTTATAACTTCTTTGCCCTAGTAGCAGGCCAGAATTTTCAGGTAGGTGTTTTCATTAGATGAAAACTGTTGGCTGAACCTTAATCCTGACAAAAATGATAACATCAAGAGGACCTACTCTACAAATATAAAGACATGTAGCAAATCTGAGGATTTATGTTATTAAAACTTTATACTTCTGATAAGTTTTAGGTATCTAGCAAAAAATTTTTACTGCATACTGGAAATGAAAATGTTATCATTTGCTACAGAATTAATTAAAAAGTGAAACAGCCTATAAATTGAAATTAAAACTGACTTATGGAATTTTTATACAAGTGGAGTCAGTGTTGGATAACTGCAGAAAAGACTGTTGTGGTTTAACCCCTGGCTTCATCCTCTGTATCTTCCCTTCAGGTATTCATACACATCAATAAGATCCTCTTCTAAGCCTTCTCTTCTCCAGCCAGAACAGCCCCATCTCCTCCAGCCCCTCTTCACAGGAGAGGTGCTCCAATCCCCTAATACCTTAGCAACCCTCTGTTGAACTCTCTCCTGTAGCTTTGTATCTCCCTTTTACTGGGGAGCTTAGCAGGTTCAGCCTCACCAGTGCTGAGGAGAGGAGCAGAATCAACTCCCTCAACCTGCTGGCAACATGCAGCCCTGGATACTGTTATCCTTCTCTGCATCAAGGGTGTGTTGCTGGCTCGTGTTCAACTTGGTGTGGGTCAGGACCCTCAGGTCCTTCCCACAAAGCTGCTGGGACAGCCCCCTGCATGTACAGGCACCTAGGGCTGCTGCTCCCCAGGTACAGGACTTTGCATTTCCCTATGTTGAACTGTTAAGCAGATCCTGGCTATGCTGGCTCTGTATTTATTTTGCCTGTTGTTGTTACCTGTTAACACATTCTTTCTTGCACTGTTTATGCAGGACTGCCAAATGGCAAATTAGCTGCATTTGTGCGGGGTGCACATGAATCCTTCATGAGTGCTACCCTGTTCTAGAACTGTAAATTCACACATTGGCCTCGTCAGTGTCATTTTGAATGCAATTAACATCAATTATGTATGTTTCATTATATTTTTCATCCTTTTCCAAGATGCAGAATTGTTTATACAGTATTTCACCTTTGGGGGTTTTGCTGGTGATGTATACGCTAGGCTGTGTTTTGTATGCTGAAGTATTTTAAGCTGTCTCTTCAAGTTAATCCAGGGTGGTTAGCTCAGATTCTGCTCACAGGGCAAGTGCTGCACCTTCCCCTGGAGCACTTGGTGGTTTCCACTGAATTTGTTTTAGTTTGTTGAGATTTTCCTTGCATTTTGGGACCCCAAACAGGATACACTATTCCACAAGTAGCTGAGCAGAAATAAATAATCACTTTCTTTGGCCTACTGGCTATGCTTCCAGTGGTGTGACCTGGGATGCTCTTGGCCGCCTTCGCTGCCAGGACACATTGCTGTCCAACATGCTGTCCAACAAGACCCCACATCCTTTTCTGCAAAGCTGCTCCACAGCCCATCAGTCCCCGCCTGGTACTGTTGCAGAGGCCTGTTCCTTCCCAAGTGCAGGACTTGTCAAATTTCCTTGTATTCGTCCTTGCTGAGTTTTACAAACTTCCTGTCAGGTCATTCCCCCAACCGGTCTAGATCCATTTAAATGGCAGCTCTGTCCTTCAGTACTCACTGTTCCTGCTTTAGCACTGCCTGCAAGCTTGTTGAGCGCACACTCTGTCTCCTGCTCAAAAGTCTCTGAGAAAGATGCCAAGAGAACGGGCTCCTGCCATTCTCTGCTTGCTGCTGCCTTCCAGCAGTGTAAACCCATGGACCCTTCCCTCTGAGCCCGACATCTATGCATCTTTTCTCATCTAAGTGTCCACCCTCTGCACTGTAGTGTCCCAGTGAATCTGCCAGATACAGGAAGATGCGATGTGCTCTGTTACTTGGAATAGCAGCCGTCTTTTTGCGCTTCTGCAGCAGAGAGCGATTCCTTTGCCCGACGTGATCGCATGTTACTTTACCTGCACTTAGGCCAAGCCATGGATTTGCTCTCCATTATACGGAGGAGGAGAGAGGAAACTGCTTTGAACGGAGTATTACTCCCAACAATACCGACGTGTCTCCAAGGGTCTCCACGCGTAAGCTTTTTCTGCTCCCTGCGGCGTGCAAGGAGCCGCCTGACGCCTGCAGGCGCAGTGCCGGGGCGGTACCTGCCTGCGCAGCATCCGGCCTCCTCGGCAGCGATACTGTGAGAAGCCAGCTTCCCACTGCCGTTCCCGTTCCGCCTCTGACGCCGGCTGTCGCGGAGAATTCCGGCTCCCGGAGGGGCGGGGCGTGGGCTCCGCTCGGCCGCCCCTTCCCCACCGCCCGCCCCTGCACGTGACTCCGCCCGGACCCAAGATGGCCGCCGGCCGGCTAGCCCATTCCCGACGCGGGCATCGCGCCCAACTCCAAGATGGTGGTCACTGGAGGCCACCGGTGACAGCCTAGCGGGTCAGTGCGAGCGCCGTGGCCCGGTTAGCTGGGCGACGCCCCGCCCCCGCCAGCCCGCCGCTCCCATTGGCGCCGCGGGGCGCCAGGCCGGCTCTCATTGGTCGGCGAGGTGTCGCTCCCGGTGTCTCCGCTCCGGTGCCCGGGGAACTGTTTTACATTGGGCGGAGGGAGGGAGGGAGGGGGCTCGGTCCGGTCGCTCCGGTAGCGGCACCTGCGGCGGGCCCGGGCCGGGGATGCTGCGGGCGCTGCCCCCGCCGGGACGGCGCTGAGGCGCCGCTGCCCCCGCCGGGACGGCGCAGCGGTAGGTGCTGCCTCCGTTCGGGGCGCGGGCGCGGCGGGCGGGCGGGACCTGCCTGCGCCGCTCACCCCCCTCCGGCCACGGGCGGCCGCGGCCCCGCTGCCGCCCGCCGAGGCCGCGGCTCCGTGCGGGAGGGAGGTGGGAGCTGCCGCCCTGTCCCGGCCCGAGGGAGCCGGGGGAGGGGATGGCGAGGGCTCTGTTGTACCCGCGGCCGGGAGAAGGGCTGGGGCGGGGGAGGCGGGGAGCGGTGTGGGGGGGCGGTTCCGTTCTGTCCCGGCCGCCCCACTGAGTGTTCGCAGCGGAGCCCCGGGTGCGGAGGCTCGGACTCGAACCTGTCCCCGGCCGGACGGGGGTGCCCGGTGTTGGCACCTGGGGTGATCGTGGGGCTGGTGCAGGAGCAGCGGGGTGGTCGGCGGTCTCCTGTGTCCGACTTTGCACGCACGGTTTGTCCGTATGGAAATCACCCGTCAGAATGACCACTAAGGTGCCCTCCGGGCGTCCAGTCTCCTTTTAACCCCTTCTGCGGAGGGGCGTGCGTTAAGCATCAGGCCGTCTTCCCTCGTGAGCGCTCATAAAAGTTTGCAAGTGGTCTTTATAAGCATCTGACTCGAAGTTGTGAATGATTTCTTGGAATTGTAGGAGCAGTAAATCGAGTTATTTTTGCTCTTGTTAACTTTGTACTTCAATACTTGCACTGAATCCCAGTAGCTTAATCCTATGGAATACGTTTCTGTCTCTGAATATTTGTTTCATCTGGTGATGTGGTCTTATGAACTCAGCATGTGCGTCTGTTTCCATTCTCTGAATACTTATGGAATGCTCCCCTCTTTTATTTTTCCTCCTCTCTTGTAAAGCTTGTTGAAATTTTCTGCACTGTTTCTGATTGTAAGTGATAAATTTTATGCTGTTCATCATATGGCACCATATCCCATTCTGTGAGCTGTGATCCCTGGCCAAACCACACAAACCAAAGATGCTTTTTCACTGGAGCTAATTCCAGTATTATTTGGGAATGTTACGTCCATAGAAATCTTGAAGTGTGATCCATTCACCTCAAGACCTTGCGTCATGCAAATTTGTTCCATTAGAGGCTTCCTGCTGAAGATCTCATGCAGCTCTCAGCCTGAGCATAACCCCTGTTACCTTGAATATCCTCAGCTGATGAGTTTGCTGCAGTGAGACATTTGAAAGGAGGCAAGTTTCCAAGTTAGCAACCTCCTACTTCATTCAGTTGTCAGTCTGGAAACCAAGATACTCAAATGGACCTCATATCAAAGTGATCGCCTTAGCAATAGAGTTTCTGTCAGAATAGATTAAATTCTTTACATTTTCGTATATGACTAAATATGGCAGAGTGAATTAGCTATGCTTGTGTGACTTATTTGTCAGTCCAAAGCAAACTACAGAAAGAGAGAAAACAAACCAATTTTGTGACCTGGTGGACTGAGCAGATGAAATCTGTTCTGATTTTCCAGTTTGTCTAAATGTCCTGCCTCTATTCTGGTTTTCAGGATTGCATTATCAATACAAATCAGGTGGTGAATTCAGACAGTTGGGTAGCAGTAGCTTGACATGGCTTCATGTGTGTGAGAGCATTGGAAAAATGGCTTGGTTAGTCCTTGTAGGAATATCTAGAATTTCTCTTCTGTTGCTCTTTTAATGATGGCAGGTACATCTAAAAAAGAATGAGCAAATGCAAGGGACTAGAAATCAACTGTGTTCAAGCAGAAAGGGATTTTTAAGTCTTCTTTGAAACATGTGAAACCCGTCACTCTGCAGCAAGGTTCTAGAGAGATGACTAACTATTCTTCAAATTAGATGTTTCCATGATGGACTTATAACCCAAGATGGTATAATATGCATTTTTGGGGCTCATTCATTATGTTTAGAGATAGATTTTAGTCTAATCAAACAATAGTGATGGCTTTTGTTAATAGTTGCAAAGCACCTCATCCTGTGTTAGCATCCTGCAAAATAGCTCAATTTTTGATAGATACTTCATGAATTCAGGTCACTCCATGTAACTTCCATACAGCAATTTTATCTATTCTTAAAATTTAGTTAAAGTGGTGATATTTTATTTATTGCTGCAAATAGTGAAAACAAATGTAAAATTTAAACAGGATATCTTTTTGTTTACTAAATCGCACATTCCTGATTTTGTAGATGAAAGAACTTTTGATGTAAAGGTTCCATCATAAACTCCTAAAATACTGATTTTTATTCCAAAGTATTGGAGTAGGTTGGCTAGTTAAGTAATTATTGAATAACTGTCTACTTTAGGTTGATTTCCTTGCCTTTTTTCCCCAAGAGCTGTGCTTCCTAGTTTCACCCTTAGGGGGAAATTAACACTTTACCTTGTGGTATTTGTGCCTAGAGGCTTCTGGGAGGTAAGGGGTTTGGTTGTGTTGAGCAACATGCAGTGCCTCCCCTCCATCTGATCATGGCCTGCATTGTACTGACAAGCTCTCTGTCTTCCAAAGATATCCACCTAGTTAAAAAAAAACACATTTTGATTCATGGGGTTTGAGGTGTGAAGGATGATCACCTTTTCTGATATGCTGACCTATGCATTAGTTTGAAACAAGCATGCAATTGCTCCATTAAATAAGAAGTGCTCTGAACTGATATGTATTTGTGTGGTTTGGTTATTGGACAGCTTATTTTAATCTTTGAGCTATATCTAGTTAAAATGTTATATTTAAATTTTAGTAAATGTATGCTATACCTTCTGGAGCCCTTATACTTTGTCAGCTTGATAAATTAACTTTGACACACTGCATATTTTTCACCAGCTAGCGTAGCTGTTAGTTAAGTTAAATTAAGGAGAGGAGCCCACGTGCTCTCTCCATACATACAGCTGGACATTTCTCTTAAATTTTTCAACAAAAATGAAATTTTGATTGGCTCTTAAAGCTTCATGAATACACTAATTGGTGAATCATCTGATGTGCAGTTTAGTTTCAGGAAATATGAAATGGCTCACTGACTTCATAGTTACAAGATTATGCAGACCTTCTGAAAATCTCAGTACGAAAATGTGTGCAGTGGTGGTGGTTGATATTTTTGGCTGTGAGAGAGGGTGGCTAAAACTCAATGCAGTTATGCATAGTCTGCACTAGTTATATGGTAGGCACTCACTTGAAGAATTATCTGGAAGGAAGAAGGAATAATTTTACAGGTTTATCTGCTCTCAGGACCTTATCCAGATTTTGCTGAAGAAGTTTGCAGTGAGGAACCTCTTCGAGCTCTGTAACAGGTCCTGAACATAGTTGCTTTTCACCTTGTGTTTTTATAGTGCCATGGTTGTTGAATTCTTCAGCCTTAATGTTGGACAGCTGCAAAACATTTAAAGCCTATCTATGAAAGATTGGGATAAGAAGGAGGGGGAGATGGAGGCTGGCCCAGATAAGTAATACTTCTTGAGGACTCAAGTATTTTCTTTACGTAGCCATATATGGTGTGTTCAGGGCTAGCTAAAGACTACTTGATTATGTATTATCAACTTAAGTATTTAAACCAATACTCCTTTCTTGTGAAAGTTTGAATCTTTACAGTAGTTAAAGACTCAAAGAGGTCAGGAATTTGGTTTTCTTTTTGTTGCAGCAGAATAATAGCAATTTCAGTGCAGTACATAACTACTCTGTGTAAACTCAGTTTTTACAACAAATATTTTCACTACTGTTGTAGGTGTATGAAGCATTCCTTAAGATGCTATTGTATTGGAATACCTATAGTGAGCACCAGTTTGTTAGAGGCAGAAACTTTTACAGTGTTTGTAAGTGCTTCAGTGATTTCAGACTGGAGCACATGTACAGAGGTGAAATTTGAGATATTGCTTAAAAATTGAAGTGGAATGGGAGCAATCAAAAATAATTTTTCTGCAATACTAAATCTGATATATTTTTGTTCCTCCTCAGCAGAATGAATTTTAATAGTAATTCAACAGTCGGCCTGGCTCCCAAATGAAATAACTTGGTCCTCATTGCTCAGGACTCAAATGTCAATAATAGGATTAAGAATTGTAATTCTGGGATAAAAAGTGTCTGGTGCTTACTACCTAATATTCCCATTAGACTAGTAGAGACTCAAGGACTGCAGTTGAATGAATTAGGATTGATCAAGGCTCTGATAAAAACTGATCAAGATAATCTCTTAGACTTTTGGCCTCTTGTAACAAAAATTTAGCTTGTAGTGGTGCTTATACCAGTTTGACTTAATTTTCTTCATGGAACTTGCCTAGCTAAGGATGAATCTGTTTAATGGAGTAGACCCTGTTTCTTGAAAAGAACTTGAACAGGAAACATCTACCTCCAAGATATGTTTAACTTCTGATACTTAGGATTTCATCTGCTTAGGTACATGTGGTTTTATATCAAACTACATACTTTGCCTCTGTACCTTGGGTTTTTGGTTTTGCAGCAAGATGTGTGCAGCACTTTTTGATTTACTGACAAATTTACTTGTGGAAAAAGTACCTATTACTAAACTTTGGTGTGGGGGAGCTTTTATATTTGGGATCTGTGAAGGAGATACTTTAATCATTCCACTAGTGCACTAACTCATCAATTTTATCAATTTTTTTTTTTTAATATAAAATTTGCTCAATAATTAAACTTTCTATTGAGTTGTGTCTTGCAGTGTTTTTTGACTTGGTAGGTATGATTTCTCATTTGTGGTCTTAACTCGTAGCTTGGAAGAGGAAGGTAACAATGTGTTTTTAAGCTGTCAAAGAGTTGTGGTGGCAAAATCATTAATGGTTAAGATTGAGAGGTCTGGCTAAGGGGTTATCTTTACTCGAAGAACATTCCTTTCAACCAAAAGCTAGCAGTCAGATTGTTTCCAGCTTTGCATCTCAGATAGGATAATACCAGGCCATTCCTGTAGGCTCCACCATGAGCCATCTTCATATTATCATGTTATTTACTGCTGGAGTCCTCATTAGAATTGTACCTGTTTAGCAACAAATTTACGGAGTCCATCCCTCCCAGGGTAGGGTTCCTGGCTTTGTTAATGTTGATAGGATTGCTTTTTCCTTGCCTTTTTCTGAAACAATGTATGGTTTGGGTCTCAGCAATGGCTTGGCAGAGAACCAGGAAAAATGCTCTCAATGTTCTCTCACTGTGATCATAGTTAATAAAGCTTCTGTTTGACCTGTCTTAAACTGCACTTCTGTTATTACCCACTTGAAGTTCCCAGATTCTCTGACACAGTTTCTCCATTTTTATTCAACCAGTTCTTTTAATCCACACTGTTCTTTTCTCTGGGTTAGTTGGTAGTGGGTTAAGGGAGACCAACTCTGGGGTGTGTGACAGGGTGTGGGGGTACAGAGGGGTGATGGTGTTATGTTTTCCCTTCAGACTGCAGTGACTTGTTCTCTCTTAAGTCTGTCTCATACAGGCACACTTTTAATGTAAGAAAAGTCTCTTGAATCCAGTGAGTGAAGTTTCTGCTGCCAGTAGCTCACTGGGTATTTTGGCAGGTTTCTTCCAGCTGTTTAACTCATTTGGACATTTGATATGATCTAAAACTTTGGCAACAAACCTGATCTTTGATTTTTGCTTTAATTTTATTGTTCATAGTACATTGAGACCTTAATGCAGATTTTCACAGTGATGGTAGATTGGAATATGTCAGATTTAAAGTTTCAGTCTCAAACCAGCTTTATCTTCAGAAATGTGTGTGGTTTATCCACCAAATAGATTCCTCATACTTATTTTTCTTAAGATCTGGTAAACTTATTTATGGAAGCAAGAACTTTGACAGCAGGAGCTCTGGTTCTTACAGACGTAAAACAGATTGTGTCATAATTTAGATTTAAATTATAAGATTAAAAGTATTAATTGTATATCTTGGAGAATACACAATACTACTTCTGGGTTTAAAAATGCCGAACTGCAGAGTGCTGACTCTGGGAGAGGATATGACAACTGTGTTAAAGAATAGTTCACCTGTTCTTGTATTCTCTGTTGAGCAGCATGTATTGGCCAGCCAGGTTTTTTATTAGGTGTACCCTGTGATGGTCAGGGCTATTCTTATGTTGCATCCTGTTGCTGTATTTCAGGAGTGTGTCGTCTGCCTGTTAGTATTTGCTGACATGATTAGCATATAGCCTGGTTTGGCAATTAACAAATTCTGTCCCATCTGGGTTATGACATTGTAATTGACGGTTTCTTTCTATAACTTAGTTCTCTTTAGTTGAGAAGGTTTGAATTTTTTTTTTTTCCAGAAAATCTGGCTTTATACTTGACACTTAGCATAATGTGCACTGGTAAAGTTGTAGAAATACTGATTTTTTTTTTTTTTAACCCCTATTCACTTAATCTGTTTGAGAAAGAAAATCCATTTCTTGTTCTTAATGAGAAAGATAACTTAGCAATTAGTCTTCCAGTATGACAATACCAAATTAAATGCTTTTAGGTATTCAGTGGTTCTTTCATCTCAGTTAAATTATTTCCAAGTTCACTTAATCTACACAGTAGTCTACATTAAAGAGGTATTTTTATTGAATTGTATTCTAGCAAAATTTATTTTAATACACAGACTTTCAGATTGATCTGATGATCTCCTGTTTCCCTTTACTGGAACTAAAAAGATAAAACCTGAGAATCAGTCAGGAGTTTTAATTTTTATAATACTCAAATACTTGTGCTGTGAGAAGCTGTTTTGCCTCGAGAGTTTGTGTTGCCCAGTATCAGTTCTCATCTGCAGATGATATGGTTTTGTTTTCTCAAATTCCTTGGGGTCTGAAACATTTGTTAGAGGACTTAGCATAGGACCTAGGGTTTAGGGGACCGACGACCACTGTGTTGAAAAAAAATTCTATTTTGATATTTGTCCAACAGTTGTGAACAAAATAAACAAGTTTTGGTGCCTTAAGGTCCAGACCCAGACCAGTAGAGCAACTGGTGTCTGAAACAGTAGTAGGCATCTTGTATCTTAGATCAAGGTTTGGACTTAGATTCAGTATGGCACTAGTTTTGGAAAAAAAAATTGTGTTCTGTAGTTCCGAATAATTCAAGAAAAACTGACTTTTTGTTGATTGAACTTATACTTGCTTTCAGGCCAGAACCTGATTTCTTAAGCAGCTTGAAAGTTTGAAACGTCCTTGCTTTGAGTGTTTTTTGGTTTGTCCCTTCCCCACTTTTTATGATCACTGTTGTATTTTTTGGTGACTGATGTTTAGCTTTTTTCACAACTAGTTTTGATCAGAATTTTAAGAATGCAAAAAATTAGCAATGTACCATTGCTTATCTCTTTGACAGTACCTATATTTAAGTACATATGGAAATCATTGTTGCTAGTGTGCTCTATAGGAACTTTACAGTCCTTTTCAGCAATAGCTTATGCAGGTAGAAAATATTCTCCTGGAGTGTCATAGATGACAATAGATAGTAGTAACTGCAAATCTTCACCTTATTTTGGAAATGGTTTTTAAGACAGAAATTATTTGGGTTTTAGTCCTGGAAGTTCTTCCTTATAGTCTCAAAAATTATCACATTATGATTTTTTTTCTGTTATGCAAATAATTCAGTAGAAGCAAAAACTGCAGAATGTCTACATAGCCCATGAATTCTATATTTTTTTAAGCATTAGTCAAATATGAAATGTTCATCAATTTTGCACCATGATGAGCCAATTGTCTCAATGCTAATAAAGTTAATGTGGCATACTAATAGTATATCTGTGCATGGTTGAGGAATGTGTAATCCTTCTACTTACTTGAAAGCCTGTAATAAGTGAAAAGAATCTTGATTTGACAGTTTCATTGACAGTGGCATGTGTAATTTCACACAAGTTTCCTAATGAGACACCTGCAGTGGTGTTTTCTGTTTTCCTGAGAAATACAGGGACACCACGATTTTTTGTTTTACTTTGTTCATAATTGCAGAGAGCAGTAAGTAAAACAAAGCTGAAGACTGTAGAGAGAAGAGAATAATGTTATGTAAGGAGATAAAATGCCATACATTTACAGTTTATGATTTGTTCTTTACTATGAAATTTCATAAAGTTGTATTTCTCCTTCTTAATAATAATGCTTTTTTTTGACAGAAGATGAGCAAAGCAGAAGCTTTACCCTTTTTGTTATGCAGTACAAATCTAGAAGGAGAATATTCAGGCTCCATTCTCAGTTTTCCCCTATAAACTCACCACTTGTATCTCATTTTCTGGGTTCTCACAAGTGCTGGGCTTGGTTTCTTCTTTTACGCATAGACTTGCTTTTCTTCGTCCTATTAAGTTATAGCTGGAATGCCAGAAAATCTACTTTGCAATTTAATTTTGGCTGACTTCAAGAGGGTCAGTAATTACAGTTACTGTTTCCAGCAAGTTGAGTTTTTCCAGAAGTCTTTTTTTGAAGAATGTGACTGTGGATTAATTGAACATAAAAATGAGTCAAAAACTTTCTTCTGCCAAGGGCAAATATAGGAGTAGGTGCTAGTAAGGTTTTCAAAACTCTGTTACCTAGGTAATTTGTAGATGTAGTGCGAGCTGTTGCCCAAAGAAGTCTAAAACTGATTTAATTTGGTGACAAAGCTACTGGAGTACAGTTCACCTGTAAAATAGACAGCAATTCTCTGCAAGTGTTTTAGTTTTCACTCTTACAAGCAAATTGATGTTGAGATATTTTTAAAGCCTACTGCCACCAGGCTTCCTGTCAACAGTAAGGTCGTCATCTCTAAAGCATGGTACCCTGTCTTTTTTCAAGTTATTCTGAATTCAGAGAGAACAGTAAGTTAGCAGTTGTTGATTTAAGAATATGCTGACATCATGGATGACATACTTAACAGAACTTCTTCTCTTCTGCCTTGCTTGTTTATGTGCCTTCCTCCAGTCTGGAGGGGCTGAAGAGGCAGCAGTGGTGCTCTGAGGCAGCAGGATGACGTACTAGAGTCATTCAACAGCGTGTGAGAGTACTCAGCTGTTGCCTCTCTTCTGAAGGATGTTTAGTTCTGTGGTTTTATTAATCACTGTAAGTTTTCCTTATACCCAGGATGCACTTTTCTTTTAAAAAAACATCATAGTATTGCAATAAGGAATGATCCAAAGGGAAGCATTTTGCAAACATAGAGGAGTTTGTTGTTAGCATGGGAAAATAGTCTTGGTCTTTGCTGTTGGAAACCCTTGTGATTTGTATATAGGAATTTTGGTGTTAGAGATACATCTACGTATGAAAATTTTCTGGTCTTTTATTTGGGAAAGTGATGAAAACCAAATCTGGAAAAGAATGTCAATGTACAGAGGTAACTCTCTATTACAAAATCTCACTAGGTGAGCTTACCATTATAGCACTGTTTCTCAAATCCTTTAAGTGTAGCTGAACCCAGTACTCCTAATCTTTGTTTCCTACTCATTTAGCTTTGCATGTGTATTTTGTCTTTTTACTAATTTTGGAGTTGAACCCTGTATTTAGCTCCAAAGGGAAGGGATGCCTCTACTCAGGAGCTGAGCCTGGGGCTCAAATAAGTATGTGTAGAAAGTTGCTACTCACAAGGCTTTGCACAAGCGTACCTGTCCTGCATGTGCAGGAGTCAAGTAGACAGGGCTAAACTGTGTATTATGCACTCTGCTTGTTGTGTGGGAGTAGACAGAAAGGAGACAGACTTGAGCCTCCTTTGTGAGGAGCAGCAGCAAAGGAACATATCATGAAGTGAGGGAAGTAAAGTTCTGTGTCACTTTACCTAGCTGAAGTAGGCAGTGTGTTGGCAGTAGCACAACCACAGGTGCTGTGGTACCAAACTTATGTGCGATCCCTGGGCTGTAACACAGTGCCAGTCTGGTAAAATAATTATTTCTGCTTTTGTATCTTCCTCCCTTGTCATCAGGTAGAAAGGACATATGACCATGGAAATCTGTTGTGGGAATATGTTAAATCCTTGCATGCAGAGATGGGCAACAAAGCTGGTGCGAGGCCTGGAAGCAGTGTCTGGTGAGGAGCAGCCAAGGGCTTTGGGCTTGTATGGTTTGGAGAAAAGGAGGCTGAGCATGACCTCATTGTTCTTTACAGCTCCCTGAGGAAGGTAAGTGGAGAGGGAGGTGCTGAGCTTTTCTCCCTAGGATCCCAAGATGGGATGTGTGGGAATGGTTCAAAGCTGCTCCAGGGCAGGTTCAGACTGAACACTGGGAAGCATTTCTTCAAACACTGGAACAGGCACCCTAGGGAGGTGGTCGATGCCCCAAGCCTGTCAGTGTTTCAGAGGTGTTTGGACATTGCCGTTAAAAAGTGCTTTAACTTGGTCAGCCCAGAGTTGGTCAGACAGTTGGAGCAGGTGATTATTGTAGGTCCCTTTCAATTGAAATAACTTACTCTATAGAACAAATAAGCTAAAAAAAATATCCCCAACAATAGCAAAAAAGAGTACTTAGACAAAGGTAACTTTGTACCAAATGTAGCTGTGTTCAAAGGTATTGCAATTTTAGGCTGGGTGCAGGTAGTTCTGGTGTCATGCTACTTCAAATAGCTTACAATTGCCCATAGTAGGAGTTGAACAATGGTAACTGGATGTGAAGAGTTAATGGACATGGCTGTTTCTGGTTTTACTTATATATGATTGGAATTTAAATAGAATGTCCGGGACTGCTTGTAAGAGAATCAGAAGAGTGAAGGAAAAACTCTCCTTGTGTATTTTCTTACAGTTGAGGTGGGTTTTTTCCCCTCTTGAGACTATTTGAGGGGCTTATCTTATCCTTATGTACTTAGCTCCTGTTTACTGTAGGCCTAAAAGTCCTCTACTGTCAGTATTAACTGACAGAGAATATTGTCTTTGTATATGCCCATGTTGCTTCACTTGTTCACTCTCTTAGGATGGAGCATGACATTGTTTGAGATCAAGGCTCTGAAGTCTTCCAGTTGAGTCTGTCTCTGAGGCTTGCAAAGGCCACTCTGATTTACCTTCAGATTTTTTCAGGAAAAAATAAGATGGTATAGAGTGTTAATGTTACCTGATGACAATGAGTAAACAAGCAATTGGAATTTTTAGGAAGGAAGATAGTATCATATTTTATTTGTGTTTGCTGGCTCCATCCTGTGCTGTCATTTCACTGAACCTGACATTGGTCATCACACAGATAACTCTTAGAGTGTCCAGCTGTTCACCCAGCAGTTTGCAGAGTCAGAATGGACAATTTGAATGGTTTGATTTTGTATCATTGACAAAGCATCCTATTTTGTTATGCAGCTGTAAACTTCTGTAACAAAGAGCATTGCTGCTTAAGTGAAAATGGGAGTTCACACAAAGTCATTGTTCCCAGTGATGTTCTTCCTTCATCTGTTTCTTCCATAGATAATAGGAAGTGTTGGAAAAATTTTAAGAGATGGTATATTCAATCATTTATAACTTTCCTGATCTCTAATCTCCTGAACCAAAATACTTTAAGCCTTTTCTTTGCCTTGAGTTTAATTTTGTTTAAAGCTTTTTGCCAAAATTCTTCATCTGTTTTCAGAAACAGAGCTAGTATAATTGTGCCATTTTTTTAATTTCAGTCTCTACTTTGAAATATTATAGTGCACCTCTGAACTGGAACATTTACATGAAATTTGTCTGTGGGTAGCCTCTGGCTGAGCAGTATTGTTTTAATTTTACATGAAAATCTGTCAAAATTGAGCCAATTCTCTTCTTGAAAATTTCTGATCTGGACATGACAGTTTTTTGTTTTGTTTTTTGTGGGGTACCCTGGAGACGGTCTGCATTCTGTATGCTCAGCAGGATTTTTCTTTCAAGTACATTTCTGGGCTGCAATAAGCTGTGCAGAGCATGGGAGCCAGAATTGTCCCAAGTTAATCAGGGGATTGAGGGTAGTCCTATGGCACAAGGCCAGCTGGGAAATCTCTGAGACAGCCCTGACATGTGTCAGCTCCAGAATCATGCCCTTGTTCCTCCTCCTTTCCTGTCCCATCGGCTCTGCAGTATCTCTGGACTCTTGCCAGCACCAGTATTTTGACTGTGACTTTTTGTTAAGACTCAAGAGGAGTTGAGGTATCCATACTGGGCTAAAGCTTGGCTTCTTCTGTATCTGAATACCTTTGTTACTTCTGAGCATAACAAGGATGTCATTCATCACACTCATGTAGCTGTGGTTGTAGGGAGGGTGCTCAGTCAATTCCCACACACAGGGTACATGCATTTGGTCAGGACTGATTGCTGTGACAGGCAAAAAAAGCTCAGTATGATTCTTCAGAGACCTTCACAGATAAAATCTCAAAAGACTACTAGAATAATGAACCTCAAGGTATTTTTCTTTAGGAGTTCCAAACTGGACCAAGTTCGTCTGAACTTTTGTAAGGATAGCAGAAGATACTCAGCACAGAGGCTGGCACTTCCTGAATTTATAAAATGAGGAGGTGGCTTTTTAAAGATGTTCAAAATGTAACTTTTTTGGACATTTTTCCTACAACAACTTAGACTTTAAAGAACAAAATTATGAAATTCTGACCAAATCAGAAAGCTACAGAAAGCAATTGAATGTATCTGATGATGGGAAGCATTAGATAAGAGTAGTAAATAAATTAATTTTTAAAAAGGAAAAAGAGAAAAAAATATTTCCAGAAGCATGTCCCTCCTATTGGGAAAAGACTTAAGGGCCACCAAATAGACTGACTTTCTTTGCGCTTTTTAAGGTGACTAGTTTAAACTTTAAGAAAGATGGCCTTGCCTGTTGACACAGTACAGCTGAAAGTTTCTTTTTTCAAATGCATTTCCCCTGTAGCAAAATCTGTGTCAATTATGTAGATGCTTGCAGCTGTGTGAGAGAACTTCACCTGAGTTTCATTGCTGTGCTTTCTCTAAACCAGCAGCAGAGCCCACTGTGGCAGTGTGAACTTCTCCGGACGTTGTTACCTGCTGGATCAGGTGTTTTCTTTTCCATGTTCGTTCCATATAGGAGCAAACAGATTTTGCTGAAAGAATGTTCCAGTCTGGCTGCTTATCAGAATTCTTATGAAGATAAATAATTTTTCTTCAAATCATGACAGATTTTAAGTTACCTGCAAGTTAATTTTGTATGTCTGTGTGCCAGTACAATCAGAATTTTGTAGCCTTGTGTACAGTCAAACATTAGAACATTAGGCAGTGTTCTGGGCTTTTCTTCCCCCCCCCCCGCCCCCCCAACTTTCTGAACTCATTTATTGAACAGGTTGTTCCTGTGCTCTTAAAATGTTCCTGTGCTTTATAAAAATATGGGAAAATGTCTGGTCTTTCAAGTAGCAGTTGAACCACCTTTTGGAAAAAATAAAGGTGAATATTTCTTATATTTCTATATATTAATAGTTTTCCCTGTTAACTGTGTTACAAGTCCTGATCTTCTGAAGGGTACAGTGTTTTTTTAGATGAGAGTTAGTCTTGAAGTTAAATTTTAGGTTTTGCTTTGCAATTAAGACTTTGATTTAATCTTTCATTTAGTAAAACATGTTTCAGGTTGTAAGGAGAATCTGGGTTAACATTAAGGAGTAGGTCTCACAGAAATGGCTAAACCAGCATTAATGGCTCACTGCTGCTGGTAGACAAGATTCTTTTCCCTTCCTCTCTTTGCATAAGACTGGAAATTCTCCTACCTCCATGCTATCACTTGTCTCTTCTGGCTTCTTTTTCCTCATTGAAGTGCTGCTTGTCTGTCTGGTGCTTACATCATTTAGCTTATGGTGAAAATGGAGGTCAGATGAATGTTGGAACTGATGCAAAGGGATGAGAGCGAAGCAAGAATATCCCTTTTAATAGGAGCAAAGCAGTGGTAGATTAATTATAATAGACTATCACCCTTAGGGTGCCCTATGGCTAAATTCTGTTCATGAGGAACAACCTAGAAAGATCTGTACTCTTAAATAACTGCTCTCTGACAAGTCTGTCACTCAGTAATCATTCATTTAGGTTTGCTCAGTTTTCTGTGGTGCTGCAGACTGCATGAAATGCAGCCTCTTAAACCATTACAGAATCCCAGAATAGGTAAGGTTAGAAGGAAGGGTCTGCAGTGGATGATCTGGTCCAAGCTCATTGCTCAAGCAGGGTAAGCCATTCATACAACTGAGTCTCTGCTTTCACAGGACAAAAGAGCATTACTGGTTTTATTAGTTTCATGCAGCTGGCAATGGTGTTGTAAAGATTAATTTTTCTAGTCAGTTCCTGCAGCCTGTAACTTATATTCCTGTACATCAGATAGGAGCCCTTGGATACCAAGCAGCTTTCTAATACTGAATGAGCTGCTGTGTAGGTATTCAAGTGGTATCACAGGTTAGTGAGCTGTCTTCTTAGATAGGCTATTTGCCTATTGATTAATAGGAATGCCCAGTAGCTAATCAGTGGATTAGTGATTCATGGCTAGGGTCTTGCTACAATAATCCTTTAGTGATAACTGGAGTCAGCTTTTGGATTGGATAGATGATTTCAAAAGACAAAGGATTTATATATTTTATTTTGAGAAGAATTTAGGAGCTAACCAAATACGTATATTTTTCTTAGAAAATTCTCATCCTGTGGGGCCTTACCTACATAACATGCACAGGTGCTTCTTTGCTAGAATGAGCATTTCATTAAAATAGTTTTTATTTAACTGATTCCTTTATGTAAAACCAAGAAGAAAGATGTAGCTACATATTGACCATCTTGCTATCCTGTTTCATCTTCCTATGCAATGGAGTCTAGCACCTTGAAAATAATATAGTAGCGTAATAATCTAGTTAGCACCTCAGTTGTAATGGACTGAGGCAACTGATGCTCTTACTAGGAAAGACCTGATTTTCTTATCAGTGTTTGTTCAGTCTCTGTAATGCATATCCTGTGCATTTAGTCATAGTCTTACATTTCTGACTATGTGAAGGGTTAGATATTACTTGAAGCTTTTATGCTACATCTTGATCCTATGTTTTGAATCATGGGCACTCCTGTTTTGCATGGCACAAGGAAAGTGTGGTGTGGGTTTTGGTTTTGGGGTGAGATTTTTTGGTTAGGTGTTTTTATTTGGTTTTTTTTTTTTTTTTTTTTTTTAAACACTGGGTCATGAAGCTCATGAATAGAGACCAAGAGAGCTTCTAGATTACTCATTAGTAGTCTTTGAAAACAAATGGAGGGCAGTTGTTGCAAAAGGCTGGACCCTTTTCTGTCAGGCAGAGAAACATTCTTTTGTTATTGCTAGAGCAGTACCTCTAAACACAGTAACTTACAATCTCATTATCCCGAGGTTTTTTCTTTTTAGATATTGTTAATAGATCATTGTATTGGTACTGTTTAGTATCATGAGCAGTTAAAGGAATTTTGCAATTGTTCATTTGGTGTGCTCAGGTAAGAGCACAGTGGCACACTATGGCTCTTTGGGTGAGTTTGTTCTACTGCTAACAGTGGGTTGACTATCAAGCAGTTCCACTATAATCTTTTGTTCTCCCCAGCACCATCATTTGACATTAATGCTTATTGATTGAACTGTTTTTCAAACTGAGACTATGTACAAGTACACTTCCAAATTTCCAGGGTTTTAAGATACGGAAATTTAGTGCTGCTCTGCATTGTTGGAATTCCTTACTAGCAAGCTAAAACACCTAAAATGTGAAACTTGGCCAAGACATAGTCAATGAACTTGCTGAGCAATTTGCTTTGAAGAAATGTAGTTCTGACTTTTTAATGTTTATACTTACACTATCTTGCACACAAAAATTTCTGAGGTATACTGATGTTATACATATTTTACATATATAAATTTTTGGTTATGTTCATATATTACTAGACACTCGTGGGTTCAGTTATACAAACTCAGCTAAACTAAGGGATTTTTTTTTTTTTTGTCCCTTACCCCTAAGAAAGATCTTCCTACCTCGGGGGCTGAACCTGCAAGGCTAATGCTTTAAGGTTTTTTTTACTTGAGTTTTAATGTAAAAAAAAAAACAAGGGCAGAATTTCAGAAAGCTTCACATTAATTGAAATCATGATTCTTAGCAGAGGTCAAAATATGTTTAAAGTCTTTTAACTTTTCTGGAAATCCCACTTAAAATTCCTCATTCATCCTACTAGCTAGTTTCCAGAATGGTGGGGATTTTTTAAACTTTTTTTTTTATGTTTTTTAAAGATGCATTTTAATTTGCTATGTTCATAAGTTGTCATCGTGCATGCTTTATGTGTTCAATGTACAGAATGTCCAGAACAGTCTTAGTTTAGATTTTCTGGCAATTTAATCCATAATTGTAAAGTTATGGTAACACCTTTAAGCTAATTTTTGGTGGCATTAGAAATTTCCACTGCAACTGCAATTTAGTGATAGTGTTGATGTTGCAGCTGGCTGTGCTGCAGCAGGACCCTGCACACCAAGGCTTGGTGAGTGCTCACTGGCAGAACTTGCTGGTACAGAACCACAAAGCACAGGTTTCCTTCAGCTGGGAAGTTGAAATGTTTCTGGTAGCTCTAGCTGGGTATAGTCTAGGATAAAGTTGCCTGTGGATTAAAGTGAAAACATGAAACAGGCTAGACCTACTGGCAGCCTTCCAGCTGCTTCTCCTTCTTCTTTGCAGGGTTTATGTTCTTTTACCTTCCCTGGGCCCAGCCTGGGGAACCAGGTGCTTGCTGCCAATTAGTCTTGTCAAGACAGCCCAGAGCTTCTCTTGACAAGCCTGACTGCTGACAGCAGCTGTGGGCTAGTCTTAGGCAGGATTTTAACTCCTTGCTTGCCAAATGCTTTGCAGGTTAAATCACCTGGTCTCATTCTGCAGTTACTCAATTTTTTATTTTATGAAAGTATGTTCTGTACAGAAACTGATTTAAGATTTCCAGTGGTGTTGTAGTGATAGCATTTACTTACTAAACATTTGGCATGAAAGAATGTGAGTTGGGAGTTAAGTCATTATGAAGGTCACTTTATAAGTTTATGTTGTTAGAACTGTCCATCTCAGGCCACGTTCTACTTTCTGTAAGCATATCTGTAGCTGGGTAGCAGCTTGGGCTGTAACTTTTCTCAGTTATTATGTTTTAGAAACTTTTGAAGTTTTGGGTCCATTTCACTTAAATTTGAGGGAAGGGCTATTTTATTTTATTTTTCCTGCAAATTGCATGAATGGCAATAATGCTTTTCCTTATGTGGTCACCATTCTGGATACATTGCTAGAGAAAGACAAGTACAACTTTGGTTTTATCAGTTCATAAGAGGTGTCAGGTAGCTAGTTTGTTTTGGAAAATATGATCTTTTGCTTGGTCAGTTTAAAAGGACACATGGGAAGTGGCTAGGTGCATGAGAAAAGCTCTGTGTCCAGGAGGACTGTAAGCTGATGGGGGGCATGGCTGCAGTGGTGAGGGAGAGGCATTAGACAGGCTGTTGAGGTTTTGAAAGATGTAGTGAGAAGAAATAGGACTGTTAGGAGCAGTATAAATTGATCCCAGAACAGAAGGATTATGTTTGGAAAATGGGCCATTTGCAATTGAATGAAATGCACTGTTTACAAAATATATTAAATTGGATGTTTTTACTGAGCTTGTCAAAGATGTGGGATGTGATTTGACTCATCTTTCAACTTTGTTTCCAATTTCCTTTGCTTTTAGTGAGGCACAGCTATTAAGGTATGCTTTTTCTTAACTCAGAAGTCCCAAGAATTACATACAAATAACCATTAGATCACTCTTTTTATTAATTTGATACCTGTTTATGTTTTAGAACTTTGTAGAGGAGGATACGCTTCATTACTGTTCTTAGAAGTAGAAACAAATTCTTCTCTACTAGGGGAGAGCACCATAACTTTTCTCAGAGTTATGAGAAAAATTATGAGTTATGAGTTATGGCTTTTGCGGAGGTCATCAAGAGGGCTACTGTACTTAAGTTGAACACTGACTGGAACTATTTATTCTATGCATGTGTATTTTAAAAAAGTGTAGTGGCAGCTTCTCTGTGAGAAGAGTTAAATATAGCAGTATGGAAACCATTACTACACTAAATCACCTAGAGTTCCCTTTCATGGCAGGTACTTTACCTTGCTAACTTAATGCTTGTTCTTCTGTTTTTTGAAATGTTAAGGTGAAATTGAATTGCCTGCTTAGGATGTATGGAAGTAGTTTAAAGAAAACTGCTTTCATGTAATATTGCTTGTTTGGATTTACATGTTACAATGAGTGGCCACTGCAGCGTTGTGTGCTTTCCCCCAGTCCCACACAGCTCCGGAGAGCCTGGAATGGCGCTGCTCCTTGGCAGGACTCAGGTCTGCCGCTTGCTCCCAGGCGCTTCTGCGTTCTGCACACCAGGGTGGGCTGGCCGCATTCTGCTGCTGTGGGCAAGGGGCGAGGCAAAGAGGGAAGGGATTGTCCACTCTGTCTGCTTGGTTAGCTGGAGGGCTTTATTGTTGCATGGAGCTGCGATGGAGAAGCACAACTTGCTCCCCAGCGCCACGTGGGCAAAATGGCCCCGAACAAAGGAAGGAGTGGGGTTTTATAGGGGGCGGGCCAAGGGAAGCAGAAGCCCCCCTCGCCCAATGGGGGCAGGCTATGAGGGAGTGACGTGGACCGGGGTAACCAATGGGGATGCACGCAACAGGGGCAGACATGGGGCTCCGGGGCGAGTGGGGTTGCTGGGATGAGGTAACTGACAGGGAGGTTTCAGGAAGGAATGGGGGTGGTTACTGGAGTGACGAGGGGAAGCCCCAGTGGTAATTGACCCAGAGCGGACCACCGCAGGGGGAAGAGGGGTGTACAAAGGGGTACACAGAACCGGCTAACTAACATATATCAGAAACCCTACTCTGAACCCAACCCCAAGATGCAACAAGGCCGCCATCAGGATGCTGCCTAAATGATTTGAAGGTTTCTTGACTTGGAATTAATGTGTGCCATTGACTTGAATTTGCAGTTTCTAGCATAGAAATCTACCACTATGTGGAGTTCTTGGTAAATCTGTATAGTGTTATTTCTGTTTTAGTATCTGAAACTCATGTTTGCTCTGTGATTCTTACATAATTAGAACTACCAGCTTTGCTCATGGTGATTATTACCTACTAGACTTGTGTAAGTAGAGGGAAAGGAGTATTTAAAAAGCAGTTGTCTCTAGTTTTGATTCAGTGCCATAACTTTCTGTTCATCTATTTATGTCTTGTGTGCTTCAGGAATTTTAGATTTTCTGAACAGCAAAGAAATGGGTAGCAACTATACAGTACTTTTCAATCCAGGGTGAACACATATAGTCCCAAAATTGTCCTTTTAGAAACCCAAAGTCTTGGAGCGGTGTTTTTGGACTGAAGTTACCAATGTATAGGTGCTTGGGAAGAAACTGGCAGAACATCAGCTGTCCAAGCTAAGACTGCTTTTTGCTCATTGCAAATCTGCACCAAGAGGGGGAGGACTTTACTTCTTACTCAAGGTTGGAACAATGGCAAAATATCATTATTTTACTTTGACTTGACAGTCTGCCATCTCAAGTCCTTGAAACTTTCAGCTTTCCTTGTGTTTTAGCACAATGCATCAAGCCAACTCAGCATTTTATTTTCAAAGTAAAGGTTTTCAGTGGCTGAACTTTCAATGCAGGTGTTCAAAGCAGCATCTTAAGTAGAATTCTAATCTCTTTCTTTGCAGCCAGAGCCCCACAGCTGAGAATGGAGATTTCTTTTCAAAGTAGCCATCTAAGAACTTAATAACTTCAGCAGAGCTAACCAGTGCTTCTGTGGAAGGAAGCAGTCTTGCCCTGGCTGCTGCTTCCTCCCTCCTCATCTGCTTCTCCTATGTGTTAACTTGAATGTTTGTACTGAAGTCATAAACGACATGGAGTAAATGATTGAGACTTTTTCTGAGAGTTCATTTTAGTCTGGATCAGTTCCTTGAGCTGGTTGACTGAGCAGCCATATGGTGTACAGACCACCTCCTGCACCAGCACAGGTGGCCAGGAAGAGGCTGATGCCATTTCTTTTGGTTGCAGTGCTGACTTAGGCCAATTCTGTGTGTTGTTGGAATTGTAGCTCTGTATCCTTTACCTCTTTTCTGGCAGGTTTGAGTTTTGGTTTGGGGATTCAAACCTTTGTATTAATTTTCTTGTGCAACCGCTCTTCCAATTTATCAAACCCTAATAGTTAAAAACCTGTAGTACTTTATCCAAATAAGGCTTTCATGAGCACTTGAGACACTTGGCCCCTTTACCTTGTTTAGTTAAAAAAATACCAGCCACCTTTTCCTTCCAGGCCTCTAAATCAGCTCTTTGAGCTGTCTGCAATGAGCACATTTCTGTGTGTGCAGAAAAATGCATGGTTCCTCTTGAGCCAACAAATTCCTTGTTTTTAAGAAATGTCTCTAGTATTACAGTAGTAATTCATTATTTCTAGAATGTGCATTGGAAAGGAAGAAATTGCTTTGTAATCCTTAGTATTGCCCTTCCTTCCTCAAGGGGGTTACTTCAGATGTAGGGGGGTGCCAACCTTCCTCACTTTGACTGAATAAGGTTGAGGAGCACTGACAGGAGCAACTCCCTCAGTGCATCCCTACAGTAGGAACCTGCAGCAGGCATTTGGCAGCGTGCAGATAGGACAGCGACCTCTTCCATAAGCATCCCTTAATGGAAGCAAATGTCTTTAATAAGAGTCTTTTGTCACTGCTAAGTAAATCATTTTGAGGAATGACACAAATAGAAGCAGTGTTTCCTTCCAGTCTTTTGCTTGTACCTCCATAGTCTGTGCACCAGGGTCATGGAATGTGGTAGCCAGTTTGCCTATATAGGCTCCAGCTAACATTGTGCTAAACAGTGTGCAAGGAGCAGGGAGGCTGACTTTTTTCCTTCTCTCTTTTCCTTCTCTCTTTTCCTTCTCTCTTTTCCTTCTCTCTTTTCCTTCTCTCTTTTCCTTCTCTCTTTTCCTTCTCTCTTTTCCTTCTCTCTTTTCCTTCTCTCTTTTCCTTCTCTCTTTTCCTTCTCTCTTTTCCTTCTCTCTTTTCCTTCTCTCTTTTCCTTCTCTCTTTTCCTTCTCTCTTTTCCTTCTCTCTTTTCCTTCTCTCTTTTCCTTCTCTCTTTTCCTTCTCTCTTTTCCTTCTCTCTTTTCCTTCTCTCTTTTCCTTCTCTCTTTTCCTTCTCTCTTTTCCTTCTCTCTTTTCCTTCTCTCTTTTCCTTCTCCTGTCAGGTTACTGAGATTTGACTTGTAAGAATTGTCTGGTTTTGTATTCCTTCTATGTTTTGACCTTGTTATCTTTCAGTGTTTAGAAGCTATCATCTTAAAAAGATACCAAAACAAATAATTTTGTAGGTTCTTTTTCTCTGAGCCTGTTCTGTAGGGTATCATATTTTGTGCAGCTATCATCTTTTGTGAAGATAGTACTTTGTTAGGAGTTAATACTTTGAATATAATAAACCATACTGAATAAATTTTAAATTGGGTGAACTGTGAGAGTGAAACGAGTGTATTATCTTTCAGACAGAGCACAGCCTTGACTTAGAATAGTGTTCCTAAGAAGTCACAGGCAGAAAGCTCTGGCTAGGTCTTGTGACATTTCTGGTAAGAATGGTCTGAGTTTTCACAGTAATCTGTTAATATATGGTATTTTAGGATTACAAACAAGTTGCAACTGTAGCTTTATCATACTGCTTAAAATCTCCTTGTTATCTCAGCATTTGTGCACTCAGAATACTCAAAGGCTACACTCATGCAAACTTCATGCATTGGAATGTCTAAATTTACTGCAAATGGGAATATAGCACTAAGGTGTTGCTGCTCATTGCTTCTGTAATCCGTGTAGAGTGCTTATTATCTGTTATTTTTAAGATAATTTATGCCGGTTCAAAGTAGATAGAAATAATTTTTAATTGAAAAGGATTGTGTTAAGAACATCAGTAGAACTTATATTTTTCTTAGAAAAAATAATTGGGGTTTTTTTCTTAGAAAATCTACAAATGGTTGAATTCACTTTGTGGATTTTGATGGAATGAAATTGATTTCCTGTTTAGGCTAGAATAACCACTGGTGGTGTTCCTTTGCAAAACTGGGATGGCTTTAGAACCAGTTCAGAAACAATTTTTGTCAAGCTTAGTGCTGCCACAAGAAATCTGTGAAACCACACATCTGTTGCACATGGATTTAAACTAATTTAAAATCACTAGGTTAAATTTTAAATACTTTACCAGTGACTCAACTTTTATTCTAACACAAGTCTGAGATGTTTAACTGAGACAATTTGCCCAAATTCAAGGAACTGTTTTCCATTAGGGAAGGCTGGTTCCCAAAGAAACCACTCCCTCCTGAAGCCACATGGCAGTTTGTCCAACAGGCCATGTCAGCTGGCTGGCAGTGGTGATGTGATAGGTGGTGTATTGACTGCTCATGTTTCTGAGCAGAACTGAGAAGAAGGGGGATATATAAAGCTAGTACCATTAAGCGTGACACTTCAGGATAAGCATCCATGTGGGTTTTTTGAATTTTTGATGAGTTAAAATGGTTAGCATGCTGCCCCTTTGCCACCTGTGCCCAGTAAAACAGCATCACTGGTTTTATTTGCAATGAGGACGAACTTCAGAGGGCTGAATGAGCTAATGTTTCAAGTAAGGTTTTGTTTAAAGTTGGATAGCCCTTATTCTAGCAACTTTACCTTGCATTTGCTCTGTTAAGGCCTTGCACTGAACAAATTTTAATGGTTTTGACTGTCTTGTGTTTGTAGGCTTGCTAGGAACATAATGCAGAACAAAAGAAATGAGAGTAAATGTTACAGTTGCAGAAGAACTGTACTTGTGCTTTGATCTTCATGTGGTATAAATACTTTGTACTTGTCACTCTGTTGCTCTCTGAAAAGGTTACTTTTATGGAATCTCAATAGCAATTGTGTGGCCTAACTTTAAAAATGTTTCAGGAATTTTAGCACTCCCAGAGGTGAATGGAAACTTGTAATACTTGGACTTTTCTGCCATTGCTCTGGAGTTTCTACCTAGGAATATTAACTCTGAATATCCACCTAGTGATTGCTCAACCCTGTAGCTTTTCATTCAAGTACATGTGTATCACATTTCAATATTTTTCTTCTTGTTCTATGTGTAAAGCTTTAATATAAGTTCCCAATGTTTTCTGTTAACTCTTACTGCTTTCCTGGGCTTGGATCTAGCACGGAGAAGCAAATTATTCTCTTCTATTACTGTTAGATTTCTGACAGTGGTGTGAGCATATAAAATCCCTCAACTCTTCTTGGATTTCTGAAAAACAATGATAATTATTTTAGGGAAGTGCTGACCTACTCTTTTAATAAAGAACTTGTCTTGTATTCCACTTTACCATTTTCAGAATCATGGTTCTTATTGCTCTTGCTTCACAATCATATAACATCCTTGTGGAGAGTACAGCAATTACTTACCTGGAAAAGTAATATTAGAAAAGTGTGTATTTTTAGCTGCCTTTTGATGTGATGTAGCAGCTGGAAACAAGGAGAGACAGTATGTGGTGATCTGACAGCACTGCCAACCACAACTTGAGACCAAAATGTGGGGAAACCATTTCATAGGCTTGATTATACCCATTGTGCCTGGCACTTCAGTGATCCAGATACTGTGGCTTTGCTCTTGGTTGTCAAAAGGTTTATTTCACATTCCTCCCCATGACTGTACTTGAATGTTGTTAATGTATAGAAAACGCAAGTTCTGTGAAGCTTTTTGTTTGCGTTAATATGCATTAAAAATATATAAAGAGCAGGCAGTTATGCAGGCACATTTCAGCAATAAATATTAAAATATCCCTTTGATCTCCATGATTAACAATAAATGTCTAAATGTAAAGGTAGTCTAACTATTAACAAAATTTCTGCTTTTCCCTTTGTAGTAAACATGTCCACAAGTCAAAGAAGGAATCTAGCAAGTTCATGTTGAGGTATACTCTCAAGACAAGACACAGTGACTCATTTGCTTTTCTGGGTAAGAAAGGTATCTTTATTCTCTTGAGTGTGACAAAAAGTACTTAACCTTTTAAGTTTAACTTCTGAAAAGTACAGTCTGTCAAGCCAGTATGCTGGGGGGTTGTGGGTGGAGTGTTTTGTTGGTTTTTATTTTTATTTGTTCTTGAAGCTTTCTGGGCATATGAAGAGAACTTTCCACCTGTCTAACAGTCTTAAGACATTTTAGACTAGTAGTGCAAAGGAAGAGCAATAAAGAGCAATTTCAGAATAAAAGACACCACTGAATAGCATGTGATTGTTTGGATAGAAAAGTAATTCCAATTCATTGTCACAAAATGTGTACATTTTCTCACCTGACTAGCCAAGGGAATGGAGTTTATATAGTATCTCATTCTTTTCTCTTCCCGAAAATTTTAAACATCTCTCTGACTAGGAAGAGATTAAAAAACTTAAAACTTGAGACGAAAGCGTAGAAGTCAACTTTATATATATTTTGTTGACAAGCTGGCAGCCAGCAGACACGTACTCCTTCATGGTCAGCATGGGTATTCTGAGACACCACAAACAGCTATGATCATTGCAATGACATGATACATATTGGGGGATTCCTGCAAATTTGTGTCTGGTCTGGCTTTAGTAGTTCTCCTGCTCCTAGAATTTCCCCAGCTTGATCCAGACAACTCCAGAAAGAAAAACAATTTAAGGATTTTTTATTTTATTCAGGAAGACATTCTTTGCTCATTTGTTTACAGTCTTTATGTATACATGGAACTGTGTAGCATCTTCTATGTGTAACATTGCTCTTCAAGTGTCTGCCTCCTTAACCATGTCAGTGTTGTGCAAATTGTCCTTTAGCATTGTGTTGTAGGTAACTTGTGCCAGTAACCTTCAGAGGCTGGAGGCCTGATTCTCCCCTTTTCCCCAGCTCCCTCATCCACACTCAATTCTTAAGTTAGGTACCTGGCTTGCTGGGTTTGCTGGATGATCTGATGACAGAGTGAGATAGAAAGCTTTTGTTTTTTGTTCCTATCACAGTCAGGTGTTACACATTCATTCTCTTTCATATTTCTCATGTAAGCTATGCCTCTGACCCTTCTCCAGTCTCAGTGGATTCTGCTATAAAGTCGTAGGCTTACAACTATACTCCTGTTATAAGGACTTGTAGGTTGGATCACCAGAGCATTGCCTACTTGTTTATCATCCATTTTATGTCATGAGCCCCAGTGCATTTAGTCACTGCTTCAGATTCCTTTCCAGTTATGAACAGAAAAGAAGTGCAGCAACAGAGGAGTGTTGCTGCAAAATAATATGTTTCCAAATAACAGATCAGTTTCCATAAAGAGTTAAATTAGATAAGATGATGTGTTTTAGTCTTTTAAGTTTATCACTTCTCTCAGAACTGAATTAGATCTAATTTAGTTTGGCATTGCCTGACTTTTTTTAGTACAGAATTAGCCTGTTTCTCTCTTTCCTAGGGCAGTCCTATAATTTTGGCAGTCTTGTTCCAATTATCAAACTCAGTTTCTAAAGATGTAGTTTCAGAATACACACTGCTAGTGTTTTTATCTTTTTACAGTATCTTCATGATTCATTGTCATCGTATTTCTGCTGTGGAGCTGCTTTCTTTTTAAGTGTTTTTACTAAATATAGGAAAGCTCCTTGGGCTCTTTCATTCTTTTATATCTTAAGTAATAAAGCCAACCACTGGTTGGTGGGTTTTTTCAGCTGTTTCATATGGCTTACATTAATGTATCAGAGACTTTCTAATTCTAAAATTGTCTTTTGGTGATTGTCTCATCTAATAAGGATGAATGCTTTTTTCCCCCCTAAATTTCTATTTTTGTGCTAATTCTTTTAAGCTTACAAAGCTATATCTTGGAATTTATGTGGTGTGCAGCTGGAGCTTTTGTTTTA